>NC_056499.1:50015048-50042791 GCF_014905685.2 Nematolebias whitei | reverse complement strand
GCTCATGGACGGACGTCCTCACCTGTGTTCGTGGTCCCCCATGACCACAGGGGGGTGATGTTAGTCCATGCACATGACCTTCCGTCCGAAGGACATAAGGGTGACAATGCCACGCTGAAAGCATTAAAACAGATTGCTTATTGGCCTGGAATGAAAAAGGATGTCAAGGACTACATAAAAGGGTGCCTGATCTGTGGCCAGTTTCAACCATCCAGACCACTTCACAGAGCACCACTGCATAGTAGAGGCATTGCATTTCCATGGTCGGACCTCCAGATTGACTGGGTCGGACCACTCACTAAGACCTCTAGAGGAAATAAATATTTTCTCACGGTAACCTGCGCGTTTACCAAATGGGTAGAATGTCTACCAGCCCCTAATGACACAGCACAAACCACTGCTATGTTATTAATGAATCATGTATTTTCAAGGTTTGGACTTCCCCTTAGGGTGAACTCGGACCAAGGTACACACTTCACAGGTGAAGTAATGAAGGAACTGTGGAAGACGCTAGGCGTCAAAGCCAACTTCCATATTGGCTATCACCCACAGGCTTCAGGCCAGGTTGAGAGAGCAAACAGGACTGTGGTGAGTATTTTGAAAAAATACGTAGCCGCAAACCACAAGGACTGGGACGTGAAACTCCCTCTGGTCCTCATGGCCATAAGGGCCACTCCACACACGTCGACTGGCATCGCTCCTTTCGAGATGATGACGGGTCGACAAATGACTCTCCCTCTGCACCTGTTGTACCAACCAGGCGATGCTGCCATGGCAACAGCCTACACCACACAACAATACATGAAAGACTTGGAAAGACACCTTAAAAACACTTTTGCTTTCGCACAGAAAAACCTGGAAAAATCAGCTGAAGGACGCAAAGCGTACTACGACCAAAAGGCCTCTCACGAGGAACTCCAAGTGGGAGACAGGGTCTGGTACTACACGTTTGCACCCAAAACTGGGAGAGTAGAGTCCGGGACCGGAACTCTCGCCCGTAAGCTGATGCCCAGATGGACTGGACCCCATCTGATAACCGACAAAGTGTCCCCAATTATCTACCAGATAAAAATCAGTAAAGGCCAAAAAGAACCAACTGTTAAATGGGTACATCGAAACCAGGTTAAACAACACAAGGCGTGCAACAACTCCTCAGGAGACAAAGATCTCACAAAATCTGACCTCGTGGGAACAAGGGTCATCCAAGCAGAAGATAACTAATGGATAATAAACTTAACCATAGTTTAAATTCACAGGACCTACCCTTAACCGTTACGAAGCTAAGACCTACCTCTTTGTGTTTCCATAGGACAAGGATGATACCACTGCTGGTAATCTTCACCCTCTTGGGTGCCACCCAAGAAGAGCAAGCCGAGATCGTAACCCTTGGGCCCACCTCGGGCATCGCTCTGCGGGACCAGCAGGGACTGCTCATCACAGATTGCCGCCTATACACTCGAAAGGTCTTCGTCCGCTTCGACCCCCAAACCGTGGTCCAACAACACATTAACATTAAAAATGAGTGGTTAAACAGGCCATGGTACACAGTATCCCTAGAGGGTGCTAAAGCAGAGATCCAACACATCCTAAAACAACTGCATAAATTTACTTACACTCAACAAGAGTTGGGCGGAATAAGTACAAGGCAAAAGCGCGGCATCGGCGGACTTTTGCTTGCTGCATCGTCACTAGGATCACTGTTCAGCCTAGGGTTGTCCGCATACAACACTGTCAGTATAACGTCCCTAAAACAACATGTGTATGAAGTAGAGAGCGAGGTCCCAAAGATCCGAGCGCAAATGAACCTTCAACTAACACAATTGACACAGGTGACTAAAACCGTAAAGGATACTGTTCTAGTGCTGAATACTCACACTCAAGAGATCAAAGCCCTCGTAATAGCGGTAAATGAGTTAGCCCTTAAGGTTGAAGCGGATTACGCTGTCGCACACCTAATGGATAGGATTTTTGCTGACATGCTTAGAGATATCAGTTCGTCGGTAGATACACTAGCCACCGGTAGGATCCCACCGTATCTAGTCTCTCTACAGATGGTGAACGACATCCTCAGCTCCGCTACGCACGAAAAAGTTACGCAAACACAGGCACACCTGGCTTACACTCTCGGTAGCGCAATCCCAATCTACGTCAATCACAAAACATTTGAAATGGCGTTCATTATCAACCTACCGATAATTCCCTCAAACGGCATATATAGACTCAGGGACGTCGTAAATGTTGGCAATTGGCACGGCGAAAACCATGTTCAAATTGACACACCAAGGATGGTTGCGTACCACGACGACAACCCCTCCGTTTACCTAGCTCCAAACCTGCAGATGTGTGTTCTCACTCGGGAGATACACTATCTGTGCCCGAGCAAACCGTTTATGTGGAATAAAACCGCGGGCATATGCGGATTAACACCTATTCCGGAAAATTCTAAGTGCTCAACGACCGTAACGCCTCGACACCTGGCTAAAGATGCAAAAGCGGAAATAATTGGCTCTCGTTGGCTAGTGAACGCTCCTCAAAGACAGGCGATCATAGCCTACGATCAACCAGGGGCAAATAGACCTTTGGCGTTACCGGACAAAACGATGTGGATCAGTGTTCCCCAGGGAACAACCATACACATTGGTGATTTGACGCTCTATCACCTCGATCCGGAACGATGGGACACGACTCTGGATGACTCAGAGTACCTGAGAAATATGTCTATAGACATAGATCCAGAGACTCTGGGAAGGATCCGTTTTGAAGGCACCCAAGTCGTCGACGTGGAACCAATAAATCAAGTTCTCAAGTCCCTCAGGTCCACAACTAAGAACCCGATCCAACCAATTAACTATGCGTGGTCGAGCGCGGACACATTAATCATAGCCCTGCTAATGACGATAACCCTCGTATTGTGTGGGATACTCGCATCCCTGTCCCGGGGCCAAACGTCACTCCGAGTCGACGTGGATCGCCATGCAGCGCACCTCGATATGATTATGCCTCGCGTAAGCGGGTCCGCAAAGAAGCCACTCACACGGGACAGCGCGACTGAAACTGACAACCAGGGTGAGGAGGAGCAGTGAAACGATGTTTCTAGATGCTTAGTCACTACTCTTGTCGGTGTTGAAACGTTGTTTAGTTGATTTTGGTTGTTTCTGAGGTAAGAATGTATCTTGTGTGTAAGTTAAGTTAGAGACTAAGAGGCCTTTAACCATGCCAACATGCAGTTCATTCGCTAAATTGCAATCTTTGCGGAGTCAATGTATATTATTGCTACTTTAAGTACCATAATCTACATTGGTCTCACATCGCTTAAGCCGAACCTACTCGAACAATTCTATTCGGGGGGATAGCTAATTCTTTTTGATAAGTCTCGCCATAGACTTCCAAAACATTTATGGGGAAACCAAACACCCAATCTCAAGTCGTTCGTCTAAAAGACAACAGACATTTGAACCAAACTATATTTTGCCATGTAAAGCTAACTTAACCCAAGTTAGAAATGGAAAAATAGTTTGGAAACCTTTTCTATAGGCTTAAACCCCTGTAGTTACCCCTTTTCAGCATGCTCCACCCCTTAACTGGTAGTCGTAGCTGTTCTCAACCATAATAGCTTACACACCAGGTGCATATAGTTTAAGGCCTTATGTAAAATCCCCTTCATAAGCCCACTTTAAACCACATAATTACATGACACATTGAACCAGAACGGCACAGGCTGGACGTCGCTGGAGACAACCTTCGCTGGAGGCGACCTGCAATCCTGACGTTGGTCTCCACTCTTCATCCGGTGGCCGCTTCTTCAGTTCAATCCAAGGGTACCCCTCTGTATGCTGATTAATCAACACTTCCAATCGTTGTGGATTTACCATTGTGGATTATATGACTTTTTCCAGTGGATTACAGACTCTGTTTCCAAGGGGTTAAAGCATTGCTACAATGGAATTATCGAGACGATATGGAATTATAATCAACACAATGGAATTACCAAGAACATTGTGGGATTATCTTGACTTTTGTTTTCCTTGCTGGATTACTTTTGACTTTTGTTTTCCTTGCTGGATTACTCTTGACTCTTGTTTCTTTGCTGGATTACATCAAGCTTCAAGGACGATCGACGACGTAAGTCCATAGTTGGAATTCATCTCCATGGACAGGTGATGATTTCCAAAGGGGGGACTGTAGTGGACTAAGCCTACGTCGAAACCCAGTCTAAGGTCAAAACTCTTGACCTTTAGAACCTTGTGGGACAGAAGCTGTCATTTCATGTATTTGACTCCATAAATACAGGTTCACCCATCCTGAGACTTTCTTTCTTGAAGATTCAAGTGAAAAGAACACTCTCTTTTTATTATCATTACTATCTTACAAATGTTGATAATCAAAGTGTCTTAGTTCAAACCATTTTAGATGTTGCAGTGAACTAATCAATTTTATTAACTGAGTAATGATTTTATTCTCATGTTAAAAGCTGTGCAGAGTTTATGCATTTTTCTGATTTCTGCTTTTGAATGAGCAAGTGTGTGCGTTTACAAGGTTACAGTCAAACGAAAAACAAGTTGTTATGTTAAAACTGTCATGTTTTAGAATCCTCTCAGACGTAAATAGAGATGTTTTGCACCTGTGTCTTAGGCACGCCAAAACAGAACCCTCTCGGTCTGTGAGAACATTTCTGAGCTGTCTCATAACAATTCTCGCTGTCTCTAACCCCTTACGTCACAAAAACACACCCCTTCTGGTCGTTTCTGACCAATGAAAAATCCCAAAAAGTGAACCGGGAAAGAGTCTTTAAAATGTCAGTACTTCCTGGTTTACACAGACTCACAGGGACACGGAGAGACACACAGGTACTCAGAGTTGGAGAGTTGTCAGACTTCTAGAGTTCTGGAGTTCTGATGGAGTGCTGTTGGAGTTCCTGACATGACAACGAAGCTCTTCCGAGTTCCATGGGATTATAACATTTTCCACTGAGGTGAATATGTGTCGAACAGAGCCTCGCCACTACTTCTGACGGGCAACAGCCATTCTAAGGAGACGCTGGACCGGTAGCGTTAACGGAACACCATATCTGCTGATTATCATCAGAGAGGTAATGGGTCAAGTTTCCTACCAAGCGTACCGAGGCGAGCTGGGCTTCTGATGGAGAGTGTCGGTTCTGGAAAACACTTAATTTCCCTCACACACCATCCTTTACTCCCTCTAAACTTCTTTCCATCTTTAAACTTTCCTATGAAGTAGAAATTCTCCCAGATATTTAGAAATGTCTGTGTAAAGTGCTTATTCACATCCGTGTGGGTAAAAGTCATAGTTGTACAGTTTTATACATGTCTGTGGTGCAGCAACGGAAAAATCATGGCCGTATGATTTTTCCTGATTGATTGCTTATGTTGTTATTTTCATAATTTGCCAAATTAATGTAAATGTTTGATGTTAAATTTGATTCTGTAAATAAATGACCGCATTCATTTTGATGGGTCAAATTTAAATGACGTCTCACGTTTGCATTTCCTTAAATTCAATGCACGTTTTATTCAGTCCAGAAAAATGAGGAACTCGCGTTAAATGATGAATATATCCCAGCATCTGTTCATCTACACTACAGTATTTTTTCCAGTGCAGAAAATGCCTCAGCAAGACCACAAGCCTTTGTGTGTTGATATTAAAACCATCAGCTCGACATTTTGGGCAAAAGTTAGAGCTGTCCTGCCACTGTTCAACGCAGATCCTGCAGCCAACAATACTCTTGCAGCATGATGAAACCATAGGATCATGCACAGTACCTGAAAATTGGATGAAAAACAGTTATTTATTACAGTACAGTATTTGACAATTGTGATTACATTATGGCAATGCAATGGAACAGTATTTACCAGATGTGCATTTATAGTTATTTAGAAAACAAAAGACCAACACTGGCCGCTAGAACTACCAGTTTTCCAGCTTAAGTCAGTGCTCTGACAGTTTTATTATTGATGTAATTTTGTAAAGATTAAATTTAGAAAATATTTGTGAAAATACTTTTGAAATGATTAGCTCTACAGATAATACAGGCAAAAGCAGCTTTCACAGCTGCTACTTGGGCTTCTGTCAGGGTCACATTTTTTTTCTTACTGTCTGGATCCCGCTCGTGGTGGCTGCTTCTGCTTTCCCTCCCCTGTTTTTACTTCCTCCTGCTTCACTCTCTATGTGTCTAAAGTGCCTGGTACACATCTCCCGAACATAAATTAAGATTATGGATCTGGTGACCTGGACTTTCAACGCGATCGACAAATTTTTTTTCACAAAATGAAAGGGTCCTGGAGAACCCGCTTGTCCAGCTGAGACTCACGCTGTAGGGTACGTCATGG
The DNA here is from genome assembly GCF_014905685.2 of Nematolebias whitei. Taxonomy (NCBI): domain Eukaryota; kingdom Metazoa; phylum Chordata; class Actinopteri; order Cyprinodontiformes; family Rivulidae; genus Nematolebias; species Nematolebias whitei. Next base: position 50,036,444 of record NC_056499.1, on the reverse strand, counting down.
ATCCGTGGGGAGTATGGCAGTTGATATGCCTTTCAGTCCTGTCTCAGGAAAATGCTGAAGACATTTATATATTTGTATTTATGATAGCATGGACTCTGCTTTTTGGCATTGACGAGACTCTGTTTTATCCACATCTGACATGACAAAGCTTCCGAGTCAGTATGAAGGTTTGGTTCATGCTGTGAGTTCACAAAATCAGCTGATTTATGAGCTAAACCATAAGGTGGAGGTGATTTATGAGAGTTGCAGGCCACCTGCAGCTTCTGGAACTTGTCAGCATGGTGGGAGCGACCTTGAAGGAGGCTCATAACATGGATCAGTGGAATGGATTCCCATAAATCAAGCCATTTCGAACCAGAAAGTTCCAGAAGGACTCAAGGCTGATGAAAAAAATCAGTCTGCTTGAAGTAAATCAACAATCAAGCTTATCTGAATCTGAGTCTGGCCTCTGAGATGAGCCGATTCAAATTTCTCCTGGTTCATGGGTAACCAGGGATAAAAGCTTCATGCATCATATCAGAAGGGATGCCGTGGATCCTGAATAAATTTTGTACCAACAGTTGAGCGGTCTCAAGAGCGGTAGGTAACTTGGGCAAGGGGATTAAATGTGCCGCTTTGGAGAATCTGTCAATGATGGTAAGGATGACAGTGTTACCTTCAGATGGGGGAAGGCGGGTGATGAAATCTAAGGAGATGTGGGACCAAGGTCTGCTGGGGATCGATAGAGACTGTAAGAGTCCTGCTGTGGGTTGATTTCCTGGCTTGTTTCTTGCACAGGTGGAACATGCGGCTACAAAGTCCCTGATGTCTCTTGTTATGGATGGCCACCAGAAATTTCTTCTAGCTGAAGACAACATGCAAGAAACACCAGGGCGACAGGAAAGCTTGTTGTTATGTAGCCATGTTAATACCTGTGACCATTTGGAGGAAGGTACAAAAAGAGTTCCCGCGGGGCCTGTGCCAGTGTCGGGTTCCAGCCTTTGCACCTCACGAATCTCTCTCGCTATGGTCCATGTGAGGGCGCCCACTACACAGGAGGGAGAAATGATGCTCTCAGCATTGTCAGCAGCATCTGGGGGAGAATACTGATGGGACAGCGCATCAGGTTTAATGTTTTTAGAACTTGGACAGAAAGTCAAGACGTAGTTAAAACGAGTAAAAAACAAAGACCACCGAGCTTGCCTAGGGTTCAAGCGTTTAGCGTCTCGGAGGTATGTCAGGTTTTTATGGTCTGTCCATATAAGAAAAGGCGTGTCTATGCCTTCCAGCCAATGTCTCCATTTTTCTAATGCAAGTTTCACTGCAAGTAGTTCTCTATTACCTACATCATTTTATTTACCCTTTATTTATCCAGGTAGTCTCTTTGAGCCACGAGAACTCATTTTCAAGAGAGACCTGTTTAGGGAGCAGATGGGGGTTAAGGACCTTGCTCATGGGCCCAGAGTGGGGCGAATGAGGATGGGGGCAAGTGTGGGTGCTTCACCTATCCCACCTACAAAGAATCATAATTCTTTTCAGTGGGAGAAAAGGTGTTTAGAGAATAATGCACAGGGGTGAATCTTGTTGTCTGAGACTGCTCATTGAGACAAAACTGCCCCAACTCCTGTATCTGAGGCATCGACTTCTAATATAAATTTTCTCTTGGGGCCAGGGTGACAAAGAATTGGTGTGGAGGAAAATAAAGTATTTAGCTCACTGAAAGCTTTGCCTCTGGAGTCCATTTGAAGGTTCACAGAGTGGAGGTCAACTGTGTGAGAGGGGCGGCGACTTTACTGTAATCCTTGATGAATCGTCGATAGAAACTGGCAAACCCCAAGAACCAGTTAGTCCAAAAGGCATAACTAAATATTCAAAATGACCCTGGGGGGTCCGAAAAGCTGTTTTCCATTCATTGCCTTTTTTGATCCTTACGAGATGATATGCATTCCGCAAACCTAGTTTGGTGAAAATGGAGGTGGTGTGGAGCTGCTCGTGTATGGAATCGATTAAAGGAAGAGGGTATTTATTTTTAATGGTAATGGCGTTTAGTCCCCTGTAATCAATGCAAGGTCTTAAGGACTTGTCTTTTTTAGCAACAAAAAAGAATCCTGCCATACTGGAGAGGTGGAGGGACGGATAATACCAGAATCTAAAGAATTGTCGATGTACTTTTTCATGGCCTCCCTCTCTGGTCCAGACAGATTGTATAAGCGACTAGATGGCAGTGTTGCTCTGGGCATGAGGTCAATACCACAATCATATGGCTGATGAGGAGGTAATGATAAAGCTAGCTGTTTACTAAAAACTGGTGCCAAATCACGATACTCAAGGGGGATGTCTTCCATATTTATGTCCTCTAGAGGGGGACATGTTTTGACTTGACTAGGAATGGCGGTTCTAAGACAGTTCTGAAGGCAATAATCACTCCCATGCTCAATTCTTTTTTGCCCCCAGTCAATCTTTGGGTTATGTCTTTGGAGCCAGGGGAACCCAAGAATTAATGGAGTCTCTGGAGAGTCCATCCATCCATCCATCCATCCATCCATTATCTTTACCCGCTTATTCCATTTTGGGTCACGGGGGTCACTGGTGCCCATGTCCAGCAATCACTGTGCGAGGGACGGGGTACACCCTGGACAGGTCGCAAGTCCATCACAGGGCCTCTCTGGAGAGTCATATATGAAAAATTCTCTGACCTTGTGATGGTTTCTGGACGAGATCAGATGAATACCCACAGTTTTATGTTGGATCTGGGTGCGCTTGAGTCCGGTAATACTAGCGACGGCCAGAGGGTGAGGCAAAACCTGAGTAAGAATGGAGAGTTTTTCAATGAGATCACTGCTGATTAAATTTTGTTCAGCTCCCGAGTCAGTAAGAGCTGTAACAGGTAGACGATCTTGATTCATCTAAATCAAAGTGGGCAAAGTTAAGTGGGAGAGAGAAGAAAGAGAGAATGCTCCCACCAGTATTCTCCCTGCTACTGGTGGTAGTTCTCGTTTCCCTGAAAACGGGCGATGAAATGTCCTTGTCTACCACAATAAATACATGCATTAATATGCATTCTACGCCTCTCCTTTGGGGTTAAACAGGTCCTGTCCACCTGTATGGGCTCCGGCTCAGTCTCGTTGGCAGGTGTGTGAGTCTCGTCATTACGTTGAGTTTCTGTGGAGGGAAACCTCTGAGTGACATAGTTCTCATACCTGACTTTGGAGGCGGTGCGGTTCGCCGTATTGGTGGAAAACCTGGAAGAGGTAGGCGACTGGGACTTGTAGTTTTTTTTCCCGTTGTCTCTCCCGGAAGTGTTCATCTAAACGGATAGCTACCAAAATTAACTCATCGAGATCCTAGGGTTCATCTCGTAGGGCCAACTGATCCTTGATCTCATCTAATAAGGAGTTTAGAAAAGTGCCAAACAGTGCAGTCTCCCCCCAGCCAGTTCTAGCAGCAATGGCTCGGAACTCGAGGGTGTGTTGGGACGCCGGTTGTCGTCCTTGATGTAACCCCATTAAACGCTTTACGGCCTCAGATTTTTGTAGGGGGTGATTAAACAGTTTAGTAAATTCCTTTAAAAATTGGTCAAAGCTTAAAGAGTCTGTATCATGCACTGAAATAAAGGATTCCGCACAGCTGAGAGAATCGTCTTTAAGTTGACTAATGATGTATGTGATCTTAGAATCATGGGAAGCATACAGTCGAGGAGCTTTACGAAAAGCGAGTTTGCATTGCAGCAACAACAAAAAAAACCTCTGAAGTTATCAGGGTTATCTGAGAAAAATGCAGAGGGTTTAAAGTTTATTTCAGGCTGTTCTGTCAATGTCACTTCCATAGAGGAAACGCTGAGACTCACAGTGGCCTGAGTAGGAGAGTAAGCTGGGAAAGCTGACGAAAACTTCTGGTTTAATGAAAACAACATACCTCCCAGTTCAGTCATGTTCACATGGTTAGTCTCCAGTAGTGAGAGGATCTTCTCCAGTTTAGACTCGAGATCATCGATGCGTTTTATCTGGGAGGGGAGAGAAGCTTGCTCGTCCCCGGTCTCGCTCTGGGTATGTTGTTTTGGCTGGAGCATTTCTGTTATAAACTCAGGAGACCCAGAGAGTGTGAGACGGAGACGACACAAGACTCCAAAAGGTAAAATTTTAACAGTGTTTATTATTTACAGTGGAATATGAACAACAGATTGTTCCTCCACAGGAACCCTGGAAGGCAAGGATAGACATCAGGTAGATGTTCACAACGAGGGAGGATTTTGGTTTTGATTCCAGTTTGTTTTTGTTCTTACAGGTTTGGTTGGAGGAGATGGTTTCCTGGTCCTATGGTCAGCAGAGAAGAACACAGGCAAGTGGTTAGAGGATGAGGAGACTCAGGAGGCAACGAAGGTCCAAGATGACCAGACATGGAAGAGCATGAGAAGATCAGGTACGTGAGGAAGGCAATATGCTCCAGCAGAGAGAAGCGCTCGACTGCAGCCTTATGTAGAGCTGGATCCTTGATGGCGAGACGACCTGCAGGTGTTGATCATTAGTAGCTATCTTGGATCCAGGAGCTGCAGAAGGTCATACTCTCACAAATGTATTCTAAACAAAACTTCAGTACCTGGAAGACCCTGACGATTTTTTCCGTCGTCATATTTTCATCTTTAAGCTTAATTTGTTTCTTTTTAACAAAACTTAACTGTCCATTTCTACTACTACACTACCGTTCGTGTATTAGTTTACTGTATGCATCGACCATCAGAACGGTCCGTAGAAAACAAATATCAAAATCAAATAAGTCCGCAGGACAGTTTTCCAAAGTTTGATTTTTGATGTGAGGTTAAAGTCAAAAATGCAGAAAACAATGATGTATTGTATTTTTTGAATCCCACATAAAAAATGAATAATGAAATGGCATGTAGTTTTTTTCATTTCTTGATTTTTGATCATCAACAAAAAAAAAACAAATGGAACGATACACGGACCACGAACACTGATAAGAATCTGTTTTTTCAAAACCCTTCTTTGTGATACTGTACAATAATATAATATTTCTGTTGTGGCAAAAATGAATACAAGGAAGCTAATCTAGCTATGCTAGATAATCTAAGGGGCCATTTACACGGCGTGTATTTTGAGTGCATCCGCAGCTTTCTCTCTGCGGTTCTGCTGATCATTTACATGACACCAGTGGCTCCCCTCTTTGAATCCGGAGGTTTCTGAACCCACCTTCCAGAGTGGAGGTTTTTTGCTGACCCCCCGCTGATAATGTAAACATCTCCTGCTTAGGCTTTGTGTTAAACCACATGCGCACACGCATGCGCGGACAGACGCTATATTTCTATCAACATGGCGGCAGATACACTGCATTCAGAACCTTGACTGATGGATTATATTTTAATCTCATAGTTAATCTACGTCAGATTCCAGGTGCTGTGACCGACATCTGTGTTGGAAGAGATACAGTCAGATCCAGTTCTAATATCACTGTTTATAGAACGTGGCACGCGCACACGTCGCGCTGCAATATAACATCTAAATTAGCTAAATAATAACAGTTTAATATTAATAATAAACAGTATTTATGTTGGTGTGCGAGATATAATGAAGCTCTGAGCTAAATAAAGCTGTCTGGACATGTAATTCAAATTTAAAATGATGCTAAACATATTGCGTGAACACTAATGTTGAAAATGAAGACATCAGGTTTAATTTTTATTTATTTATTCAACACCACAAACTGTATGTCAAACACTGATAATTATACTGAACACACTATTAAAGCACGTTAACTGAACTTGAATGGATTGAATAAAACAACTGAGGGGAATTTTAAACAAATAGTTAATCCACATCTCTCTTTGACGTCCTCCTACAGTTCATCTGGGCCGAGCCTCGTTCAGAACTGGTCCGCCTGGTGGGAGGACAGCTTCTTCTTTCAGGAAAAAATAAAAACTCAGTTGGTTGTTTTGTAACCGAAGTAAACACAAGCAAACATTATTAAGAACATTTGATTTACCTGCTGTAAAACAGCTACTGATTATCACGGAGTAAAGTCTGACATCGTCGACTCGGTTCTGGTCCACTCAGCGACTGGTGTGGAGCTGTTAGACGTAGCGGTCCCACTTGGCGTGAAATCTGTCGACTCTTATCCAAAATCCAGCCAGAATCCAGCTCTTGTTGTTACGTTGTTGTTAGCTGAGCTGTTTAGCTCACAGGAAAAGAGCGTGCTGAGGCAGCATGCATGCGCATTAGGTAAAGGTACAAAATTCACAGCGCCATCTAATGACCTGGCATGGTAACTACAGCGGCTTCGGGAGGGCGGGGGGGAATCCTCCGGATGCATGTAAACCCAAAATCCGACCGTGTCAACGCAAATCTTTTCCTCTAATCAACATACGAAAAAAAACTACGTTTCCCCCCATTGTGTCCGTGTAAATAGGGCCTAAGCTAGACAGAAGCTAAGCTTTGATAATCATGAAACACATTGTTAATGGCAAAATGTTGCAAAACCCAATTTCTTTAAATTCAAATCCAAAAAAGTTCAATCTGGTCCTCTGGACATTCAAAAAAGCAAAAAACAAAACAAAGCAAAAAAATCTAGAAACGTTTCGTCTCTCATCCAAGAGACTTCCTCAGTCTGAGGTGCTGTTTTCAGCTCAGTCTCCTAAATAGCACCTTCTCAGAGTGGATCAACCAGTTTGCTGCTGATAACCAAAACCAGCTGATCACATGCTCAAGAAGGACCATCAGCCTAACAATGGATCATTAGCACACTGATGGCTGTTTACTACTCACAGAGGGCTGAGTGATACTAGCAATCACAGCATTGTAAGAGGGGGACAGTTGAACCCGGAGGCCTCCACCCCTGTTTAATGATGGACGATTTCTTTTCACAAAGATGGCCTCCTTTACTCCTCTCTCAAACCATCGTTCCTCTCTGTCCAGGATGTGCACATCTTCATCCTTGAGTGACCGCTGGCCTGGAGATGAGTGTAGACCGCAGAATCCTGGCCTGATGATGTTGATCTTCTGTGCTGGGCCATCCTTTTGGCCAGTGGCTGTTTAGTTTCCCCGATGTAAGACTGATCACAGCCCTCCTGACACTGAACAGCATACACAACATTACTCTGTTTGTGCCGGGGGACTGGATCTTTGGGATGAACCAGTCTTTGCCGTAATGTATTTTGGGGTTTAAAAGCCACTGGGACGTTATGTTTAGAAAATAAACGTCTCAGTTTCTCTGATACCCCCTCAACATACGGAATGACCACTGGTCTGGGTCTGGGTTCCTCCTTTTCACCTGATGGCTGACTGGAGTCCTGTTTGGGTTTCTTCTCTGCTTTCAGGAAGGCCCAGTTAGGATATCCACATTGCTCTAGAGCCTGTTTTGTGTAGGATTTCTCCTTCTGCCTGGCTCCCGAGCTAGTGGGGATGCTGTCTGCTCTGTGATATAGAGTCCTGATGACTCCTAACTTGTGCTCCAAAGGGTGATGGGAGTCAAACTGCAAATACTGGTCTGTGTGGGTGGGTTTGCGGTACACCTCGGTTTGCAAAGATTGAACTTTTTTGGATTTTTCTACCTGGATTATTGAGCATGCATCAGGATATTTAAATTCAAATGTTTTGAGTTTCTCTGGTACAAAGGTTATTTTATGTTGGAAAAACTGCTGCGTTTTTTTCTTCTCTTCCCATGTATCTCTTAGGGAATATGTGGCAGGTAGCAGCTGGGTTTGTTTGCAGTATGTAAATAACTACCAGCTGATAATGGAAATGTGTTCATGCACAGACTTTCTTTGAGACTTTTCTCAGAAAGAGAAAAAAAAAGAAAAAGTTTTACATTGAAAAGCAAAAAGGACCCTGAACGAGTTTTATTCATTTACTGTTGTTAAAAAATGTACAAACTTTCGTACAAAGATGCATTTTTTTTTTCCATATCTGTTTTCTAATTCTTAATTTGACTTGCAAAGACCTTTACAAACTTTTTACTCAGAGAAAAATCAAAGATAAAAATAATTTTTATTATGGTATTATTTTATTTAATTGATTAATATTAGGGCAGCACGGTGGCGCAACTGGTAGAGCTGCTGCCTCTCAGCGAGCAGGTCCCTGGTTCAAACCCCGGTCCAGGGGCCTTTCTGGGTGGAGTTTGCATGTTCTCTCCATGCATGCGTGGGTTTTCTCCGGGTGCTCCGGTTTCCTCCCACAGACCAAAAACATGCATGTTAGGCTGATTGGTAACTCTAAATTGCCCCTAGGTGTGAGAGAGAGTGAATGGTTCTTTGTCTCGTTTGTCTCTATGTGTCCCTGTGATGGACTTGCGACCCGTCCAGGGTGTACCCCGCCCCTCGCACAATGATTGCTGGACATGGGCACCAGCGACCCCCGTGACCCAAAATGGAATAAGCGGGTAAAGATAATGGATGGATGGATGATTTATATTACAAAATTAAGGTAATCTTAACACATTGTTTTTTTTTTCCTCAGCCTAATTCATTGGAAATATATTTGAGTTTAAATTTGAACAAAGACAAGGAGTTTTGTTTTTCCCAGGCATTTGCATCAATTCGAGCTGGATCCAGTTGCAAAGAAAAAACAAGCAAAAAATAAAATCAAACAATCAAAGAACAATGCAAAACATCTGAAGCAGGTTGTGAGAATTAGGTCTTCTAAAGGCCTAGAGGAACACATGCTGCCTGCTACCTTTCATATGAAAGTTTAAAACTAATATATTTGTTTTTTGAGAAAGTTGTACGGGGCAGCACGGTGGCACAGGTGGTACAGCTGCCGCCTCTTAGCAAGAAAGTCACTAGTTCAAATCTCGGCCAGGAGCCTTTCTGGGTGGAGTTTGCATGTTCTCTCTGTGCATACGTGGGTTTTCTCCAGGTACTCCTGTTTCCTCCCACAGACTATAAACATGTAAGTTAGACTGATTGGCAACTCTAAATTGTCCCTAGGTGTGAGTGAGAGAGTGAATGCTTGTTTGTCTCGTTTGTCTCTATAAAGTTAGATTGTAAATACTGTATGTGCTGTATAATTCCTTTCTGAAAGTTTCTCTAAAACCTGTGCAGTGGTTTCATGGGATATTATGCTAACAGACAAACAGTGTTGACACTAAAGTTTAGGGCTACAATTTTAAACAAAGATATTTTACAATGAGTAGTAAATGGAGTTTGTATCTCAGCTGCAACCACACCAAACAAAATCTGTTAAATTGACTAAATTGTCATTTTTAGGTTTTTGAAGCTCAGCTAGACAACCAGCGGATTGGCTCTAAAACATAATGAATTTAAAAGTGCATTTGTTGATTACTTTCTGGCAGGGGCGATTCTTGAATCTGCCCTTTAGGGGTGCTTAGCCCCCTGTGCCGATCAACAGCCCTTGGTTTAAACACAGAGGTGGCCACTGGCATCAGAAGCATTCATAATGTACGGGGACACACTAGTGTGTGTGTGTGGGGGGGGGGGGGGGGTGTTCAGGGGGTCCTCCTTCAGAAAATTTTGAATAAAGTAGATGCCATTTCCTGCATTCTGGTGTATTTTAACGGGGTGTTAAACATCTATGTTTACCTACATAAGTAAACTCTCGATGAAGCTCTCGACCTTGACCTCTCTAAGGGATTTTAAACATCTGCTAAGTTTATGGCAAAAACCAACAGACGTGTATCTGTTTTTAGTATTTTACACCGCTTTATAATGTACCTGTTTTTATTTCGTTTTTATATAATTTCTTCTATTTACTTTTCATTTTATGTGCTTTTATATGATTGTCTATTGTTGTCTGTACCTCATCTGTGTTCTTTGTTTAAAACAGGTCTCTCTTGTAATTGAGTCCTTGTGGCTCAATGAGACTAACCTGTAGAAATAAAAGTTGAATGAATGATTGAAAACAACAACTCTTGATTCAATAACTATTTTAGAGAGCTCAGTACAAAAAAGAAGTAGCGTAAGTTAGCGGCATGCAATACAGACACTTTAGTTAAGATACACTCTGCTTTACATTACACAGTTTGTCATGTAAAGCGCTTTGAGTATCTTGATCAGATAGAAAGGCGCTTTATAAGTACAGACCATTTACAGAATAATAAACACTTTGCACAAAATCAGTTTAGTTTTAACTGATCATAACAAACAAAGACTAAATTTATGCAACCAGAAGTTACAACATATATCTACATTTAAAACACACAAAACAAAGCACAACTAGCTTTAAGCATTAACCTTTAATTTAACCATTAATCATACGATGTAATTATGACAGGAAATGGAGGATTTACCTGCAGTTACTTTCATACAGATGTTCATGTGCTACTTCCTGTTTATCCCTGTTGTATTCAGCTGATCATGACGTCAGCTGCAGGGCTTTATCATCTTTTACATTTTTCCAGACTCAGTTTAGGTTTTCAATTCAATTCAGTTCAATTCAGTTTATTTATATAGCGCCAAATCACAACAAAGTTGTCTCAGGGCACTTTACAGAAACATTCACAAACATAAAAGCCAATTAGTAAAGTTCTCTATCTAAGGAAAGGTTTTGGAAATTGAATAAACTGTATTCCACTTTCTAAATCAGGGTTTTTCAACAAAACTGTTCAGGGGGGCCCCAGTTACTGAAAGCCAGCAGCTCAGGGGCCGGACACCCAACCGCACCCCCCCCCCCCACACACACACACAAAAAAGTGGCTAAAATCGCCACTGCTTTCTGGTAACTTAAATAAAACGTATTCAGTGATTCATGAGATATTCCACTAAAAGTACAAATGGCAAGACTTTTAAGTGTTTAAAACATTTTAGAAGTTTCAGCTTTGAACTTGAGAGTAAGTTCTTGCTACCGCTCATACTGCTGTTAAAAAAAACAACACAGAAAGATTGTTTCCTGTGTGACGGGAATGCAACATGATGCAAAACTGGTTCAGGCCAAAGTTTTCTTTGCGGCATTTTGCATTTCTAAAGAATGTTTAAACAAGATGCTGCTCGGAACGAGGTGTTGAATGAGTTCTTTCTCAACACAAGAGCTCAAACTAAACCTCTAAAGTCATACATAAGAAGTTTCATTTTCTTTGTAAAAAACACAACTTGTTTTTGTGAGTCTGACTTTTAATAATAATAAGTGCTGCATGTTGTCATTATTGTATGTTCCCATACAATGGCAGAAATTAGTTCTCTGCATTTAACCCATCACACCAGAGATCCACCCAGGTGGAGCAGTAGGCAGCTTTGTAAGCTGCCTAGGGATTTAGGGATTGTGTGTCTTGCTCAGAGACACCACGACATGTGGGAATGGCTGGAGATTAAACCTGGGGCTTTCGGGTCCCGAAAAGGCTGCCCTACCTCTAGCCCATCTCGGACCAACATTAAAATAGAAAGTTTAATGATTAAGCTACATTTTAGAAATATAACCTCATAAGTATAAGAAAAGTTTACAAACCATGTTAGAAGGAAAAGGACTTTATATTTATTGCAGACCTGTGTGCGTGGGTGTGTGCATGGGTGTGTGTGTGTGGGTGTGTACATTAGCAAAATATCTCATGGAACCACTGATCAGATTTCAAAGAAGTTTGCAGAAAGTAATCATTACATATAAATCTTGGAGTCAGCTCCATTTAAAGATGGCTGCCTCAGCTAGGTCAGATTATAAAACTCTGAATGGCTCAAACTCAGGGAATCTTACGGACATTAAGGTAATATTTTGTGAGGTTAAGAGTTAAGAGTTATCCTCAACTTGTATTTTGAGTGCTAGCTGATTGCATAATATCTGTTTTTAAAACTTTGCCATTACCTACTGAAGTCAGCTTGTTCTGTTAGCAAAATATTTCATAACTCAATGGACATTTTAATGAAAATATCTACAACGGATTAACAACGCACAGCATGGGCTCTGAAACCAATCTCCTTGAGAGGGACTGGACCTTATTCCCAGGACTTCATTTGTAAACCAATTGATTCCGAAACACAAATAGCCAGGGGTTGGGACCTCTAGGGGGTGTCTGTGTGTCCTCCCCCAGAAAATTTGTGAAAAAAGAGATGCCATTTCCTGCATATTTGTGTATTTTAACAGGTTGTTCAACATCTATTTTTACCTACATTTGTAAACATTTGATTAAATACAGGTCTCTTGTAAATGAGTCCTCCAGGCTCAATGAGACTAACCTGTATAAATAAAGGTTGAATTGAAGTTACTATTTTAGAGAGCAACAACAACAAGCCTGTGTGTGAATAGAGCATCTCCGATTCTGTCGTGTCCTAACCCCCCCCCCCCCCCCACACACACACACACACACACCTCACTCTTCCGACCCTAACTCTTCTCAGCTGAATTTAGTCCTGCATGTTGTTCTGCTCCAATCTCAATTATCACTGCCTTCAGGTGCTTCAATTCTCGGTTGTCCATCTAAGAACAATCCATTCATCCATCCATTTATTTAATGAAAGTAAATTGTGCTGTCTTTTCAACAATTTGATCACTGTTAATTTGACAAATAGTACCATTGTTTTGAAACGTGATGTAATATGAATGATACACATCAAACATTTCTATCTCTCTCTCTCTTTTTTTTACTGTAAGCTTTTTTATTTATTATGTCTGAAATTTATGTGGGAGTTCTGACACATCAGCCATTGTGCGCTCTCTGGAGAGCTGTCTGGAGAGCTGTCTGGAGACACTGTGCATAATGTGCACTGGCTGCAGGGCACATCACTGAAGGTAGATGAAGATTCCTGCATGACATGCAGTCCGCGTCTCTGCTGGGCAGAAGCGTGTGCGCATGCTGCGGCCAGAACATCCACTCCACAGACTGGGTTTGCCCGGCCAAGAGCAACATCTCCTCTCGTTGTATTGTTAATAAATAAGCAAAATAAAAATGTGCAATGACTTTGGACTTTTAGGGGTAGAAAACTGAGTTGCCGGGTCCAAACAAACAGTTGCCAGAATGCAACCTGTCAAAATGAGAGAGTTCTCGGATCTTGTTCCGGCAGGCTCTGGCTCATTCGTGCTTTTTCCACTCTGGAGTTGCCCATAGTGAGAAACATCAAGCTGGTGTGAGTATACTCTTTGTCCCCCGACTTGGTGCCTGTGTGTTGGAGTTTTCCCCAGTAGATGAGAGGGTGGCTTCCTTCACCTTCGGGTGGGGAAATGGGCTCTGACTGTTGTTTGCGCCTGTGTGCCGAATGGCAGTTCAGAGTATCTGGACTTCTTGGAGTCCTTGGCAGGAGTGCTGGAAGGTGCGCCAGCTGAGGATTCTTTTATTCTGCTGGAGGACTTCAATGCCCACGTGGGTAATGACAGTGTGACCTGGAGTGGCATGATCAGGAAGAACGGCCTCTCTGATATGAACCTGAGCGATGTTTTGTTGTTAGACTTCTGTACTAGTCATAGTTTGTCCATCATGAACACCATGTTCGAACATAAGGGTGTCCATAAGTGCACTTGGCACCAGGACACCCTAGGTCATAGATCGATGATTTACTTCATAATTGCACATGCTTCCATTTGTTTGGAAGATTGCTTGAGTTTCTGCTTGGACATTTCTCACTGTACTTCTTTCTCCTCCTTCCTCTCCTCTTTGTCCTCCTTTCTCATTGACCTTTTCCACTCAGTTTTCTGTATTTTGCCATTTTTTAAGCTGTTTAATCCAAAGTTAAGTCCACTTTTCAGTTAATTGCTTGCAGAGACACACCTAAACATACTTGCCCGGAGGCCATCTTGAAATGTCAAGAAAGCGAGGAAAGTGATCAGACACTTTGCCCCGCTGCTGTCAGGTCATCGCGTGATGGTCCTCGTGGACAACAGAACCATTGCAGGTTACATAAATCACCAAAGGGGCATTCACTCGACTCAGTTGCTGGATGCAGCCAGAGTGTTGCTCCGCTGGACACACACACATCTTCGCTCCACCAGAGGTGTTCACATCCCAGGCATGCTAAACAGAGGATCAGATATTATGTCCAGGGGTGGCTCCCGAGACAAAGATTGAAGCCTCAACCCAGATCTGATCCTCCAGATATGGAGCAGGTTCGAAAAAGTGGATGTGGATTTGATGGCCACTCGAAAAAAACACTCAGTGCAAACTGTTTTTCTCACTGAACCCATGGGATGCACCACTGCTGGGGGTGAACGTGTTTGCACACACACCTTGGCCTCAAATGTTGTTCTATGTGTTTCCTTCAACCCCTCTAATTGCAGCTGCTGGAGTGGATCCAAGAGGAATGGTTGAGGATGATTCTGATCGCTCCAGAGCACATGAGTGCTCTGTGGTTTTCCTGTTATCCAACATCTGAAAAGCGAAACGTGGAAACTGCTGTGGCAAGGGGATGCTCTCTTACAGGTGGGAAGAGCAATCAGAAGCCCCCCTGGTGATAGGTCAGCGTCTCTGTGCCTGGTAAGGGAACATTTAGAGAGATTGGGTTTCTCTCAAGATATGGTTTGCATGATCCAGGGTGCACACACAGCTTCCACCACAGATTGTTAAGCAGCCAAGTGGACAGTTTATCAGAAATGGTGTTTAGAAAAGGATGTACAGTAGATCTAGATTATTGTCCTTTAAGTTACATATTATTTTTTCTGCAGCTGCTGATGGACAGAAACCTGGCCTTCAGCATGATTAAGATGTACACTGCAGTCATTTCCTCCTGTCATGAGGGTTTTAACGATAGAACAGTTTTTAATCATCATCTGATGAAATGTTTTTTGAGGGGTGTATGCAGACACATGCCAGTGTCACATACTTTACTTCCACAATTAGACTTAACACTTGTACTCCATGCACTGCCTAAAGAACCATTAGAATCTTTGGATCAAGCATTGCTGAAATTTCTATCTAGACAGCCTTGCTGTTAGCTCTGACATCAGCAAAGAGGGTGAGCAACCTCTCAGCCCTGTTGGTCGTTCCTCCTGTCTTAGAATCCAAGGCAACGAGAGCTCAGCAGTGCTTCATCCAAATCCTGCCTTTTCACCTAAAAGCATAACGAGTTCTTTCAGATCCAGAGTTATAACGCTGGAAGGGTTCTCTCTCCCTCCTCATAACTCTGAAGAGGAGACTCAATCGCACCTCCTCAGTCTTGTTCCTGTGCTTGCGTGTTACGTAATATGCGCAGCCCCTCTGCGTAAATCTGAACGGCTGTTCATTCATTTCAGAAATCAGTCACAAGGTCAACCTTTTGTTTCCTTAGCACTTGTCATCACTGGCTATGCAAAGTTATTCCTTTAGCCTATTCGGCAACTGGTCTTCCCCCACCTGATGAACTCAGGGTTCATTCCACCAATAGGTTTTCAACCTCCATGGTGCTGCATGGTGGTGTGTCTGTTCAGGACATCTGTTCTGTTGCTTTCTGGTCATCGCTGACCGCTTTAATCGGTTTTTACCTGTGCACGGTTTTTACCTGTGCAATGTCTCTAATTTGTCTCTGACACATTCTGTTCTCAGAGCCCTGTCTGAGTGATGTCACAGCCGTCTTCACTCAGTTTTTCCTTCACAACGCTGCTCGCTCTTCCCGAGTGGGTACCTCTTCCTATCTAACATCCAAGCAGGGTAAGACTTCTTTGTACAGAATTTTTACCCACTTATCTGTGTGAGTGAGTTGAATACTCAGTCCTCAGTCCAGCACAGAGGGTGTGTGTCTGCTTATGGTACACATCAGGTGCTTGAATCAACAATGCATAATTACTCTTGAGTGGTCAGTCAGAATGTGTGTATTAGGCAGTTTTCGTTTATGTGCTCTTGGTTTCGGATGGACCCAATGAGGCATAGACTACATCCTGCCTTGCCTTTAACCCAATAAGTGTGGCTTTAAAGGCAAGGCCATATGAAATAGAACGTAGGTTACATATTGTAACCACATATACTATGAATATGGGTGCAACCTTTTAAGCACTGAGCCTCACTGCCTCCCAAGTGGCTAAAGAAAAGTTAGCTATTTTGGGAGTAGAGTGAAAGGTCCGTAAGTTATTTATATTGTCTTGAGGTGGGGCCCACACAGTGGGAGGGTGTGAATTAGAGTTTTTTCAGTGTTGGCGCGCATGTGAGACCCAATAAGTCTGACTTAAAAGGCTTCACCAATATTCATAGAATCTGTGGTTACAAAATGTAAGCTACAATATGATCGCTCCTACTAACTCATCAGAATTCTAGCAGCAGCATTTTGTTCAACTAAATACTTTTTAAAGAGTTTCTTGTACACAGTTAATAAAGAATGAAAATATAAACAAGGCACGCTGACTCCTGCACCTGGGTGGTGAGATGTATTATCAGGTCTGGTTATAAACCTTTAAGTTGATAAACACCTCTTCCTCACCTGCAGAGTTAATAAATAACTCTACAACCTGGCAGAATTACTCAATCTAATGGAGCCAAATTCTAAAACTACAACTGCTCCAAAAGGGACTTGCTACTTCCCTGGAAAAGTTCACCAAAGAGTTCAGTCATTACAGACTTCTTAGATGGAGGTGATCTAGTGGATGATTTCCCTGAAGAGGAATAAGACTCATCTGCTATCTCGTTGACATCCTCAGTCTAGAAATAAAACACAAAGAGGTTAAAAAAATGAGTTAAAAAGATGATAATTTTTAATTTAAAAATTAATTAGATCATAATAATACAATAACAATACCTCTTCTTGCGCGGTCATCATTTCTGTTATGAGGTGGTTGAAAATCCTCTCTCGCTCATCATCATCATGTGGCAGGGCTTTAAATCTGGGCTCTGGGACTTGTTGACAATATCAGTTTTACCTTTTTCATAATAAGCTGGTACAACTTTTTGGCTGAAGTGTTGACATGAGGAAATGTCGTAGCGGGGCTCAAGAATTGTAATCATATGCTTAAAGCCAGCGCATCAACAACAGAATACGGATGTAGATCCATAGCTATGAAAACTCTTATAGCTTGTGTTATTGCTTTGGACCAATTTGAATTACCTTATAAAGGTTGTTTAAACGCTGCTGCTATCAGTCTTTGCGCCAAGCTGCTTTTCTTCCTTGCAGAAGAGACGGTCACATTCGGATGATGCCGTTTCAAGTGCACTAACAAGTTAGACGTGTTGCCTGCTGCAGATCTAATCTCCAAGATACGTCTACACACAGCTTTGTCAAAAAGTCAAAGTCACTTTATTGTCAAAAACTGCAATATGTACAGGACATACACAGGATTGAAATTACATTACTCTCAGACCCCGGTGCAACAATAACCATTTAACATTAAAACATTTAATAAACATAAGCATAAAATGAAATAATAAAAGCATGATACTGTCTTAAATTGTACTATAGCAGTATATATATATATATATTTTTTTTAAGTATAGCTATAAAAATAAAATAAAATGAAGGATTGGACGATGATGATGAAATGATTGGATTTGTCCATTTGACTTTCTACATTGTTGAATTTTAACAAGAAAGCCATAATATTCCAAAACAGGAGACCGCAACGCAGTGGCTGCTCATTCATTTTTTTGGGGGGTGGGGGGTGGGTGGGGGGGGGGAGATCTAGCAGTAAAAAGGTACTACTACACAGAAGGAAAGAAAGCATTTCTTTTTAAATTTGATACACAAAATTATATTTGTCCATGAAACCCAATGAATCCAATCAGCTACTTAGACTACAAGCATGTCTTAAAGACATAAAAACCTGGATGACCCTAAATTTTCTCCTGTTGAACACAGACAAGACTGAGGTTTTAGTTTTTGGACCTGAGCATCTTGGGAATACATTTTTCAGTCTTTCTCCCTCCTTAGATGGCATTAATTTGACCTCCAGTTCTAATGTTAAAAATCTTGGTGTTATTTTTGAACAGGGCATGTCTTTTATCCCCCACATTAAAAACGTTACTGGAACTGCCTTCTTCCACCTGCGTAATATCACTAAAATTAGAAACATCTTATCTAAAAATGATGCAGAAAAACTGGTTCATGCATTTGTCAAGTCTAGACTGGACTATTGCAATGGTTTATAATCTGGGTGTCCAAATACTTCTTTAAAACGTCTTCAGTTGATCCAAAATGCTGCTGCCAGAGTCTTAACTGGAGTTAGTAGGAGAGATCATATTTCTCCAGTTTTAGCTTCTCTCCATTGGCTCCCTGTCAAGTCCAGTAATTAATTCAAAATCTTACTTCTAACCTACAAAACTCTCAACAACCTAGCTCCATCATATATTACAGATCTTATTCTTCCATATTTTCCTAACGGAGCACGTCACAATCAGACTTCAGGCTTACTTGCGGTTCCTAGAGTTTCCAAAAGCAGAATGGGAGGAAGATCTTTCAGTTATCAGGCTCCTCTCTTGTGGAACCAACTTCCAGTTTCTGTTCGTAGCACTGACACAATGTTCAATTTTAAGACTGGGCTTAAGACTTTGCTTTTTGATTAATCCTATAGTTAGGGTTGGCTTGTTGTTCTATCTTAAGCTTAGAATTCTAGAGGACAAATTTACCTAATTTCTTAAAATGAATAGATTTAAATAAATGTGTGGCATGGAGGCTGCACAGCTATAGAAAGAAAAGCTTTGCAGAGAGTGCACAAAAGTCTGTTGGAGTCAGCCTCCCCACCATCACAGACATCTACACCTCCAGATGCAGGAAGAGGGCCACCTGCATCATGAAGGACCTCACTCACCCAGCACACACACTTTTTACCCTGCTCCCCTCAGGAAGGAGGTTGAGGAGCATTAAGTGTAGAACCACTAGACTGAAGAACAGCTTCTACTCTGAGGCTGTTAGACTCATGAATCTCTAACCAGGATAATCATTGTGAAAAATCAGATCATGTTGCTGCTGATCTGTTTCATGCTGCTGTGTTCATGCGTGCTCGTCTGTTCACATAGACTCATTTTCATGCTGCTGTTCGGCATATTGTTTTTATACTAAACTAAACTGCAAACTTCTTGAGTTTTAATTATCAAAAGACTGAGGTCATTGTGTTTAACCCAAGCTCTACCACTGTCACTGATCCTGTAAATCTGCACTCCCTTCAGCTACATCTAAAGTAGTCGGCTACCAATCTCGGGGTAGTGTTAGACTCGGACTTTAAGTTTAATAAACAGATCAACTCTGTTCTACAAAAAAGCTTCTTTCAGCTAAGGCAAATAGCAAAGCTTAAGTCCGTTTTGTCCAGATTCGACCTTGAAATCAATCAACCTTTATTTATACAGGTAAATCCCATTGAGCCTCGAGGACTCATTTACAAGAGAGACCTGATTTCAACAAAGAAAGATGACAACAATGGACAACAGCAACAACAATAAACAGTTATAAAAAAGCATACTACAGTTTTTTTTGGTTTTTTTTAACAAATAGGATGGCTAAAAGGAAAAGGTAACAAAACAAAAAACAGCTAGATTCCAAGACAAATGTAGAAAACTAACAACAGGAACATGTCTGCATTGGTCCCTGCCAGGTGTCCAACAGATTCTTAAAGACACTTAGAGAGGTCAAGGTCGAGAGCTTCAAATCTTTTTGTAAGATATTCCAGGAAACAGGAGCGGAATAGGAGAAGGCCCTTTTGCCTAGTTCAGTCCTCATTGAGGAAACACTGCAGGTAATAATGTCCTGAGAGCGCACTCCGTAGCTGCACTCACGCAGAGACATGTAGGAGGAGATGTATGAAGGCAACAGACCAAGAAGTGATTTAAAGATGAAAACGTACCAGTGAGAGAGTGTAGATGAACAGATGCTGAGATATATTCATCAATTAAAACGGATTCTTCATTTTTCTGGACTGTATATAAACGTGTATTGAATTTAACAGAAATGTAACGTGAGACGTTATTTATCTTTGACCCATCAAAATGAATGGAGGTCATTTATTTACAGAATCAAAGTTTAACATCAAACATTTACATTAATTTGACAAAAATATGAAAATGACAACATGGCTAGTTTTACA
Organism: Nematolebias whitei; assembly: GCF_014905685.2. Taxonomy (NCBI): domain Eukaryota; kingdom Metazoa; phylum Chordata; class Actinopteri; order Cyprinodontiformes; family Rivulidae; genus Nematolebias; species Nematolebias whitei. The sequence continues at coordinate 50,016,615 of NC_056499.1, read as the reverse complement.
GGAAGTGAGAACAATACGGCGATTGTTTTCACTTTTCAGCAGAACAGCAGACATCAATTCACACAGCGGTGATTTAGAACTTTGCTTCAGACATTTCTAAAAATTATCTGTAATGATTTTAGCAGATAGGAGAGTTTAAAGATGGAAAGTGAAGTTTGTCTACAGAGAGATGTGTGAGGGAATTTGTCTGTTTTAACCAGAACAACACGCTCCTTCTTTTCCAGCTTGGGCCAACGGTACGCTAGTTGAGATCGACTCTTTACCTTGCAGATGATAGCTTCAGCGTCGGTGTAGAGCTCTCCTTTCAACTTCTTTCAGCGTCTCCGTGAGAACAGCTAGAAACTCCTGGAGTCGTGAGGTCATCCAAACAGAAGTTATAATTCCCAAAATCGTCTCTGGTTCAGCTTGGTTCTAATTCAGCAGCATCCATGAATGCCTGCGTTCGCATTCTGGAACTCCCAAACTCTCTGAACTCTCTCTGAACTCCAAAACTCTGAACTCCTACGAGCTGAACTGGGAAGTGCCACATTTAAATGGGCTCTACTTCCGGTTCATTTGAGAGCTTTTGATTGGTCCATGGACCAAAGCAGAGGTTTGGTTTGTGATGTAAGGTGTTATGGAAAGTCAAGGATTGTTTAAGAACAGACAGAAAGATTGTTGGAGAAAACCAGACTTAGTGGCGTCGCTCCACCAAGTATCTTGCTGTAAAAGTTAAACATGACATTTCTTTTCAGTAAACTTTTAGTTGACCGAAACCTGAACTTTGACACACACTTACAAACTCTGCTCACTTCAAAGCAGATGATCAAGAAATTGAATCATTACTCTGTAACGTACTCTAACTTGATTTCACTTTGAATTGAGGATTAAAAATCATTACTACTGTTTAAGTAAATAAAAATGAGTAGTTCACTTCAACATGTAAACATTGTTTGAACTAACACAATTTGATTATCAAAACATTTGTAAAATAGTAATGATCATAGAGAATTGTCTTTTTCCACTTGATTAATTCAAGAAAGAAAGTCTCAGGATGGGTCAAACTGTATTTCTGGATTCAAATCAATGAAATGACAGTTTCTGTCCATCTGGTCAGTTTTGACATCAGGCCTAGTCCACTACAAGAGTCTGCGTGAAGTTAATGATGTCCAGTTAACCAGTGAATACAGGGTGCAGTGGTGGGTACGATAATCACAGCCAGTTATGAATCTTAGTGCACCATGATAGACAGCATCCAACATCTGCAGGGTTCTTGTAGGAGCGTTCATGTAAATAATGTCACCGTAATCAATGGAGGGAAGGAAAGTCACAGATACAAGGCGTTTCCTAGCATTCAGGGTTAGACAGGATTTGTTTCTGAAAAAGAAACCAAGTTTAACTTTCAGTTTCTTTACCAAGTTTTCCACATGGATCTTAAAAGAGAGATGTGAGTCGACCAAGATACCCCAATAATTTTTATAGGAATCAACAAACTCAGTGGGGACACCATTTGAGGATAAAATCGGAGGGAGAACTGCTGAGACCAACTTCCTATTTGAAAAAAGCATCCCTTTGGTTTTTTCGGCAT
>NC_056499.1:49996691-50014948 GCF_014905685.2 Nematolebias whitei | reverse complement strand
AAATCCCATTGAGCCTCGAGGACTCATTTACAAGAGAGACCTGATTTCAACAAAGAAAGATGACAACAATGGACAACAGCAACAACAATAAACAGTTATAAAAAAGCATACTACAGTTTTTTTTGGTTTTTTTTAACAAATAGGATGGCTAAAAGGAAAAGGTAACAAAACAAAAAACAGCTAGATTCCAAGACAAATGTAGAAAACTAACAACAGGAACATGTCTGCATTGGTCCCTGCCAGGTGTCCAACAGATTCTTAAAGACACTTAGAGAGGTCAAGGTCGAGAGCTTCAAATCTTTTTGTAAGATATTCCAGGAAACAGGAGCGGAATAGGAGAAGGCCCTTTTGCCTAGTTCAGTCCTCATTGAGGAAACACTGCAGGTAATAATGTCCTGAGAGCGCACTCCGTAGCTGCACTCACGCAGAGACATGTAGGAGGAGATGTATGAAGGCAACAGACCAAGAAGTGATTTAAAGATGAAAACGTACCAGTGAGAGAGTGTAGATGAACAGATGCTGAGATATATTCATCAATTAAAACGGATTCTTCATTTTTCTGGACTGTATATAAACGTGTATTGAATTTAACAGAAATGTAACGTGAGACGTTATTTATCTTTGACCCATCAAAATGAATGGAGGTCATTTATTTACAGAATCAAAGTTTAACATCAAACATTTACATTAATTTGACAAAAATATGAAAATGACAACATGGCTAGTTTTACAGGAAGTGAGAACAATACGGCGATTGTTTTCACTTTTCAGCAGAACAGCAGACATCAATTCACACAGCGGTGATTTAGAACTTTGCTTCAGACATTTCTAAAAATTATCTGTAATGATTTTAGCAGATAGGAGAGTTTAAAGATGGAAAGTGAAGTTTGTCTACAGAGAGATGTGTGAGGGAATTTGTCTGTTTTAACCAGAACAACACGCTCCTTCTTTTCCAGCTTGGGCCAACGGTACGCTAGTTGAGATCGACTCTTTACCTTGCAGATGATAGCTTCAGCGTCGGTGTAGAGCTCTCCTTTCAACTTCTTTCAGCGTCTCCGTGAGAACAGCTAGAAACTCCTGGAGTCGTGAGGTCATCCAAACAGAAGTTATAATTCCCAAAATCGTCTCTGGTTCAGCTTGGTTCTAATTCAGCAGCATCCATGAATGCCTGCGTTCGCATTCTGGAACTCCCAAACTCTCTGAACTCTCTCTGAACTCCAAAACTCTGAACTCCTACGAGCTGAACTGGGAAGTGCCACATTTAAATGGGCTCTACTTCCGGTTCATTTGAGAGCTTTTGATTGGTCCATGGACCAAAGCAGAGGTTTGGTTTGTGATGTAAGGTGTTATGGAAAGTCAAGGATTGTTTAAGAACAGACAGAAAGATTGTTGGAGAAAACCAGACTTAGTGGCGTCGCTCCACCAAGTATCTTGCTGTAAAAGTTAAACATGACATTTCTTTTCAGTAAACTTTTAGTTGACCGAAACCTGAACTTTGACACACACTTACAAACTCTGCTCACTTCAAAGCAGATGATCAAGAAATTGAATCATTACTCTGTAACGTACTCTAACTTGATTTCACTTTGAATTGAGGATTAAAAATCATTACTACTGTTTAAGTAAATAAAAATGAGTAGTTCACTTCAACATGTAAACATTGTTTGAACTAACACAATTTGATTATCAAAACATTTGTAAAATAGTAATGATCATAGAGAATTGTCTTTTTCCACTTGATTAATTCAAGAAAGAAAGTCTCAGGATGGGTCAAACTGTATTTCTGGATTCAAATCAATGAAATGACAGTTTCTGTCCATCTGGTCAGTTTTGACATCAGGCCTAGTCCACTACAAGAGTCTGCGTGAAGTTAATGATGTCCAGTTAACCAGTGAATACAGGGTGCAGTGGTGGGTACGATAATCACAGCCAGTTATGAATCTTAGTGCACCATGATAGACAGCATCCAACATCTGCAGGGTTCTTGTAGGAGCGTTCATGTAAATAATGTCACCGTAATCAATGGAGGGAAGGAAAGTCACAGATACAAGGCGTTTCCTAGCATTCAGGGTTAGACAGGATTTGTTTCTGAAAAAGAAACCAAGTTTAACTTTCAGTTTCTTTACCAAGTTTTCCACATGGATCTTAAAAGAGAGATGTGAGTCGACCAAGATACCCCAATAATTTTTATAGGAATCAACAAACTCAGTGGGGACACCATTTGAGGATAAAATCGGAGGGAGAACTGCTGAGACCAACTTCCTATTTGAAAAAAGCATCCCTTTGGTTTTTTCGGCATTTAGGACAAGTTTGAGGTGAAACAAATCAGTCTGGATTATGTTGAATGCAGATTTCAAAAGCTGGAAAGCCTTAGCAACAGTTTTAGCTCGACAATAAACAACTGTGTCGTCAGCATAGAAATGTATGGATGCATTAGGGATGCTTTTACCTACATTATGTATATAGATTGTAAAGAGGGTGGGTCCTAAGACTGAGCCTTGTGGTACACCATTGTTGACTGTTAAATAACTGGAGGAAGTACCATTATGTTGAACACATTGCCTCCGGTCAGAAAGATAGTTAGAGAACCAACCACTGGTGTGTTCTGAGAAACCAATTTCTGAGAGTTTATGACCCAAGATGTTATGATCCACAGTGTCAAAAGCTTTAGACAGGTCTAAGAAAAGTGCAGCACAATAATCCTTAGCATCCAGTGCTTCAACAACATCATTAAGAACCTTCAGTGAAGCAGTGGTTGTGCTGTGTTGTTTCCTGAAACCAGATTGATGTGGAGGTAAGATGTTAAATGAGTCCAGGTAATTTTTGATTTGAGAGTTTATCAGTTTTTCTAGAACCTTGGCTAAAATGCAGAGTTTAGAGATTGGTCGATAGTTGTTCAGTGTGGTGGGGTCTCCTCCCTTCAGCAAAGGAAGAACAAAGGCTGTTTTCCAAGCATCTGGGATGGAGTTTTGTCTTATGGAGAGATTGAAGATGTGGGTCACAGGGACTGTAATGATATGAGCAGCCAGCCTTAAGAAATAAGGTGGAAGTTCATCTGGACCTGCAGATTTTTTAGGATCAAGATCTTTTAACAGTTTATTGACCTCACTGACTGAGAATGGAGAAAAAGAGAAGCTGTGATTAACTGAGGATTGACTTGTAGGAGGGATTTGATTTGTAGAAGTTTGGTTATTAGGGGAAGTGGCTGATCTTCCATTAGTAACTGTGTCAAATAAAGAACTAGAAGCAACAAAATGTTTGTTGAAACAGTTCAGGATCTCGTGCTTATTTGACACAGGAACAGAGTTAACAAGAAGTTGTGATGGGAGGTCAGATGATTGGGGGCTGCCTGAGAGAGATTTTATGGTTTTCCAGAATCTGTTAGGGTCATTTAGATTTTTGGAGGTCTGAGATAAGAAATAGTTGCGTTTTGCTGCTTTGACAGCAGTTGTGCATTTATTCCTCATCTGTCGAAAACTCAACCAATCAGTGTCTGGGCCAGATTTTCTTGCTGCGGCCCAAAGATGATCTCTCCTGTGCAGGAGGTCAGCTAGCTCTGGAGTAAACCAGGGGCTGTCTCGTCCCTTTATTCTGAACTGACAAAAAGGAGCATGTATGTTCAGGAAATAAATGAAATTAATATGGAAATAGTTCCAAGCGGAGTTCACGTCATCAGTTAACAGAATACGATGCCAGTCAAAGTGAGACAGATCCCAGAGGAATGACTGTTCACAAAAACGTTTCAAATCCCTTTTTTGAATTAATCTGGGCTTAGAAGGTGGAAGTTTAATATCTCTTAAAGCCGCTGTCACACAATGATCACTCAAAAGATCAGCAAATACACCTGTACCAGGGAATTTGTGAGGCATATTAGTTAGAAACAGGTCTAAGATGGAGGATTTATCAGGACAATTTTTATTTAATCTAGTGGGGGAGTCGATCAGTTGGGTTAAATTAAAAGACAAGCAACATTCCTTGAATTTGTCACAGAGGGGGGTCGACTTACACCAATCAATGTTGAGATCTCCAGCCAAAAAGACCTCTGTGAATTTTAAATTACCAAGAAATTCCTTGATGGCATTTAATGCCTCAGGTGAAGCTGAGGGTGGTCGATAGCAGCAGACTTCAGTTAAAATCTGGCCTCCATTCAAGGTGATGTTTACAGATAAGGCTTCAAACTGGTGTGGAATTGTTTTGGAAGACACAAGACTTGAAACCAGAGAATCTCTAATGTAAATAATGACTCCACCCCCCACCCCCCCTTTTTTGATGATTACAGCGGTAGATGTTAAATCCATTGATTGCCACGTCATTATTCATTACAGATTTGTTGAGCCAGGATTCAGAAATAAAGATAACATTAGCCCCAGAAGAACTGATCAGGATTTTCACAGCATAAAGTTTTTTCAGAACGCTACGAGCGTTTACATGCAGAAAATGAAGCCCAGAGGCATTTTTAAAGTCATTTGGTGTGCTGTAATTAGTGGGGGGTCCAGGGTTAGGCTGAATCCCTGAGAGCAGTAACAAAATTATTATCAGACATTTTCTTGAGTTTTTTGTGACTGATGTGTAATTACAGGAGTTAACAGTGTGACAATTAGCCCCCATAATCGAACCATGAGAAACATTAATGAAGACGCGATCATTCAGAACCCAAAAACAGTGAAAGTTGCAGTGATGGACAGATTCAGGTGTATTAACAAGATTCAGTGACTCCAGATAATCTAAGAACTGAAAATAGTGACAGTAATATGAATGATGCAGAAAAGTTTCAGACCATAAAACGTCACAGTTCAAATGGGCAAACAAACCCGATGAGGTGGCCCAACTGAAGTTTGAGTTGGGCTGAGGGGGGCTCTGGCCCCCCAGTGAAGATGGATGGATGGATGGATGGATGGATGGATAGATGGATGGATAGACGGATGGATGCTCCCATGAGAAACAGAAGCTGGGTCCAGAATCAACAGGCAGAAACAGAAACAGATAATTCGCAGCAAATAGCAGAGCGAGCTGCCAGAAAATCCTCCTGAAGTGAAAGGCATGATCCTAGCTCGTTTCAGGTCAACAGGGGCCAACAGCGTGATCCGGAATAAAATTAATTATTATCCAGGTGAGTTTGGATGGAGGCCTGAGCAACTCCGATACAAACTCCGAACTTCACTTGAGCACCACGCAGACCTGCTCCTTCACGCTGCTCCTCCGCTTCTCAGCACCCGACAGCACGGGGCACCCCCGGTGAAAAGCGAGACTGACCGGAGAGGCTGAGGCTGAAGTCGGCAACTGGTCCGGTCCGGTTCTGCTCCAGTTCGGCTCCGGCGCTCCAAGCACGAGAGACGAAGAGGCTGAAGATATCCCTGGCCCGGTTCTGCTCCGGTCCGGCGGCCCAGTCCGGCGGCGCGGTTCTGCTCCGGTCCGGCGGCGCTTCAAAGCACCGGAGCGTCTCCTCCAGGTGAACACAACGACTCCACGGAGGTGGATCGTCTTTCAGTAAAAGTAACGGGCTGCTCACTGAAGCTGAGACCGGCTCTGTTGAAGATGAAATCCCACACAGCCACCTCGGTTCGGTTCTGGTCCAATTCGAGGGACACAGGTACACTTCCCCCACACCTATGGAGACACCACGAGGGCCAGTCCAGCAGAAAACCAGCGAAATACCACCCGGCGATATTTGTCGGAACCAGGTAGAACCACAAAGGTCCAGATAAGAGTTCGTTGAGGTCCAGAGAGAGAGAGAAAAAACACCGGACCTTCGTGCGTCGACTCCCCAGCTCGAGGGGTCACCTGGCCGGCAGGGTGCGCTCAGAGTGACCGATGGGGTGGGGGAGCGGCCGATCGGTCCTGGGCCAAAATATTTTTTGGACGGTCCCATCCAGCTCTCTGAGTCACTGAACACCGAATTCGGTTGGAAGGAGGACCAGCTTTAGTCCGGTTCGAAAAACGGGTCAGTTTGATGATAATAGACTGCAGAGAAGCCGGAGGGAGCTGCTGTCCATCAGCTCGCCGGAAGTGAAGTGAAAAACTAGTCCATGCATTTATTACAACCCGGCTGGACTACTGTAACTCGCTTTATGCTGGGGTTAGTCAGGCTTCACTTTCACGTCTCCAGCTCGTACAAAATGCTGCAGCTCGGCTACTAACAGGAACTCACCGTCGAGTAGATGATTGAATAATTTCAAATTTTACTGATTGTAGATCTTGCCAAAGTTGTAGCAACAACAGCAGAGTCGCAGACAGCTGAGCAGCAGCTTGACGCAGCAAGCAAGGGGGTGGCCCGGTCCGGTGTTCTGTCAAGTCCGGACAGCACCATCACTCGGTCCGAATCCGGATCGACCGAGTGACCTTTGGCTTAAAGCGTACCTGCAGCCAGCCTGGTTGTGAGTGTCACTGCAGCACAATCTGTTCCTGGACCCCCCAAAAAAATTTCCAGGACCAGAAGCACACGATCCGTACTGACTGGTACAACTCACGTTCGACAAGCCCCCAAGTGCCAATACCTGTGCCCAGAATCTTCATATTTCTTGTAACGTCGTGGAATAACTGCACATGTGCAATTTTTAACAAGAGTCTATGGATTAGATCCTTGCACCCCCAGGGGCCGGAAATATGTCACCAATCAGAAAACATTTTTGAAAGAAACAACTTAAGTCATCATTAACTATAACATATTTATTTTACACAACTAAAAATATATATGGGGCGGCTGTGGCTGAGTGGTTAGAGCAGTCGTCCTCCAATGCAAGAGTTAGGGGTTCGAATCCACCAGCAGTCACATGTCGAAGTGTCCCTGGGCAAGACACTGAACCCCTCATTGCCTCTGATGTGTGTCTTATCAGTGTATGAATGTGATCTAAAGCACTGATTAATCTCTTTAGAATGATTTGTTAAATTAGCTTTGTAGAGATCTACAAAGTAATAGAGTGCTGTATGAATGGGTAAATGAGGACACAGATTGTAGTGTAAAGCGCTTTGAGTATCTCGATAAGATAGAAAGGCGCTATATAAGTACAGTCCATTTACCATTTATCATATATCTCAAATTTATTAATTTTATTATTTCATTTGTATTAATTCTTTTAAAGTCTTTGATGTAAAATGATGAGAGGTTCCAGTGGGTGGGCAGTGCCCGAGCGCCCCCTACAAACAAGCCGCCACTGCCACAAAGAGTGTAGAGGATCTTTAAACTCTGGATTATTTGTTGCCATAATTTATCACACCTGCTAGGTTGCTACTCGTGCTGCAAGACTCTGCAACAATTAATAGTACTGTGCTGAAACACGCTTAGGAACTTTAGTTCTGTAGCACATAAGCTAGTTAATAAAATTTAATGAGTGAAAAAATAACCAAAACGGTACGCACATGGACTGAGTCGAACATGCCGTTCCGAAACGGTTTGTGGAGTTTTATCAAACTTGTTGTTCAATAAAATTTAGAAGACTGAGAACTTTGTTTAAAAACATGTAGCAAAGTTTATTTCTCTTCTACGTTTGTGGTTCGTGTGACCGGTACTGGAGCTGGGGTTCCGTACCGGCAGTCTATGAGAAACGGAAGCTAAAAAGCTTCACACACTGATGCAACTGCTGCAGTTTAGATAAACTTTAACAGATTGTGATGTAAAGTAAATGAATAATAAGAGTGATGATAATAAAATTAAAAAATGAAATAAAAATAAAATTGATGAACAAAATAAACTGGTATCAATGCTTTCATTTCCACAATTCCACAGGTTCAATACACTCACATGTTCCGTTACACCAATACTAAATATTACAAGCAGACTTGATGTATACCCAGACAAACAGACACACAGGATCCTAAACACAGGAGGAAAAAAAGCAAGTTTATTTTGAAGAGGGATTTATGCACAGGGGTGGGGTAGTTCTATTTCGTAAAGGCTTCGCCCTTTAAGGCTATCGCTAGTGGGTTTATCCCTTCGCGTTCAGCGCAGCGCTGAAAAACTTTAGTCCATGCCCACTTGCTGTGTGGGCCTCACCCCCGGTCCGTATAAATTATGGTGAGACTGGGTAATCGGCTCCCATTTTTTCTTCATCTAGCTAGTTAGCACTGTCAGAAGAGCGAAGAAGGAAAAGATGTCCAGCTTTGACCGGCACAACTTTTGCTAAGGATGCCTGGGTCTCCGCCACGCCAACCTCCTGCCGTCCCAGTGAGCTCTTACTCCCCGAGGAGAAGCAGAGACGAGCAGCCTTGTTCAAGGTAAGTGCCGAGGAGTGTTTTTCCGTGGCGGGCCGCTACCCGCTGGATGACGCCATCACCTTTTCTAACGTTTTTTTCCTCACGATGAATCAGATGATTCCCTCGATAAAAGCAATGTTAGCAGCAGCTCCGCTGAGTGTTTTTTCCATGGAGGGCCGCTACTCGCTGGACAACGCCACCGTCTTTTCTAACGTGTTTTCCTTGTGGTGAATCGGATGATTCCCTCGAAAACGGTGATGCGGGCAGCAGCTCAGCCGAGTGTGTTTTCCGTGGCGGGATGCTACGCACGGGACAACGCCACTGCCTTTCTTTGACACAGAGTCACGCAGTGAATCAAATAATTCCCCCATGAAAAGCGATGCTGGAAACAACCTCCCTGCTCCTTTCCTCCTGGAGAGCATAGTGACAAAAGAAGAGCGACCGTGCGGATGCTCAGCCACCTCAGGTCTTCCCACGTTGGCGACCATACCGCTCCCAGCCGTCGGCGCCCTCCTCTCGGAGCTGCCCAGCCTAATCCAGGAGGTTGCAAACACAAATGGACATTCTGTCCCTCGCCTCCCTCTGCCCTGATCGGATAATTTGGCGGGAAGGTTTGGCTCCGCCCCGGCTTGTCACCCTGATCCCATCTGACCTCACAGTCCAGCTGTGACGTCACAATGGAACGAAGCTGCAGCTGGGCCCGGCAAGCTGAAGACATTCGTCTCCTCCTTCGCCTCCATCTCCAGAGTGGAGGGTTTTACCGATCAGTGTTTTTTTTTCCCTTGGTTCTCCACCCTTGAGCCAAGCCTGGCAGGAGGCGCTTGGGGCAAAAGCTTCCAGGATGGACCAGCAACCTATCCCTCCAGGAAAGCCTGACCAGATGGTGACAAAGCTCTCCAACCGTGCTCACCAGTGCACATCCCAGGCGGTCGCGGTGAACAACAACATCGCTCTGCTGGCCTACAGCATCTCAAAGAGGCTGGAGGAAGCAGACTGGCTGGAGGAGACAAAGAGCTCTCTCTGTAAAGCTGCTGACGTCATCTTAAACATGTGCGCCACCACTGCAGTCTGCCTGTCCCTCATTGCTGCCCGGATGACCATGATCCAGAGGAACATCTGACTCCGCCTCTCGTCATCCTTGTCCGAGAGGCTGTAGAAAGACCTGCTAGAGGGCCCCATCACCCCAGAGGGGCTGTTCAGGGCCAAATTCAGGACCATCCTTGAGAAATTGCAGAGGTGCGAGGAGGTGTCAGAGACTGTACACCATCCGGTGACATCACAGTCCTCCTCCCACCCCTCTGGCCACTGGAGGGACCGCCTTGGCCAGCAACAGCAGCTGAGGTGCTCCACAGCTGCGGCAGTGACTTCACACTCCGCTCCTCTGCCGGCCCGTCCACCAGGTAACAGCTCCTTGATGGGAATGTGTGTGTTTCTTGACTATGTATGTTTTGAAATAAATTAGAAACATCTCTGAAAGTAAAGTTTCATCTGAGACTGTCAGATCAGCTGATCTCACAGCTGCCTCTCTTCACACATTCCCCACACAGAACGAGTCAGTAACCTCTAAACATCGTTTTAAATGGCACCGCAGTTCCGTAAATATCACAAAACACTCGTCTGCCACGTCAGCTAAAATGATGTTTTTTCAGCAGACCGAGTCCAGTAAAATCCCTCGTTTTCAGCCAGAGCCCGTTTTTAATTTCTGCTGTTTTCTGCCCACTCACAGCGCAGCGGGAGTAAATGTGTTTCTCCACAACAGCTGCAGCCTCCACCGAAATGGTGTATCACTCAGAAAGTGATCACGCCTCCTCTCAGTGCGCGCCGGCTCACCTCAACTCTAATGTGAAATCGCAGCCTGGGCTCAGCACAGAGGCACACATATAGCCTTTTTCTGTCAGAGCACCACTTGGGTTCCCCCCGGAGAATCACCAGAGCAGGTGATGACAGTAAGGGTTTTTTAGTCTGGTTGACGCACATGAGAAACAGGACACAACATAAAATGCGTGCCCGCTCTCCGAGCGTTACTCAGAGTGGCAGCGAGTGTGTTCCCTGGACAGATGGACGGACCGTCTAATCAGCAGGGGTTACACGCTGCAGTTCGCAGCTCAACCCCCACCGTTCAGAGGGATTATAGAGACTGTTCTGTCTTCTCCAGAACAGAGCTTGTCTCTCCAGTCAGAAGTTCAGGAATTTCTGACGAAAAACGTGATTTCCAGAGTTCCCAAACGTTTTTTTTTTTCTCCCACTACTTCCTAGTTCTGATTTTAAAAAAAAACAGAGGGATGAGACCCATTCTCGACCTGTTCATGTTCAGCAATTCAATCATGGGGAGACAATTCCACATGCTGACAAACAGTTGCTAGAGAACTTCACCAGAACGACTGGTTTTCACCTCCATAGATCTGAAGAGTGCATATTTTCACATTTTTCATCATTCTGAAACACCCCACGCACGTTCTCGAAATGCGTGGAGACGGCTCTGCAGACGTTACACATGGCAGGAATGAGAATTCTTTTTATCTGGATGATCTGCTCTTATTAGCTCGGTCCAGATAGGAAGCAGTCACACAGACCAAAACGCTAGTAGTGTTACACCTGCTAAACCTTTGGTTTTCTATAAACTGGGAAAAAGTTCTATTTGTCCGTCCAAGATGATTGTTTATCTGGAAGTGGAGCTAAACTCAACCACAATGAGAGCCCGTTTATCACAGCTGAGAGCCGAAACTTTATCAGCTCATCTCCGCCGTGTCAAACCCTGCAGCATAGTGACAGTCTGCCTGTCATGCAACTCGTGGGACGATGTCAGCGGCCCACATTGTGGTTCCGCTGGGCCTACTTCACATGAGACGCCTTCGGAGATGGTTCGCCTGCCTGCGCATAGATCCTGTGCACCAGAAGAGGTGGCTCATCTTTGTGCCCCCCCTCCATGAGAACCGATCTGAATCACTAGGAAACCCCCTCATTCTGTCAGAGGGTGTTCCCATCAGCAGGCATATGTCACACGTCTCAGTTTTCACAGACGCGTTCCTGTCAAGCTGGGAGGAATGTGTCTGTCCCAGGCAGTGGGAGCACAGTGGCTGGACCACATGTCGCTTCACATAAATGTGCTAGAATGTTTTCACGGTCTGAAACGTGACTCAGCATTTTGCCTCGTGCTGCGAGATCAGCATGTTCTGATCCACACAGACAACAAAGTGACGGCAGTTTACATAAACCGTCAGGGAGATGTGCGCTCAGCCTAACTGTTACTCATCGCGAAACAGCTGTTGTGTTGGGCCCACAAAAACCTGCTCTCCATCAGAGCAGTATACATTCCCAACATTCTGAACAGGGGAGCGGATATCATGTTGAGGGGCGGTCCCTGCCACAGAGACTGGAGCCTCCATCCCGAGCTGATCTCTCAGATTTGGAGTAGGTTTGGCTGATTAGCAGTGGATCTGTCCACCACACGGAAGAATGCCCAGTGTCATTTATGGTTCTCACTGAGCCCACGAGACGACCCACCATTAGGAGTGGATGCCTTCGCTCACAGCCCATGGCCAAAAATGCTCCTTTATGCGCTTATATCAAAGTGGACAGCTTTTCAGCACTGGTTCACGGAGTAAGGTATAGAGGCCACCTCATGTCCACTAGGTGGCATGCTGTCCTTTCTGTAGCAGCTGATGGACAGAAATCGAGCATTCAGCGCAATTAAGACTTATGCTGCAGCTATTTCTTCCTGTCACAAGGGCTTCAGTGACAGAACAGCTTTTAATCACCCTTTGTTGAAGCATTTCCTGAAAGGTGTACGGAGACACAGACCAGTGTCACGCCCACTAGCTTCACAGTGGGACCTAATGATTGTTTTGCGTGCTCTGATCAAAGCTCCTTTTTTAGCCTTTAGATCAGGTTTCACTTAAATTTCTGTCACTTAAAACAGCCCTTCTGTTGGCTTTGTCATCAGCAAAGAGAGTGAGCGATTTATCTGCGCTCTCTGCTGCCCCGTCATGCCTCAGGATTCAAGCTGATGGCAGCTCAGCTGTGCTGAGACCTAACCCAACTTTCATACCAAAAAACATCACAAGCTCATTTAAATCAAGAATCATAACCTTGTAGGGGTTTTATCCTCTTCCTCACAATTCAGAGGAGGAAGCATCATCTCACCACCTCTGTCCCGTGCGTGCGCTTGCATGTTATATAGTACACACGGCCCCACTGCATTATTATCACCGTCTGTTTATTACAGGGACACCTCTGCAGGTCATCCTTTATCCACTCAGCGCCTCTCACACTGGCTGTGTGAGGCTATTTCTGAAGCTTACAGAGTATCAGGACTGGATGCTCCAGAGAATCTCAGAGCTCATTCCACCAGAGGGATTTCATCCTCTATAGCTGGTGTGCCCAACCAGTCGCTCGCGGGCGACCGAAGCGAAACCTTGACTTGTATTCTCACAGACATAGTCTCACGAGTTTTGGGTGCGGTGACACAGCGCTCTCACGAGACTTTAGGCTCAGTAGTGGAGTAATGTCAGTGCGCAGAAAACATGGATGGAAAACTAGCGAACAAGCAAACGAAAACTTATTATTTTCACACAGAGTGGGAGGAGGAGTATTTTTTTGTTTATTCTAATTCGAAGTCCATTTGCCTCATCTGTAATTCGAGCGTTGCCTTACCCAAAAAGTGTAACTTGGAGCGGCATTTCAAGACGATGCACAAACGGTTTGAGACAGATTTCCCTCTTAAAAGTTCTTTACGGACTCAGAAAGTGCGGGAGCTAAAAAACAAGCTTGCAGCCCAGCAATCAGTCTTCACTCAGCCCAGCACAAAATGTAAAGCTGCTACGATAGCTTCCTACCGTGTTAGCCGCATCCTGGCTCAACATAAGAAGTCTTTCAGCGATGGACAAGTTATGAAAGAAGCGTTTATTGAGGCTGCAGATGCGCTTTTTCATGATTTTAAAAATAAAAGTGAGATCGTAGCTGCTATTGAAGACGTGCGGTTGTCCAGACAAACAGTGACACGGCGATGTGAGGGAATGGCTGTGGATGTAGAGGAGCAGCTAAAAAAGGACGTGGAACAATGTGAGTGTTTCTCTCTTCAGTTTGATGAGTCGACAGACATGGTGGATGTAGCCCAGCTGTGTGTTTTTATCAGAATGGCCTTTGCAGACATGAGTGCAAAAGAGGAGCTGCTCACCATCTTGCCTTTGAAGGGACACACAAGAGGAGAAGATATTTTTAATGCGTTTATGGAGTTTGTTAATAAAAGCAACTTGCCCCTCTTTAAACTAATTTCTATAACAACTGATGGCGCTCCAGCAATGACTGGTCACACCAGTGGATTTGTTGCACTCTGCAAGCAGAATGATGCTTTCCCAGACATTTTGCACTATCACTGCATCATCCACCAACAGGCCCTGTGTGGGAAGATTTTAAACATGAAGGAAGTGATGGATGTTGCCATGAAAACTGTGTGCTCTATAAGGGCCAGGAGTCTGCAGAGGAGGTTGTTCCGGGCTCACTTGGAGGAGGCAGGAGCAGACCACACAGACCTGCTGCTGCACATGGACGTCAGGTGGCTAAGCAGTGGTAAATTTCTGGACAGATTCAGTGAGCTGTTGCCTGAGATCAGGGATTTTCTGAAGCTGTCAGATCATGGTGAACATTCAAAACTAGAGGACACCCAGTGGCTTTTGGATTTAGCCTTCCTCACAGATCTCACCAGCCTGCTCAATGAACTGAATTTGGAGCTTCAGGGAAAGGACAAAAACATAATCCACATGATCAGTTCTGTGAGCACCTTCAAATACAGGCTGCAACTGCTCACAAGTCGGCTGCAACGCAGGGACCTGCGAAACTTCCCACATATGGAGGCAGAGCTACAGCGCCAAGGGAAAGAGGTCCCACAACTGGACAGTGCACACTATTCTAAGCAGATTCAGAGCATCTCAGCAGAATTTGAGAGACGATTTACTGACTTTTCCTCCATCGAGCCTGTTACCAGCTACATGTGTTATCCTTTTGGAAATGTTGATGTGGATGACATTGTGTCCAAATTGGTGTCCGTGTTTCAGCTGGACAGCTCTGGTGTTGAAAATGAGGTGTTGACTCTGCAAAATGACATTGGGATCAAATCCAGAGCATCACCTGGCGTGGATGGAGAGTTCTGGAGTCTGCTGTCAGAAGAAAAGTATCCTAACATCCGAAGATGTGCTTTGAACTTAACAGCACTTTTTGGATCTACCTACCTGTGTGAGTCTGCTTTTTCACACATGAAAATCATCAAGTCCAAAAACAGATCCACAATGAATGATGATCATCTGGAGACCTGCCTGCGCCTCGCAACCACCTCATACTGCCCAGCTTATGAGACCCTGGCCTCCTCCTCTCAGTGTCAGAAGTCCCACTAAGGTAGAGACACATTTATTTTATACAGCTGGCATAAAAAGTTGTCTCCTATAGACACATCACATTCTGTTTTATTTACTTTAAAGAAGTGAGGAGTAGGGATTGATGAAAAATTATGTTTGTTGATAATGAGACTGGACGAGTAGCTCTCGGCAAATTGCCGACTTCAAAAGTAGCTCTTGGTTCAAAAAAGGTTGGGCACCCCTGCTCTACAGCTTTGCATGGAGGGATGACAGTGGAGGACATTTGTACACCGGCCGCTTGGTCATCAATTTGTTCATTTATTCGCTTCTATCTACGTGATGTCTCTGCCTTCTCCATGACTCATTCTGTTCTCAGCATTCTAACAGAATGATTTTTACTTGTTTCATGGAATTTCATTTTAAGCTCACATCTGACTGCATGCAATTACAGTGTGAGACATTTATTATCAGTCACAAGTTCATGACTGCTGTTTTTATTGTTACTAATCAGTTCATGACTGCTGTTACCAATCAGTTCATTTGGTTACTAATTAGTTCATTTAGTTATTAATCAGTTCTTAATGAAGAGCTGTTGACCTGCTCTATTCATTGTTACACGGTTACAATTCATAACCTCTGTTTTTTCCATTCTCAGCAGCAGGACTGTGTTTCAGCCGTCCCTTTTTCCCCATCGGAGATGTTTTCTCTCCGGGGTGCTCCTGTGCATGGAACACGTAATTACGTAGCTCGTGATTACGCACACAGAAGGCTGAGTGATGAAATGTTTTTTGGCGCAAGCAGGCACTTCATATTGTGTCTAAATGGACCCAATGAGGCATAGACTACATCCTGCTTCGCCTTTAACCCACTAGCAATAGCCTTAAAAGCCGAAGCCTATAGCCGCACTGGTTCCTAAATGGCTGAAGAAAAAAGCTATTTGGGAGCCGATTACCTGGTCTCACCGTAATTTATATGGACCGGGGGTGAGGCCCACACAGCAGGTGGGCGTGGACTAAAGTTTTTCAGTGCGCGTAGGGATAAACCCATTAGCCATAGCCTTAAAGGGCTGTGCCTATACTCATAGAATCTGGGGTTACAGTACGTAACCAACGTTTGTAAAGAAGGGAACACATTGATAAGTTTCTGTGAATGAAGTAGGATTGGAATTGAAGTCAGGAATTGACTTTGGTGTGCCATCTTACGGTTTCTAGGAACAGTGTTACATTTGGAGAGGTGGATGGATGTTCCAGAACAATGCAGGTAAGTAGGAGAGCAGTAGAACGGAAACTTAGAAGACTGACCAGGTGCTGTTTGTTGCAGGATATGGAAGCAGGAGGTTTCTGACATGCTGAGGCAGGTAGTTCCAGGCAATGATCTCTCAGGGGGAAACACAAGAACTCAACAAACTGGAAGGATCCAAGGGAGGACACCAACAAGCCAAGGCTTGAGAACACAGAGTATTAAAGATTAGAATTACCTGGCTGTCAGATGCTGTCACAGTTACCAAGAGGCTTC
The DNA here is from genome assembly GCF_014905685.2 of Nematolebias whitei. Lineage (NCBI taxonomy): Eukaryota > Metazoa > Chordata > Actinopteri > Cyprinodontiformes > Rivulidae > Nematolebias > Nematolebias whitei. The sequence continues at coordinate 49,998,893 of NC_056499.1, read as the reverse complement.
AATCATCCAGCATCAAACTACTGGTCTGCAGGAGTTTAAGAGCAGTAGCTCACCATTAGCACTGGATCAGGAACAGGTATTAGGCTCCACCCTGGTACTCAGGAGCTGCAGGGATCAGGAACAAACAGCAACCAAACACTAAATTTAAAACTTAATTTAGAAATCTTCTGAATTTTACTGTTCTTTGATGCAGTCAGAGGTTTAAAATGTGATTTGAATGTGTCTTTGTACCAAAGTTCATGCTCATTAATCCAAGTATAAGTCTAACAATGTTCAGTCAATGTTCAGTTCAGTATTCAGTTGTGGGATTCAGTTGTGAGATTCAGTTTAGTTTGGTGGGCTCCTCAGACTGAAGAAGACTTTCGGAGGAAGGATGAAACATCTCAGCAACAAAATAAACTGTCCAGAGGACCTGAGTGAACATTGTTGAGTGTCATTATATTTTTTCTGTTGCGATAAGGCCTCAAAGCTCTGTGTGTGAAAACCTTTTTCTCTTTCTGTCATTTTAAGCCATGAGTACATGTGATTGATCTCTGGAAACGTTACAGGTTTACACTGTAAAACTGTGATCATTCTATCAGACGCAGTTTTCCATGCCAGGTCACAGGCTGGCACTGTGATTTTTGTACTTCAGCAACATGTGCTTGCAAGCAGACATTTCAGTTTTGAGCATGGAAAGGGTTACATTCAAAATGGTGAATACACAAACATTTGTTTGAATCGAGGATGAGTTGGGTTTGCGCCTACACGTTGAAAGAGATGATCAGCACTCTGATATTCACTATTATTACCATTGCTTTTCTACTTATAAGAGCCAACAACCCTACCCCCCCACCCCCACCCACCCACCGGAGGAGGGGGCGGGCCAAAAATACCATCTTCGCACCAACAAAACTGGTTTGTTCCACTTTGGAGTAAGCTGTTGGGGGAAGAATCAGTTTTGTGTTGTGTGTTTCCTTGACTGATGAAGCCTTCCGGATGGAAGGTGAAAAGTTTCAGCACAAAAATAAAGAACTGTCCAGATGACCTGACTGAAAGTTGTTGGATTGTATACCTGGGTTATTGAGCATGGACTTTGTTGACTGCAGACACATTTTCACACCAATGTCAGGAGTTTCCAAAAACCTCCAGTGAGACCTGGATTCGAAAAGCTTTGGTTAAAACAAACAAACAAAAACAAGTGATGTGCACACAAAAGGTTGAAATGAAGTAGAAATGCTATTGTTTCACTCAAATGGTGTTGTGTAAACAGGGATAGGTGCCTGCTGTTTATGTGACAGTCTTTTAGATGCAGGGGGGACGCCTACAATTTGCTGAGTTTTCAAACAAAACGAGTAAATTGTTTATACCCTCCTAACTTGATGGGTGTGTTTGTACCAACATGTAAATTTAGCTACTGTACATGCTTTGTGAATATGATGTGAAGATGTATGAATAGGTGGGAAAAGGATTTGGAGCTAAACAGGATCAGATAGCCCACAACATTAAATTTGCCTTTTTTTTCTTCCCCCTACCATAATTATTATTCCATAACTAATTTCAGTTATGTTTTTAATATCTAGATGGTTGTGAATTTCTGTCGGTAAAAGGTAATAATTGAAAATATATATATATATTGTCTTTTTATTCTGAACGTAAAACTGCAACAATTTTCACAGTTTGTTTGTAGATGCAACACTTCCTGATACTCATTACTGGAATAAATAATTGGTATGGACGTTATAATAAAACAGAATATGACAGTTTAAACAGGAAGTTGATTCAAGGAAGTTCAAGTTGTGTTTATGTGTCATATGCAACAAACCAACAACAAATACTAAAAACATGCAATAAGGGTACATCAACAAAAAGTACCAAAAAGTGAAATAGTAATTCTAATATTTCCAATGTCCTAAAGAGAAATATTGAACAACAACATGGTAGAATATAATGGTGCAGCAGGATGAATTTGAATACAGCTCCTCAGACTGAGGAAGTCTTTCGGACGAAAGACGAAACGTTTCTACATTTTTTTTTTTTTGTTGTTTTGCTTTGTTTTGTTTTTTTGAATGTCCAGAGGACCAGATTTAACTTTTTTAGATGAATGAATAAGTATTTCAAAGTAGTAAAATAAGCAAAAATTCACATGATATATACATACATATACACACACAAATATATATATATATATATATATATATATATATATATATATATATATAT
>NC_056499.1:49992763-49996681 GCF_014905685.2 Nematolebias whitei | reverse complement strand
TATATATATATATATATATATATATATATATATATATATATATATATGTGTGTGTGTGTGTGTGTGTGTGTGTGCGTGCGTGCGTGCGTGCGTGCGTGCGTGCGTGTGTGTGTGAACAGTACATAATCAACATATACCACGTGGGTTGTGTTACAGGTTATTGCACAGGTAATGACATTGAAGTTGAATTATTAGTTATTGCCAGTTATACAGTGTTATGTATCGAGAGTTTCAGTAATCTAACAACTTGTGGATAATAACTGTCCTTTAGTCTTTTTGTATGTGATGGCAGACTCCTGTATCGTCTGCCTGAGGGTAGTAGACAGAAGTGTCCTTGTGCTGGGTGGGTGTGGTCCTTAATGATGCTGCGTGCTTTACACAGACATTGGCTGTGGTAGATGTCCTGGATGGTGTGGAGACTGCTACCATTGATGTCCTCTGCTGTTTGCACCATCCTCTGCAGAGCTTTCCAGCTCTGGCTGGTGCAGTTCCCGTACCACCCTGTGATGCAGCCTGTCAGCAGGCTCTCAATGGTGCACCTATAAGAGTTTGTGAGGATGATGGTGTTTGTACCAAACTTCTTTAGTCTTCTTGAGAAGTAGAGTGTTTGTCGGGCTTTCTTGACCACAGTGTCTGTATGTAATGTTCAGGACAAATCCTCTGTAATGTGAATGCAGAGGAACTTGAAGCTGCTGACCTACTCCACCTCTGCTCCACTACTGATGCTCCATGGTACAGAACTACCCCTGTGTTCTCACGGTATTTTACTCTTTCTGTCCTCCTAACGCAGTCTCTTCTGCCCTGTTATGTCAGAGCAGAGCTCTCCGGTGACAAGAAGCAATTAAAAACTAAACCAAACTTATATGCACCCACCATGCAGAGTAAAAGCCATGAGTTGTGGCACAGGCACAATAGCTCTAAAGCAGGGGTGTCAAATTCACATACAAAAGGGGGCCAACACTAAAACCTTTTCCCAACTAAGGGCCAGTTTCTACATTAACTCAAGTTAGAGATCCAACATCTTTTCTTGGTTGCAGGTTCCTCAACAAGAGTTTGATTGGTCTCATTTCATGTTCTGTGTTATACTTTCGACATCATGATCAAAGATTACTGAAAAAAATTAAAGTGATAAAAGTATTTTTCATTTAAAATAACATCTTGGGGGCCAGAGAAGATGTCAACGAGGGCCCCATTTGGCCCCCGGGCCTTGAGTTTGACATGTGTGCTCTAAAGCATTTCAGAAAGCCTTAGACCTCCAGGGTACCTTCTTAGCTAATTCTACTTGAATGGTGTCTTTAGCACACCATTAAAGCATTCCACACATTTGTTTCCCTGTGGATGATAGACACTTGTTTTAATATGCTTAATGCTAGTGTCATTAATTCCTGTTCACAAAGTTCAAGACTCAAACTTTTAGCTTTTTGTCTAAAGTTTTTAAAACGGCAGAAGTCGTCTGCTTCTTTTGACTTGTTATTGCTGTAGAGGTAGTTGCTTTTGAATTTCAGAGAATTCTTGTTGTAGTTCCTCCACGTGACATTTGATAGTTTGAGATTGACAGTGTCGGAAACATACACAGGATGCGCTTGACCATTGTAAGTGAGGAACAAACTTTGTAGAGATCATGTAACTGAAATGTCATCAAGGTCTGATGTAGACAGTTTGTATTTGACCAGGTCAGAAAGGTATAGAACCAATAGAAGATATAGAAGATTGTCAGTGAATGTATGCAACAAATAATTTAATATGATTATAACAAAGATTCCTTCAAGCAACCTACTAATATATCTAATATATATCACAGAACCATAATGACCTCTGCTCATTCTAAATTTGTCAAATGCCCTATATCTCCTAAATTGAAGGAGAATCCATCCATCCATTCATTGTCTTTTACTCGTTTCTTCCATTTTGGGTCACGGGGGACGCCAGTGCCCATGTCCAGCAATCACTGTGCGAGGGGCGGGGTACACCCTGGACAGGTTGCAAGTCCATCACAGGGCCACATAGAGACATATGAGACAAACAACCATCCATTCACTCACTCACACCTAGGGACAATTTAGAGTTACCAATCAGACTGACATGCATGTTTTTGTTCGGTGGGAGGAAACTGGAGTACCCAGAGAAAACCCACGCATGAACGGAGAGAACATGCAAACTCCACCCAGAAAGGCCCCTGGACCGGGATTTGAACCAAGGACCTGCTCGCTGAAAGGCAGCAGCTCTACCAGTTGCGCCACCGTGCTGCCTCAGATCTATATATTTCATATTCAAATGTATTGAATGAGCTGATCATTTTTACATTTGAATGGTTCATATAACAAAGTATGCAGAAGTAATACTTCCTCAAAAAGGGTTGTTAGAAAAGACAAATAAAGAGAAACAGTTACTGTTCTGGTTCAAAAATCTATTGTCCCCAAGGGGCAATTTGTTTCACAGTCAGTAGGCACATAAAACATGCACACTAGACAAGACATTAAGACATTAAAATAACAGTACAGAAATCATCACAGTTCACAATGGGTTCCTCCTTTTCACCTGGAACTCAGACCAGTGGTCATTCCGTATGTTGAGGGAGTATCAGAGAAACTGAGACATTTATTTTCTAAACATAACGTCCCAGTGGCTTTTAAACCCCAAAATACATTACGGTAAAGACTGGTTCATCCCAAAGATCCAGTCCCCCGGCACAAACAGAGTAATGTTGTGTATGCTGTTCATTGTCAAGAGGGCTGTGAGAAGTCTTACATCGGGGAAACTATTAACAGCCACTGGCCAAAAGGATGGCCCAGCATAGAAGATCAACATCATCAGGCCAGGATTCTGCGGTCTACACTCATCTCCAGGCCAGCGGTCACTCTTTCAGGGATGAAGATGTTCACATCCTGGACAGAGAGGAACGATGGTTTGAGAAAAGAAACCATCCATCGTTAAACAGGGGTGGAGGCCTCCGGGTCCAACTGTCCCCCTCTTACAATGTTGTTATTGCTAGTATCACTCAACCCCCTGTGAATAGTAAACAGCCATCAGTGTGCTAATGATCCATTGTTAGGCTGATGGTCCTTCTTGATCATGTGATCAGTTGGTTTTGGTTGTCAGCAGCAAAACTGGTTGATCCACTCTGAGAAGGTGCTATTTAAGAGACTGAGCTGAATACAGCACCTCAGACTGAGGAAGTCTTTCAGATGAAAGACGAAACGTTTCTACAATTTTTTTGTTTTGTTTTGTTTTTTGAATGTCCAAAGGACCAGATTTAACTTTTTTGGATAATATCCAAGCAGTTGTTGGCAAATATTTCACACAACTCAACATTGCATACGTGCTCCAGGTTCAGAGCATCTTGTCAGAATTTGAGAGACAATCTACTGTCTTTGCGTCCGTTGATCCTATACCAGCTCAATGTGTTGTTATCCTTTGAAAAGTATTGATGTGGATGACAGTGTACAAACAAGTGTTTCTCTTTCACCAGGACAGCTCTGGTGTTGATAAGATTCTGACACTGCAAAATGGCATTGGGATCAGATCCAGAGCAATGCTTGACATGACTGAAGAGTTCTGGAGTCTGCTGTCAGAACACAAGTATTCCAGTATCAGACGTGCTTTGAACTTGGTGGTACTTTTTGAATCAACCTACTTGTGTGATTCTGCTTTCTCTCACATGAAAAGTGTCAAGTCCAAGTACAGACCCACAGTGAATTATGACCACCTGGTGACCTGCTTATGCTGTGAAACCACCTCAAACTGCCCCACAGATGAGAACCTGGCTTCCTCCTCTCAGTTCAAAAGGTCCTATTAAGGTAGAATCATACATTAACAAAAATGCTGTCTCTCCCCTATAGACCAGTAGCAAACCTGTAGACTTGTAGACCTGTAACATAGTGTTTGATAAGTATGACCCCAAATGGCAGACCAAAAACA
>NC_056499.1:49985601-49992663 GCF_014905685.2 Nematolebias whitei | reverse complement strand
TAACATAGTGTTTGATAAGTATGACCCCAAATGGCAGACCAAAAACACAAGGACAAGGGAATACAAAAAAGGGTAGTTTATTTACAGCTTAGTTGGTGTGTTTGGCTGTGGGAGAGAGAGGGGAGAGCGGTGAGTAACGGAGTCTGTTGATCCTTTCAGAATATTTGAAGATGGATAAGGAGGCCTTACTGTCATGAACGTGGGTACAGACGATCCTTGAAGATAAGAGTCCACAAGATCCGGGAGGTCCAAAGAGGTAAGTATCTTACTGTTGCTGAGAGTGGGTGGAATGGTCTGGGTGTTATCCTTCAGTGTGGTTTCGATGTGCAGGGTTGGCAACCAGAGGCAGGCAGGAGAAGGTCCGACAAGCTGGATGACTGGAGCAGAGCTGGACAAGCAGGGAGGAGACAGACAGGTTAGTGCAGACGAGTCAAAGTCTAGAATTGTACTGGCTGTCACAGTTTACCAGAGGTAATTAATGTTCGAGCGTTGGTTGAACGTCAGGTTGTGGCTTAAGTAGAGCAGGGGTGTGGAGTCTTGATGGCAGGAAACAGGTGTAGTCAATCAGTTGATAGCTGCAGAGTGGAGGTTGTTGGAGGAGGAAGCAGGGAATCCTACACCTGTAGTTTGAGCTGACCAAGCTCCAAACTGGGAGACAGAGCCTTCTTCATTGCTGCCCCCACCCACTGGAACTCACTGCTCCAACAGCTTCGTGCCTGCTCCGATCGCTCCACTTTAAGCAAGAACTCAAAACTCACCTGTTTAAAATTTATTTTACAGTAATGTTTAAATTTGCCCTTTTTAAATGTTTTATTGTGTTTTTATGTGTTGTGATACATTGTTGTTTTTATATTTTTTAACTCATGTAAAGTGTCTTTGAGTATTTAAAAAAGCACTATACAAATAAAAAGTATTATCATTATTATTATTAAATTTTCTATAACTTGCATTGGGTAGCCTCTTATACGTGTCTCAACGGAGTCAGGTTTTCGTCTTCGTGTTATCTGTTGTGTCTAGTGCTGGGTACCTTTCTAAAAAATCGATACCGGTGTCGATACCTTCACTTCGGTGTCGGTTCCTGGACGGTTCTTTTTTCGGTACCAATTTTGTAATTACTTTTAATTCTAACAAGAATAAAATTATGTTACACATTACAGTACAAATTGTGAGTTTTATTTTTTAACTTTGGTATTTTTCTATTCCAAGCAGTTTTCTTACATAAAAACAAACAGATAATTTCCAGGTCAAAAGACCAGTTTCAAACCAGTGACACGTCAGTGTAATGTTCACTGCTACACACTGAGGACCTTTTCACTGAACAGTTTTTCTTCAGAAACATCAACATGTCTGTTTTCTCTGGACACAAACAAGATGCTCCTGGCTGATGGTGTCTCCAGCAGTAGAACATGTTCACTCTGAGGCTGTAGATGGTGATTGTTGCACACACAGATACCTGGTTGTCAGTTTGACATATTGTCCCTCACATTCCACCAGCAGGTCACTGGATACAATGAGGTAGAGTTGATGCAGACATCTGCACCTCTGTGTCTCTGCCTGAATCTTCTCTGTGGTTCTCTGGGGTTTAGGGCTCTGATCATCTCCCTAATTGACATGAGAACAAAACATCAACAATTACATGGTTGTGTTATTATTGATCAAAAAACATTATCTAGGCTGAGAGGTTTAACAGGTCAAAAAAATCCTTTAAAGTTTAATTTACCTCCACCGTGCAGCTCCACTGTAGAAAAAGGCAGCAAACTTTTAACAACAAAGTTTGATTGTCCTGTGGCCTCCACCTCTTTTTTCTTTTGTCCTCACATCTGGGTCAGAACCTCCTGTGAGGAGAACATGAACATAAACAGTGAACATTAGTGAACTGTTTAAGCAGCTGATCCAATGGATGAGCACATTTTTACAAGCTAAGATTTATGTTACTGTCAATCTTTAGTTAGCTTCTGAGTTTAGCTAGCTACGTAGATAAAATAAATTTACACACTAATATGTTAAAGTTAGCGTTACATGGATCATAGTTTATTTCACCGCGATGTACGCGTTAAGCTGCAGTTACGCTAACAAACGTAACTCACCAGCTGAAACTCACAGAGACGTCCTCGGAGTTCTTTGATGAAGAGTCCGGTCGTGGAGATAATGAATCAGGATGTTCAGGCTCTACTCACAGGCTGACTTTAATGGTGAGAGGAGAAGGAGGAGGAGGGGGGAGGCTAATGAATTCTTCTCTCCTCGCAGAAAAACACGGAGCAACTTTCTGCAGCACGTGTTGTCGAAGCCGTTTGACAACACACGCTGCACACGTGAATCCGTCTGTGGGCATCACCAGCACCATAGGAATAATCATACATAGATTAGGTACGGCAGCTCTATACAGCTCTGGATGTAATCGGGGTGTAGTCTGTTTGTCATATGTCTGGTGTTTTGCCTGCCTGCATGCTGAAACCACGTGACACGTTACAGCCAATACCAAAACTTGACACCGAAAGAAGAGTGACGTTTCAATACATACACCGACTGGTGCAGTTCGGTCGGTGCCATAAAAGAACCTCGGTTCAGTACTCAGCCCTAGTTGTGTCCTATGTAGCCTGCCAACTTTGTGTGCGCTTCATGAACCTTGGTTCATTTACTTTGCAGACTGAGTGTGCACTTGTGTGTGTGTTTGTGTGTGTGAAACAGATGTGACTGTGATGGTCTTGTTTGGGCCTGCAGTCTGGACCAGCGAGGGACTGAATCCTTACATACCTGCAGGTGACCCCCACCCTGCTCTCCCCACAAAGATCCAGCTGTCTAGTTTTGTTTCAAGTTTTGACTTTCTGATTTGTTTGATATCTGATGTAGTTGTGTCATTGTTTAAGATTTGTAAACGTGTTTATGAATCTGCACCTTTAGTAAATAGTGAGCAGTAACTGCAGGAGGAAAGAGAAGAGGTTATTTTTTTAAACACCAGGTTTCTCCTGTTTCTTTGTCAGGAGTCAAGTCAAGTTAGGAAATTGTCTTTAGTTTCATTTTTCTGTTAGTTAATCCTTAGAAGAGCTTAGGGGAAAAGTCATCCACACATTTATTTTTGTCCGTGCTTATATTAGCTACGAATTGTGCCGCTCAAAGTGGTTGCATGTTGGAGCAGCTCTGTTACTTTCATTCTGAGATTTTGCTTTTGGAAACTTTAATTCCTCTTTTTCTGGATGTAAATCACATTTTTTGGATGATTATTTCCTCTGGTATCAGATGCTGTGCGGCTGGAAGGATTTTTACTGAAACTTTTTTAGTTTTGGACATTTGTTAAGATGTGTAACCATGGCAACAAGGCATTTTTCTACAACTAACAGCAGCTGATTAACATCTCAAAAGCTCAAATAATATCTCAACTACAGCCCCAAATCTCAAATGAGTTGAAAAGGATGTTCTGTGGACGCATTCTCATCTACCTGCCAGCTGTGCTCGAGTGCCTGACCACTGAGATCCTGGAACTAGCAGGAAACATGGCTCATGACAGTGGAAGGACAGGATTTTACCTCGGCACCTACAGTTGGCTGTCCGCAGCAATGAGGAGCTTGGCAGACTGCTGGGAGGAGTGGCCATCGCTCTGGGAGGAGTTCTGCCCGGCCTTCGGGCGGTCCTACAGCCCGAGGGAACCGAGAGGCCAGCCGAGTCTGGGTGGATGGATTGGACGGCATCTGCAGCCAGTTTCTTAGGATCCACGGTGGGATGGACCTTTACAAGAGATCCTTCCTGCCTACAGCCATCAGTATCTATAATGTCTCTTAATAAAATGAGGATAACGAGTTACAACAACAAATCATTTCCCTTTGGGATTAATAAAGTATTTTTGAATTTGAATTTGAATTATGCATTTATTTTAGGTGCAGTCAAACATGATTTTTTTTAAGACAAGAAGGGTAAAACTTCCCTCCCTTTAATAAACTAAATTTTGCTCTTGTTAAAACAAGACACCAGGTCAGTTTACTGACTAATAACAGCTTAATTACTTTATTCACCCTTTCATAATCAACTCAGTCACTGAATTTGTTAATTACAGAGAACCTTTAACCATAACAACTGATCATTCATCTAAATGAGAACAAATTTGTTTTTAGAGTTTTAATTACAAAAATCAATCAAAATTAGAAAATAAACAACAACAGTAAGAAAATACAACACAAATAAAGAATAATAATTTGAATAACTTGTTGGAAAAGTAGTAAAGCAACAATCTAACAGTAATTAATCAGCCATGGCTTGATTCTTTGATCTAAGGCCAAATTAATTGTTTTAGCAGGATTTATTTTGGGTTTTGTACGCGCACAGATGTAGTCAGAGTTGAACTGTTTGATAAATAGTTTGCTTTGGATTTTCATTGTGAGAATCAGAATCAGCTTTATTGCAGTGAGGAACAACAAAGTTACATTTCAGTACAGTCTGTCCAAGTAAAACACAAACAAACAGACGTGGGTAAATGGAGGTGTCTGAGGCTGGGGCCTCATGGGAGGCGCTGCCATTTTGTTTATAAAAGAAAAAGAGGAACACAGGGGAAGAAGAGGTGTAAAAAAATCATATTTCACACTGTGTCCTTATGGGACACAGTGTGAAAGTTGCAAAAAAACTAAACAAAAAAAACCTCAGCACAGAAATAGCAACATATTGATGACATTATCATACATATGCATGCATTTTCAGGTCTCTCTTGTAAATAAGTCCCTGAGGCTCAATGGGATTAACCTGTATAAATAAAGGTTGAATGAACGAATATGCATGAGGAAGGCTGATGAGGGCGTGTTTGTCCGTGTACATTGTCAGAAGGTCCCCATAGTCCTGATAGGAGGTGGTGCATTATCTATCAGATGGCTCAGCTGAAGTTATTTAATGTGACCAGATCAAGTCATTTATCATCACTGTAAGCCAGGAAATGATTTATCAAGTTGTATCAGCTAAAATAGCATAACCAGAACCAAAGTCGCATCATGTCAACATCAGGTTTCTGCTCCTTACCAGGTCAGTTTGGGGGCTGGGTTCACGCAGCTGTCTGGGGTTCTGCTGGTGGATCAGACTAGGATACACCACGAGGAGAGGACTAACCAGGAACTGCCCAACATAGCTGAAAGTCACTGTGACTGTTTCAGGGGTCAGTGAGGACAACAGCTGTGAGAAGGTGTGTGGGCAATCAGCAACCTTCAGCCGGCTCACACCTTAAGCTGACAATGTGAGTCTCGCAGTGAGTAAAAACTATGTTTTGTCATCTGTAGTTATTGGAACTCTATTTTGTTAAAAAAAAAAAAATGTAACTGAGCAAACATGTTTTTTTGCTCAGGAATAAAGGAAGACGGACGTCAGACGAACCCATGGGATGGAGAAAACAACGAACTGCCAGCGTGTCATACAAAGAAACTTTGTGTGAACAATCAGCTCTCAGAAGTCCAAAGGTCATGCTCATTAATCCAGGTACAAATCCAACAATGTTCAGTCAGGTCACCTGGACAGTTTATTTTGTTGCTGAGACGTTTTGTCCGTCATCTGAAGGACTTCTTCAGTCTGAGGAGCCACCAAACCAAATTGAATCCCACAGACAGCTCACTCCCAGAGTGGGGAAAATAACCAGTTTGCTGGTGATGAGATGGGCTCCGGGTCCCGCCCTCTCCCCCATCAACTCCTCTAAAGATGTTTGTGGGATTCAGTTTTATTTGGTGGGCTCCTCATACTGAAGAAGTCCTTCAGATGAAGGACAAAATGTCTCAGCAACAAAAGAAACCATCCAGATGACCTGACTGAACATTGTTTGAGCTCTCAGAAGTGTTGTGGTGAACTCTTTGGAACATTACATTATGACCCCTCTGAAGTAAACAGCTTCCAGCTCAACAACACTTACAGCCAGCTGTCTCTCAAGCAACACGTTATTTTTGAAAAACAGAACAGAGATGTTTGTTAAAATACATTATGATATTTCACATGATTTCATTATAATGACTGAAAACAATAATCAACATAATTCATGTTCATACCTGTTATAATCAGATAAAACAAACTTCATTAATTATTATTTTTTCTTTCTTACAGGCATAGAAGAAAAAAGTAAACATGATCAGATTGTAGCTGATTGGAGTTTGAGGACAGTGAATGTGTGATAAACATCAGACATTTTTCAAGTTTAAAGTAACTTTAAAGAAAACAGTTGATGGTGAGTCTGGTAGACAACCCAAACGTCAGGGGTCATAGTCAAGGGGGCACATCTTCATGCTAGATTAGAGTACACTGTAATTGCAACTTTAATTCCCATATTTATTATTTCATAACATAATGCATTCCTCTTTGTAATTTTTTTTTTTTTTACCTCTATCCCTTTATATTTTTATATTAGTTTTGGTGCTTGTATATTAGCTTGTATAATTCAGAGCTTCTGAAAACCCCCCAACATTTTTCAATTTATCCGAGACAGACTTCAACTCATACTAGAAGCAATACATTCTATGGGCCAGATGTTGCTCCTAAGTCCTGTCTCTCATCACATCGGACAAAACTGTTTTAGTTTGTATGGATAGAGCCAAAACTCACTTGTAATGTGCACAAGTAAACATTTAGTCTGAAAATTCTGCTTCACATGCATGCAGGCTGCCGAATCGCACGTTCTACGGCTGACTGTCATTGGCTTTGCCAAATAATATTATTGCCTATTATGACCAACGGATCTCAGTTCATGAAAGTTGAGCCTCCTCTGTTTTAAACTCATTTTCTTTACTTATTTAATGAAAAATCTTCATTCAAACAACGTGAATAAATGCTCCAACACCCAGGCAGTGCCACTGGGAAGCAAGAACATGTACATTAATGACATATCAAGCATCAGAAGGACATTTTTAGTTTGGCTATAGATCTCCTAAAATAATTGTAGCTCATTTAAAATATTGTTTAAACATTTATTTCAGGTACAGTAGCCCCTCGTTTATCGCGGGGGGTTCCGTTCTCAGTCCCCCCGCGATAAGTGAAAAACCACAAAGTACAGTAGTAGTAGTACAAGTAGTAAGTAGTAGTTTATTTTACATAGTAGTATATATACAGTGT
>NC_056499.1:49984304-49985501 GCF_014905685.2 Nematolebias whitei | reverse complement strand
ATATATATATATATATATACACATCAAAGGAAACTTATCTAGTCTCTCTTAACTATTACATGCCTCTGGGCGTGGCACTGTTCTTCTGAGCATTTTTTGAAGCTGCTGGAAGTTCCCTGAATGGCCTCTTTGTTTTGTTGAAGCTGAGTTCCCTCAGTGGTGCTGGCTTGACTTCTTTCCTACTCTCTTTTCACAGGCACACAACAGAAGTAACTGCTGCTTTCTCTGCCCTGCCCATTCTGAGCTCTATTTTGAACAGTACTGCAGCTGCACGACTGCAGCATGATCCACGACCGAAATGTGAAAAAGACAGGAAAACTGTCACGTTTGGACCCCTGCCCGTGTATTTATCTGTGTTATGCCCCTCTGATCATCTTTGTTTTTTGCTCTTCTCTGGCCACTCTCCCTCTGTCATTTCTAGCTGCCTGTCAATCATCCCTGCAAAGCCTGCCTGATTCTCCCTGATCACAGTAATCAGTGCTTATGCTCTACACCTGGTGCCAGCCCTATATGAACTCAGCTCTTGCCTCTGCAAGGTGCCAGATTATTGAAATCCTCACAGCCAGTAAATTATCCAGCATTCTCTCACTCCTAGTTTCTTCGTTTTTGACCACAGCTTCACCCTTGACTCCTCGCTTTGACTTTGCCCATGTCTGGATACCACGCTTTCGGCCTACACGGTACTCGCTCTCCTCTTCGACCACGACTACGGATCATCCTTTTGCCTGTTCACACTGCTCCTGGCTCTCGACCCCTGCTACGTCCCTGGATTCTGTTTCCTGCCCAGCCCTCCAACGTTCTCTGTCTCAGCCCTGCTCCTGCCACAGAAAGTTAGTGACGTGCACATCACCTCTCTCAGCTCCCAGAATCTTTTTGCAGTCACTAACCTGTCTGTCTCCTTAGATCGGACCAGAACCGAGGCTCGGATCCTCCCCAGACGGAACGCCTTTGATAAATAAAACCTTGTTTTTAATATTGTCCTGAGTCAGGTGTTGTGCTGATCCATACAGACTCGATACAAAAACATAGTCTTAGCCAAGAAATATAATTAAAAGTTATTACCAGGGCTTGAAATTGACACTTTCTTTCATCTTATTTTAGAAATTAATAACATGTTTGTTGTTTTAACATCACTAAACATTCATTCTTAAATGTTTCCTGACCAATCCAACATTTTTCAGTCAGGTCATCTGGACA
>NC_056499.1:49973740-49984204 GCF_014905685.2 Nematolebias whitei | reverse complement strand
GTATACCTGGATTATTGAGCATGAACTTTGTTGTTTTCAACCAGTTTGACACGACTGTCAACAAGGAAGAGGGCCGGCAATGGAGGAGGGGGCGTACCAAAGAGACCAGCTTATCACAAGCAGAACTGGTTTGTTCCACTTTGAAGTAAGCTGTTGGGGGAAGAATCAGTTTTGTTGTTTCCTTGACTGATGAAGCCTTCCAGATCGAAGGCGAAAAGTTTCAGCACAAAAAAATAAATTGTCCTTATGACCTGACTGAAAAATGTTGGATTTTATAACTGGATTATTGAGCATGGACTTTGTTGTTTCCTGACCAAGTTCATTCAGGTTTTGACTGCAAAATAAGTGGCACTTCTGGTGAAAAGTGACGGTGTAGTGAGATACCTTGTGGATAAACTAAATCTACTTTTTCTAAAGAGAAGTATTTCAAAGCTAGTGCCAGTGCATATTAAATATGACAATGGAACAGAGGAAAACAACAACAAAAGAGTAAAGAGAGAACAAGACTAATTATCTATATCTTTCCAGCATTGTCTCGGGCAGTGGTGGGATGTAACTAAGTACAAATACTTTGTTACTGTACTTAAGTACATTTTTCATGTATCTGTACTTTAAGTAGAGTTAAATGTGGGTATTTTATACTTTTACTCCACTCCTTTTTACATCAAGTATCTGTACTTTCTACTACACTACATTTCTATAATGCGTTGCATTACAAGTTACATTCATGTTGCGGCTTTTTGATTTGTTTGTTACTTTGAAAGTAACCAATGGTGAGAGGGGAGTTGGTCCAGTGAATCACTGCAAAGTGGGCAGGTAACGTTAGGCCCGTCTTCAAGAAGAGCTGGGCCAATGACATATATTCTAGTATGTGTGTCACTGAACTGGGTGCACCTGCAGCACCACTAACACACCCAAAATGTATTCCATCGCAAGAGAGTCAGCCAGAAGATATGCTCCACCCATGGCCTTATTGAAAGATTATTGCAAGATTATTGAAAGGCTCAGTACAACAGGACGGCTTCTCTCTTCCAAAAGAGCCAGATTGGACTCAAAAATCTTTGAAAACCAACTTCTTCTGAACTTGAACAATAAATTCTTACTGCAATATTAAAATGTGTCAGTTCATGGGATGTTAGGAGACAAGAGATGTCTCTAAATGGCTCAACACTCAGGTCCAAGTTTTAAAAATGGTGTCAGGAAGTTAAAATATAGTTAAAATATAGTTCAATATTGACCCATTACAAGATTGACTTGACAGTATTTTAACTGGAGTTGATGACAAACTGGAGTTGAAATATCAGTGGAAATGATCAGTGTCTATTCCTTTGTTAGTTGTGTCTAATGCTCCTTTTGTTCAGGCAGACAACTTTTACTTAAATGTGTTTACTGCAGTTAAAATGACACATTGGTTTTGATTTGTGTTAAATAAAAACTTTCAAAGGTAAAATCATTCCTCTTTCTTATTTTTGATTAATGGCATTTAACTCTGCAGGTCATCCCTGAAATTCTGACGCACGGCATCACAAGTCCAAGTTGAACTGTGTCACAGAGTAAACACAATAAAAACATGTATCATCTGCAGCATTGTTCAGTAAAATGGCTCAACACTATTAATGTATTACAGAAAATATACATACGGTAGGCACACTTAAAGATATGTAGACCATTGCATTATGTAATACATTCAGCAAGTACTTTTAATTTTAATACTTTAAGTATTTTAAAAGCAAGTACTTCTTTACTTTTACATAAGTAAAAACGTTAATGTGGTACTTCTACTTTTACTAGAGTACATTTTTGTCTGTTTATTTGTACTTTTACTTAAGTACAGTGTTTGAGTACTTTCTCCACCACTGGTCTCAGGTCTCTGAATTAAATACAGAAGGCATGAAATCAGGACTCTGCCAGTCCAGCGACACCTCCCCTGTAAAGAAAGCACACGTGTACGCATTTACTTATTGACAGCTAGCTAATAAACAACGAGCTAACAGCTATAAATTGTGGGTCTACGCTTTACAAACAACTGTTGATAACAACAAGAGTTTCTATTGAAATAAAAGTATTGACACACAGTCTTACCTGATATAAAATGGGCACCGCAGACTCGTGCAATTTTTGATAGTACCCTCGGTCCAATCGACCCGTTGGACAGCCTGAAGCCACAGCTGCCTTCGGTGGCTCTGAAACGGTTGATTACCCCTTGGTATATGGTAGAATTTAAGCCTGTCCTTTGAATAACGGTTTGAACAACCGTAAACGCAACAATGAGACATTTTGATTCTGGTGATGGTACTTATTTAGCGTTAGATTCTGTGTTATGTTGGAAGACCGCCTGCATTTACCATCTGAAGCAGTACTTCTGTTGCTACGATGCGCTCACAGCCATCTTTGTTTACTAACACTGAATGGGTCTATTGTGTGTCATGTCTGATCTTACTTTGAAAAACTGCAAAAGGGCGAGTCTTCGAAAGTTGAACCGTGAAGTAGCGAGGGACTACGGGATTACCTTTTTCAGCACAATATTAAAGTTTATTGATGACAGGATAAGGACAGAATTTGCTACAACTAAATTAATGATAAACCTGTAAAAACAACTAAATTGGTTTGCTTTGGCAGAAAACATCAGTGGGTGTGAACAAAAAAAACCTTCAAAATCATCATTTCTCAAAATCAGCTTTTGTTAATTTAAAACTTTCTTTTATAAATGTTCACACTGTCATCAGCTTTTCACCTTTTTAATTTTTTTTTCTAATTAATCAATGTTATCGTGTTTTTGGAATTGCAATAGCAGCAGCAGTGGTAACTAGCTTAGCTCCGAGGTGGCCTGAAACACTTCCTGATGGAATATTATAATATTTTTGCTGAATTGACTGTCACAAAATTCAATTTTCTGTCTAGTAGCTTCAATTTTTTATCTGGATGTTTAAAGTTTTTTGTTAATGTATTTTTTTTTTCTAAAAATAAATCCAAAAAGAAGAAAGTTAATTTGATGTTGCAAACTGAAAATTGCTCATCTATTTAAAAACCATATTGACACATAAAAGTGAATAAAATGGTTGTTCACGTTTTGAGACTTTTAAGATTTTAAAACATTCTTTTCTATTGTGTAAAAGGTAATTACTGTTTTTTTATGTAGTTATACAACACAAACGTATATATCACATCCAAAGGAAAGCCAGAAACTAAGTCCAACATACTATGTTATTCATTAAATTTGGGGTTCTCAAACTTTTTGGGTTCAGAGACCTCTTATAGGGGAGAAAATGTTTCAGGGACCCCCTCATAACCCTCATGTTTATTAAATAATTTTCTTCCATTTGTCTCTTTAATGCAATGGAAATATTTGTGTAACATAAATACTTAAGAGCTGTTATTTAATAGTGTTTATACAATATTTATACTTTTAATCACGGGGTATTTTTCATTCAAGACACACTTAATTAACAACATTTTTAATATCAACTTCCAAAAAAATTACAATTTTGAGAAAATTAACAGAATCAAAAACCACTTTAAAACTTTATCTGTTCACATAATGAACATAATAAATGTATCGCCACTTGTTCAAATTATTACAGAAAACTCTTTACATTAAACTGAACAGGATCAAAACAGCAGTAGTCAGACTAAGTAACAGAGTTTAATTTGTAAATCGATCGATGCTGGAACGCAAATAGTGGGTGGGCCAGTGTGTGTGTGTGTGTGGGGGGGGGGGGGGGGGGTCCTCCCCTAGAAAATTGTGAATAAAGTAGATGTGACTTCCTGCATTTAGGTGTATTTTAATGTTTTTTGTTTATTTTTGCAGACCCCCAAGCACCGGCTCACGGACCCCAGTTTTAGAACCACTGCATTAAACAATATGAATGTAAGTTAATAAAGAATTTTTATTAATTTATTAACCTTTGTTTATCCTGGGAAATGCCATTGAGATCACAGATCTGTTCTGCGAGGCAGGCCTGAAGTCAGCCCAACATGCACAGGAGGAAACTGGAGAACCTGGAGAAAACTTAGCAAACACGAGGAGAACATGCAACCTTCACCCAGAAAAACCCCAGGTCAAAACTGGGGATTGAACCCTGGAACTTCTTGCTGTGAGGCAACAGATCTAACCACTGAGCGATCGTGCTGCTGTGATGAAGCTGTGAGCGACTCAACATTATTAAGTTCACAGTGTTTCTTTCTCTAACAAAAGGCTGAATCACATTATCAGGATTAATGAACACCAAGTCAAATAAGGAGAACCGGTCCATAGTCTCTGGAGGATTTAGAGCTGGAGGTGGAGCAAACACAGGTGTGGTAGTCCTGAGTGTGATAAAAAAACACAAAGCTGTGGTTACTTGATCAGTAGAGGACAGCAAAAACAAGGACTAACGTCTGAAACGCTTTCTCGCTCCTCTGCAGCCCCACCCTGTCCTATCCGACAGGTGAGTCCCAACTGATCACTGAAACCCTGCCATGAATTTTTTAAAGGAGCAACATTTGTATTTTTGTCCTTTCCTGCTGGAAAACAACGCTCAGACGCTGCGTTTACAGTCAACACGGTGTCAACATGTTGGAGCGTGTCGCTGCTAAGGACAGACGAAGGTATGTCAGCTTTGAAAGTGTATGTTTTTTTCCTCCCCCTTGATTTAAAAAGAAGCAGAAAACAAGAATCCTGGGGTTTATTAAAGTTTATTAAGAGCTTACACAAACCTGAAAACATACTATTAATTTGAACTAAATTAAAGTTTTTTACTGTATGTGAGGTACAACATTTAAAGGCACCTAACCTAATTAACTTTTACCTCTGTGATACAGATCAAACATTGTTGCCCCCTGACACCTTTTCTTCTTCCAGCCAGGAAATGGTGTATAATGAGCAACTTGGGAACAAGAGATGGTTGTCACGGCGTCACTGCTTCTTCTTTATTCTGGTTCTGGCAGCTGTGCTTTTCTTCAACTGCACAAACAAAAAGGACATGGTGCTGGAGTGGAACCCTAAACAATGGATACAAAACCATTCAACAAACCTATTCTTTCCTTTTGTAAAACAAAATGTTGCCATAAACATCACAGATGGACCAGCAGCTAAGGCGTCAGCTCTTTCAGATATTGCTGGCTTTACAACTGAAGCTGCCTCAACTGCACTTCCTCAAACTCTGAATATTTCATCAACACGTGAGCTAATGATCAAGAACAAGACTACGGTTACCATAGAGATGATTCAACAGGGGCTACACCAATTGTTTCCCACACCGGTTCCTTATGTATCTCCTGGACTATACTTAGTAGAATATCCTCACGAGTATCACTTTACAATAAACGAACCACAGAAATGTGAGCAGGGGAAGCCGTTTGTCGTTCTGATGGTTCCAGTAGCGCCACGGAACAGAGCTCACCGTGACATCATTCGCCGCACTTGGGGAAGTGAAAACCTCGTTCTGGATCAAGTGGTGAAGCTGTTCTTTCTGCTGGGGATGCAAACAGGAGAAGATGCCCAGCAGGTCCACGAGCAGCTGCTGCAGGAAAGCAAAGAGCACCAAGATCTGATTCAGAGTGACTTTGTGGACTGCTACAAGAATCTGACCATCAAGACCATGGTGATGCTGGAGTGGCTGAACGTGCACTGCTCCGCTGCTTCGTACGCCATGAAGATCGACTCGGACACGTTTCTAAATGTGCCCAATCTGATCAAAATGCTCTTACATGCTCCAAAGACAAATTACATGTCTGGCCTTGTGGCGTATGGAGGTGCCGTCTTGAGGGATCCACAATCGAAGTGGTACGTGCCGTATGAGATTTTACCTGAGTCAGTGTACCCCCCCTACGCTTTGGGTCTGGGCTACATTTTATCTCTGGACCTCACAGCAAAGCTCATTGAAGCATCCAGACATGTAAAAGCTCTTTATATAGAAGATGCATATTTGGGGTTGTGCATGCGTCACTTGGGTATCCCTCCCACTAACCCCCCTGACTATGCTTACTTCAATGTGTTTCCAGTGGCCTACAGTCCCTGTGGGTACTCCAAGATAATCGTCACCACAACAGACTCATCTATTGATCGTGTGTGGCTGTGGACAAACTACAAAAGACAGGTTGAATACTGCTAATCACAAAACTTCAATTTACATTATCCTTTTTATAAAAAATATCCAAGACACTCTGATTTGAAGACAAAAATAAACCCATTCCTATACAAAGCAGTGATTTCCTGTTTGCTGCAGTCAGTTAGTGAAGTCTTGCTCTTTAAAAAGCTCAGACGGCCACATCAGCCTGAACGAGTTCTTCCCACTACTCCACATCTACTCTGCATCCTGTTTTGCACTAACGTAATTTTCAATTTTCACATATTATTTATAAAAATTTAAAAAAGGAATTTGGTCTATTTCATAAGGCCTCATCTAAAAGAAATACAAAATAAATCAGATACATGCACTTTAGTGTCAGAGTGTAAACTATTCAAACACATTGATTAAATTAACTTTTTAAGTTTTGACACGTTACTTGATGTCTTGATAAAATTAATGATGAGCAATGAAAGTTGTTTCCAAGAAGCATGGGAGCTTTTTCCTGAAAGAAAGGTTTACAGTGTTGCTGGGAGCTTATCTGGCGTTTAGTCCTGGTTGAGTTCACTTCATCTTATTTAAAGTGCCAATACACCATAAACATCATCCCTCTGTACAAAAACATCCACATGCATTAAAATGTTATTTAGTAAAAGTTGTTTATCTAAGGAAGCCAGCAAATTGTGCTGAATCTTCATTTTGTCACAGTCTCCCATCCTGAGCAGCACGATGGGGACAGTAACAAGGTTTATGATGAACCTGCCTCCACTAGCTGGGGTTACAACAGACACACACAACCCTAATCAGCTGTGATCTGAAGTCGTTACACCTTCCTGTGTCCTTGGCCAAAGGGTCAAAATGCAAATGCATGTCAGGAAACAGATATCCTTTATTGTGTTTATCTTGCACCTGGCTTAATGGGAGGTCCTGCCAAAGGTTTGTTTAATGTAATCAAGCCAATGGTAATAATTTACCAAAGTGCACAACAATATTTAAATGAACATATGAATACATTCAAGCAGTTGCCACAGCTCTAAACTCATTAAATTAAAATTATCCTCAAATATTTGTTGTTTATTCATTGATAAATAAGACTTGTTGCTTTCCTTTCCAAGATTTAGAACAAGTTCAGACTCAACATTCAAGAGTTGAGTCCACATTGTTCCACAGGTATGTCGTGTGTTTCACTTCAAATATTCAGACAGACACCTTTGTTTGAACTACTGGTGAGAAAAGGGGATGTTTTGGAGCGTTAACTGAATTTTGACTGAAAGATTAGATTGGGTGAACAAAATCATGCATATTTATTTTTGTCTTAGACTTATTATTACATTTAGGTTTGAGCAGAAAATAATACATCATGATTCCAGAGCATTCCAAAAACCTTCATGTGCAGTGTACCGTTTCTGAACCTCACCAGTTACTTAAAGCCCCCATTGATGTCAATCAAGACTGTTATTACAGGTTGAACTGGAACCTGGAAGTTGAAGTCGTGCAAGTTCTACCTCCAACTTCCTCCATGTAAACAAATGGAAAATTATGCTTGTGAAAAAATTAAAAAGTTTTTTTTTTTTTTTCAGTTTTTGACACTTGTTCATTCATGTTGTTCTAATCTTGCTGCTGTTTGCCCAAATATATATTTTTAAACAAGTTAAGCTGCGATTATTTATTCCATGATTAAAAACATCTCATGTAAATATGTAGGGTGGAATGTGACAAAATTAAATAAATACATAATAATTAAATGTATTGTTTAATTATTCAATTCATTATATCATTAAATCATTAAATATACAATAAAATTATTAAATAAAGAATTAATTAACTAAACATCCCATGAAATGTATAATTGTACCTTTTAAATAATGACATTAAATAATCAAATGTAATTTTCAACCCTCCATACTAAAGTACCCTCCCTCCATCCACAGATTCTGGATACAAACATACCACCTGATTTAATGTCCCAACAAGTTGTCATTATTTAGCTCCCTTTTCGACTGTAACTTCCTGTTAAAGTTTTTATATTATTATTATTATTATTATTATTATTATTATTAATTTCCGCTTTAGCTCATTTTCCAAACATTTATCAAAAATTTCCCATCAAAAAGTCTACTGTGAATATTTTTTTGTATGTTACTTTTTTTTAAAATTTTATTTAAAAAATTTAAATGCCATATCACTATGTAAATGTTAAATCTAAAAGAGAAATGTTAATGTACAATTGAAATATTAAGGAATGGTATGCAGCCTTTGTTGTGACATCATCATTCTGCATCCATCAGAGAAGCTAAGAGCTAGCTATTAATTAAGAAACCTAAATTTAGAGCGTGTTCATTAAAACAATATGGATGGTAGCTGAGGTTCAGCATTTTGAAGCGCAGTCCACACTTCGGCTGCAGCCATGTGCTTGTTCCTGCGTGGAAGCTTCCATTTTGCTAACTGCTAACAGCTAATGTAGATAGCAGCTGGAAGTGCTTAGCAACATGGCGACTTCTCCACAAGACATTACTTGCGCGGTTGCAGCCTGTGAGCTAGCAGCACTTCAAACTGCTGTGTTTCTAGATATAATTAGAACTTAAATTCAAACCCTGTTCATTAAAAACACTTCTGCTTCCCTAGAAAAAAGTAGTTTAGTAGTAAGTGTACTCATTTAACACTAAAAATGAGGAAGTGTACTTGAAGTGTACTTTTTATAAACTGTATTTGATATACTTAAAAATAGTATAGTAAAGTCCCAATT
This sequence comes from Nematolebias whitei, assembly GCF_014905685.2. Lineage (NCBI taxonomy): Eukaryota > Metazoa > Chordata > Actinopteri > Cyprinodontiformes > Rivulidae > Nematolebias > Nematolebias whitei. The sequence continues at coordinate 49,975,411 of NC_056499.1, read as the reverse complement.
TCCCACATAGCAAAATTGGTCTGGGCCAGATGTGGCCCACATCTGGCAGTTACATCTGACCCACATGGCTCAATGAATGACGGGCCACCCATGGCCCAGGGCTGGTTTGCCAGATGTGGCCCATATGCGGCCAGAACTGGGCCAGGTGTGGGCCAAATGAGGACACACCAACTGGCCCATAGCTGGCCCATATATCGATTTACCTCTGGCAAACCAGACCCGGACCAGTTGTTAGCTATTTGATGGTCAAATATTCTATTAAATCCAATCTATTCTATTTTTCTATTATTTTCTATTATTATTATTATTTTCTATTATTAATCGATTATTCTATTCTATGCTATCTAAATCTATTAAACTGGTTGATCCACTATGAGAAGGTGCTATTTATAAGTCTGAGCTGAATACAGCACCTCAGACTGAGGAAGTCTTTTGGATGAAAGACGAAACGTTTCTACATTTTTTGTTGTTGTTTTGCTTTGTTTTGTTTTTTTGAATGTCCAGAGGACCAGATTTAACTTTTTTAGATTGTTCTACCTGGATTATTGAGCACGCATCAGGATATTAAAATGTTTTTTTTTTTTTTTTTGAGCTCAGTTTAAGTGTAGAAACATTGTGAAGTGTTTCAATGAACTTATCATCATCGCTCAATTTATTTATTTTTTTTTAAAGAAAGAGAAGAAAGAAGAATAAATAAATAATAAAAGAGAAATAGATAAGACGAGAGACCACCAAAACAAAACAACATGCACAGCACAATGCCACCCACAATATCACCATAAAACATTCGACATCGCACAAGGAATCATATAGCTTCCACCACTACCCAACCTAGCGTGCATCTGTCAAAGCACCTGAATCCAAACACCCGCGCAAGCACGCCCGCCACCACCAGATTTCTCCAAAAGAATGCCCAATAGTGGACGCGGGGGCCCACAGACCCGCCCCCCCAGGACACAATGGCAACATAGGGAGGACCGGAGCCACAGACACACAGCGGCCCACAGGCCCGGAGCCCTAAGAGTCTCCCAACAGGGAGAACCGCACCCCCCCAGAGAGGAGCAGAGGAAAGAACCGGGTGACCCCAGCCACTACAATGCAGAGCCTCCAGGAAGCTGCAGCGACGAGCCCACAGGTCCGGCCGGCGACCCATGCCCCCCCCAGGTAGATCTGGCCATGGACACCGAGCCCCAAGCCCCGAGGCCATACCACCCCCCAGCAGAGCCCCGACAGAGCCAGGGCACCCAGGCCCCACCAGGCAGCAACCAGGGTGGACCGACGTGCACCCCACCACCCAGCCCAGACACAGAGAGCCATCAATGCACCGGCGGCAAGGGGGTCCCCCGCCAAAGGGGGGCACGACCGTGGGGAGTGGGCCCCACACCAAACGTGTGGCCCAAATTGATCCAAGAGAGGGGGGACCACCAAAAACCCAACCTGAGCAACCAACAGGCACACACAGATAGCCCGACAGAATCTCTGTCGGGCCGACTGCATGCACCATCTACCTGACAGCGACCACAGGCCGGCCCCAGCCCAAGGGGCAGAGCAGCAGGGAGCCGCAGCTGAGGAGGGCCGGCTCTCACATCAAGAGCTCCGCACCATAGGCCCGGAGACGCCCCAGCACGCCACACATGCACCCCCCCCCCCCCCCCCCCCCCCCCCCCCCCC
>NC_056499.1:49960606-49973340 GCF_014905685.2 Nematolebias whitei | reverse complement strand
AAAAAAAAAAAAAAAGGATATTAAAATGTTACAGTATTCAAATTTAAATAGTTAATTTAATGAGGGGGGACCACGGTGCACAACTGGCAGAGCTGCTGCATCTCAGCGGGTAGGTTACCCTGGTTCAAATCCTGGTCCGGGGGCCTTTCTGGGTGGAGGTTGCATGTTCTCTCCGTGCATGTGTGAGTTTTCTCCGGGTACTCCAGTTTCCTCCCACAGACCAAAAACATGCATGTTAGGCTGATTGGTAACTCTAAATTGTCCATAGGTGAAAGTGAGAGAGTGAATGGTTGTTTGTCTCATTTGTCTCTATGTGTCCCTGTGATGGACTTGCAACCTGTCCAGGGTGTACCCTGCCCCTGGCACAGTGATCGCTGGACATGGGCACCGGCGACCCCCATGACCCAAAATGGAAGAAGCGGGTAAAAGATAATGGATATATGGATTTAATGAGGGAGATTGGGAGTAACAAGTGATGGGTGAATGTAATTACAGCCTGGCGCATGTCATGAAAAAGTTTACTGAACTTGAACTTAGACTAAATCATTCAACCTTAATTTAGATAATCCCATTGAGCCTCGGGGCTCATTTACAAGGTCAACATTTCTTAACAAAGAGTGATGACAAAAGTGATGACAACAGCAGATAACAACGACAACAATAGACAGTCACAAAAGAGGCATACAAACTTTTTTTAAGAAATCAAAACAAAATAGCAACCAAAAGGACAGTCAAAAGGAAAAGTAGCGAAAAGACAAAAATCAGATAGATTATAAGGCGATGTAGAAAACTAAAAACAGGAACATGTCTGCATTGGTTTTTGCCAGGAACTTAACAGATGTTTGAACCACTTAGAGAGGTCAAGGTCGAGAGCTTCAGATCCTTTTGCAAGATATTCCAAAAAACAGGAGCGGAGTAGGAGAAGGCCCTTTTGCCAAGTTCAGTCCTCACTGAGGGAACACTGCAGGTAATAATGTCCCGTGAGCGCACGCTGTAACTGCACTCACGCAGAGACATGTAGGAGGAGATGTATGAAGGCAGCAGACCAAGAAGTGATTTAAAGGTGAAAATGTACCAGTGAGAGTCTGCGTGAGGTTAGTGATGTCCAGTTAACCAGTGAATACAGGGTGCAGTGGTGGGCATGATAGTTACAGCCAGTTATGAATCTTAGTGCACCATGATAGACAACATCCAACATCTGCAGGGTGCTTGTAGGAGCGTTCATGTAAATAATGTCACCGTAATCAATGGAGGGAAGGAAAGTCACAGATACAAGGTGTTTCCTAGTACTCAGAGTTAGACAAGATCTGTTTCTGAAAAAGAAACCCAGTTTAACTTTCAGTTTCTTTACTAGGTTTTCCACGTGACGAGAGATGTGAGTCGCCCAAGATACCCAAATATTTATAAGAATCAACAAACTCAATAGGGACACCATTTGAGGATAAAATCAGCAGAAGAACTGCTGGGACCGACTTCCTGTTTTCAAAAACCATCCCTTTTATTTTATCTGCATTTAGGACAAGTTTGAGACAGAACAAATCTGCCTGGATGATGTCAAAGACGAATTGCAAAAGCTGGAAAGCCTTAGCAGCTTTTTTAGCTCAACAATAAACAACTGTGTCATCAGCATAGAAATGTAAGGATGTATCAGGAATGCTCTGACCTACATTACTTATGTAGTTTGTAAAGAAGGTGGGTCCTAAGACTGAGCCTTGTGGTACACTAATGTCTTTCTACTTCACGGTTTTCACTTATCGTAGGTGGGCGTGGCCCTAACAGCTGCAATGAACGAAGGATTACTCTATGGTTTTATAAAGTAATATAAAGTTTATTAAATTTTTGAATATTTACCACTGACTTGCATCAGAACAGTTGCTTGTAGGAATTTAACCTTGATTCGTTAATTGTGCATTTACACTGCTTTCTTCATAGACTGGAAAACACACCAAGTATAACTGAAATCCAAACGGCCGACTGTGCAGGTAACACCTAATTAAACCTTAATACTTCCTATTTATTGCTCACCACTGCTGTATAATTAACACATAAGCTGTTCATACGTCTGGAAACATCTTTCTCGTATTGCTGCTTGTGTGATGCTGCCCTGCGAAGATAAACTGGCAGATAGATTTTTAAATGCTTAAATATGTTTCCTTTTGTAATATGTTACATAACTTCTGTATGTTTTTTTATCAAAACTTGTGTATTTATCAAATACAAAACACAAAATCACTAAAATTTGCTCAAAACATACAGAACACAGATAATTTAAGTATTTCCTGACCATCTCTGTGTTGAAAAGTGACAGGAGTAACCAACAGAGTGGTTTGAAGCTGCACACTGACATCATGTGGACATTTTACTCATCACAACTTCATTTAAGAACAAACATCAGGAAAAACATCAAAGTGGATGAGAGATATACTGGACAAACATCCCCTCCTGCTGGTTCCAGTACCAGATTTAAGTCCGTAAACAAACAGAACAATGATTTATTCAACAAACTAAAAATACATCTAACTGTACTTATGAACACATTTGATGCACAAAGAAACCCAAAGTTATTTTCAACAAGAACTTAAAACAAGTGGTGGAGGAAAAAAAAAAAAGGAAATATCCTGGCAGAAAATTAGCAAGACATTTTCCGTTAATAGTATGGATATTTCCATCAACCCTAAAATGAATGTTTCCTTTAATTTACGGGGTTTTTATGTTTAATTTACATATATATATTAGTTAATCCAAAACTGGATAATTCCATTTATGTGTTTTAGGTGTGATGAGCTCTTCCCTCGCTGCATGCTAGAATATTCCTGACTCTGATTTAAAAATGAACGCCTTCCAAGTTTCATTAAAAAAAGTATAATCAATGCAGGAATTGTGTGATGTAACATTTTGTGACCGTCTGTAATTCTGTACCCAGATTTAATCATCAAGAAAAAGATAAATCGACTGTGTCAGCTCATTTTTTCATCTTTGAACTCTGTCCGTAGTGGATGGCATCATGAAAAACTATTTTTTTCTTGTTTTCCCTTCAGATAGATGTAAATTATTCACAGATGTGAAGGCTTTGAACCAAGTGATTATTTTCTGAATTGAGATATGTTTTGCAAAAACTTGAAAGACTGTATGATAGCAAAGTGTTAAAAGCTTGAGTTAATTGGTTTCCATGCCAACACCCTAATACTTCAGCTGTAGCAACGGAGTTTGCAAATTAAGATAAAGGAGAATGCAGCAGGGCGCAGATTTTGATTGGAACAGATTTTAAATTTCAAGCGTCCTTCATGCTGAATGAAGACAATTCACACAATAATGTTTACACAAGGATAGAAAATGAATGCCAACTGCAATGAGGTGTCTTCTGAGATGCTTTTCACTGGGGTGGCTGTGGCTGAGTGGTTAGAGCAGTTGCCCTCCAATGCAAGAATGGGGGTTCAAATCCACCAACAGTCACATGACGAAGTGTCCCTGGGCAAGACACTGAACCCCTCATTGCCTCTGATGTATGTCCCATCGGTGTATGAATGTGATAAAGTTCTGATTAGTCTCTTTAGAATGATTTGTTCAATTAGTTTTGTAGAGATCTAGTAGAGTGCTGTATGAATGGGTAAATGAGGACACAGATTGTAGTGGAAAGCGCTTTGAGTATCTTGATAAGATAGAAAGGCGCTATATAAGTACAGTCCATTTACCATTTGTTTCCACATTTTTTCTGTCTGAAATGTTAATGGTAAATGGGCTGTACTTATATAGCACCTTTCTATCAATCAATCAGTCAATCAACTTTATTTCTATTGCACATTTTAAAAACCTCAAGGGTAGCCAAAGTGCTGTACAATAAGACAAAAAGACAAATTAATTAAGACAACAAAAACATACAAAGCATACACAAAGAAACATAAAAACATACACATAGCAGTTTCACAGCAGGTGTGTTAAGATGCCATAAAAGCTAAGATCACGTGTTATAAGACAAAAAATAAAAGTGTGTTTTTACAAGAGATTTAAAAACAGGAAGAGAGGAGACCTGTCTGACACTCAAGGGTAAGTTGTTCCACAACCTGGGAGCATCAACAGCAAATGCTCTGTCACCTCTGAGTTTCAGCCTAGTTTTAGGGACTGTCAGCAGCAACCAATCAGCTGATCGTAGGGATCGGGGTGGGCAGTAAGGCTGACATATATGGTGGGGTAAGGTTGTTCAAGCATTTAAAAACAAACAGCAAAAGCTTAAAATAAATTCTGTAGTGCACAGGGAGCCAATGAAGGGACACCAGGATGGGAGTAATATGCTTGTGCCTACGGGCCTGAGTTAACTGGCGAGCAGCAGAGTTCTGCACAAGCTGCAGACGGGCAAGAGAGGTCTGGCTAATGCCTATATACAATGCATTACAGTAGTCAAGACGAGCTGTGATAAAAGCATGGATTAATTTCTCCAAGTCAGGTCTTGCTAAGATTGGTTTCACTTTTGCTATTTGGGGAAGTTGATAAAAACTTTTCTGAACAGCACTGCTGATCTGTTTTTCAAATTTAAAATCAGACTCAAACTTCACCCCCAGATTGGTGACACAGTCCCTGAGATAAAATGACAGTAAGCCAAGATCTATGCTGGGGCAACTCGGTCCAAACATCATAACTTCAGTCTTGCTCTCATTTAGACTAAGGAAGTTAAGAGAAAACAAAGCCTAAACGTCATCAAGGCTGTGTGTAAGTTGCTGGAATGTGTTGTTTTGTGCCATGGGAAAATAGATCTGGCAATCATCAGCATAGAAGTGAAATGAAATGCCATGTTTCCTGAAAACAGAGCCGAGGGGGAGTAAGTAAAGAGCAAATAAAAGAGGGCCAAGGATTGAGCCCTGGGGGACACCATGTGAAAGAGGAACAGTGGAAGACATCAAATGGTCAGTTTTTACGCAGAAACTTCTATTGGTTAAATACGACTGAAACCAATTGAGGGCGACACCCATGATGCCCACACAGTGCTCAAGACGAGAGCTTAAAATGCTGTGATCAACTGTGTCAAATGCAGCAGACAAATCTAAGAGCACTAAAACAACAAACTTTCCAGAATCTGTTGACAAGAATACAGTATAAGGAAATGGAAATGGACTGTACTTATATAACACCTTTCTATCTTATCGAGATACTCATTTGAAACCCTCAAAAGTGCACTCTCTGTACTGTGGCAGGCTTTAAACCCAGACTGAAACGGCTCAGTGACACCATTGTCCTCTAAAAATGGTAACAACTGGATGTAGACAAGCTTCTCTAATATTTTAGAAATAAATGGAAGATTAGAGATAGGCCTGAAATTGGAGCAGAAAGAGGGGTCAAGGCCTGTTTTTTTTTTTTTTTTTTTTTTTTTTTTTTTTTTTTTTTTTTTTTTTTAAGTAAAGGACGTACAAACACATGCTTAAAAGCCCCAGGTACTATATCAGAGGCAAGACTGCTATTAATACTCTGAAGTACACTTGGTCCAATAGTAGCAAATACCTCCTTAAACAAACGAGATGGGATGGAATCTGCAGGGGAACCAGAGGGCCTCATATGACCAACTGTGTCAACTAGAAAAGAGAAGGACACCGGCTCAAACTGATCAAAAATAGATGAGTAGTATAAAGGAATAGAAGGATCATAGGAAGGCTGAGAAATACAAGCTCTGGTTGACACAATTTTATCAGTGAAGAAGTGGAGGAAACTTTCACAGTCTTCATTGGAGGCATCAAAACCAACAGACTTGGGAGCATGGAGAACAGTATATATAGTTTTGAACAGAACGTTACAATTAGAAGAAATTATGCCTGAGAGATATTTTTTCTTCTCATCTTTTACAGTCTTCTGATAGTGTAACAGGCTGAGAATATCAAAAGAAACATGTAGCCTGTTGTAAGGGAACACCACCTCAGAAAAAGAACACCTCATCTCAGAAAACAGTTCAGCTCAGCTTAAACAGAAAAAGAGTTCACCTCATCTCAAAACAAACATCATTCATGTGTTTTGTGTTTGAAACTGTTAAAATAAGATGCATTTATTCCCTTGGGAGTAAACAGACTTTATTTTACAGGTGTTAAACTCAGCTTACAAACTCCTTAGTTGACACTAATAGAATGTAATAAAAACTGTCACTGTGTTAATTTCACTGCCAATATGAACTCATTTCCCACGAAACAGACAGATCGTCTTAATGAGAGCTTGTGGGTCAACTGAAGTCGAAGTGAAACACCTGCAGAGACTTCAACTTTTATCAGAGAGGAGTTTACTCCCAGGATTTTCCCACGGAGATAACAGTTTTAAAAGAATCCTTTGTGTGTTTGACATCTTCTTTCAGGAGATAAACAGTGACACCTGTTGGATGAACATTGCAGGTTACGTCCACAGCTTCAGGACTGAATGTTTGTTATTGAAAATGTATGTTCAAAGTAACCTCTCTTTAAGATAATCATGTTTATTTTTCTCCTTTTAAAACAAGTGTGGCTTTTAAAGGCAGACAGAGAAAATGGACTGTGATTTTCTTTAAAACATGACAAAGAGTTTATGAACCATCCCTCTTCCGAGGGGAGGTTCTTAAGTCAATCTGTAACACACAGACAGACACTTCACTTCTTCACTTCGTACACTTCTTCATCCACTTCACCGCTCTTTCTACATCAATGAACTTGGAGCAAACTTCAACCCACTTAAACTTCCTCCTAGTGAGATGTCCTGGGGAGGAAGAGAACCAGAAGCAGAACCTGGCATTAACCCGAGACTCGAACCAGAACATCACGCCGCAGAGTGGTAAACCCCAGCTGACTCCCATATGGACCCTCATCCCTCCAAGATGACAGGTGAACTGTGAGGAAGACAACAGCCTCTCAGTCACCAGAACATCTGGACTGGTACCATTTTTAAGCAGCTGTTGGACCATTCTGACCATCTCATTCTGGTAGGACAAGAGACCTTTAATGCCTTTCTGGTGATCATACATCACAATAATATTGCTTGATATACACCACAGTTAGACACAATTTTAACTATACCCCAAAAAAACCAGTCCAAGATTCTGCCTTTTATAAAAAGTTACACTGAATTTAATAATCAAGTAACCTATGACACAAAGTAATTTTGTTATTAATTTGTGTATTTAATTTTATGAATAATCTTCATCAGATATATATATATATCAGATTATTATTTTTGTAATAAAATACATAAAAATCAAATAAATTTGTGATTATTTTGGCATATCTGTGTGTATTAACTGATTTTGAATGCCCTTTAAACACGAGAAAGAATTCACGTTTCAGTTTACATTTAATTTGAGGGTTAGAGACTGATTTTTCCTCTGGAAAGAGGTGGTACCCACACAATGAGGTTATTTGCATAATAAATGCATACCTTGTGAGCTTAACTCATAACTAATAATTTACAATATATATCAAATCACAAATCCCTCTACACTGTCCTTTTTCCACCTGTGCTTCGCTCTCCTGCACTCGCACCTGGCAGCGCACGTGATGTCACTCAGCCCAGGCTTGGGGGCAGGTTTGGCGTGCCGACTCTTCAAAGGAGCCATCGTGTCCAGTGTTTGTAAACAAAGAGAGTGGAAGCTGGAAACCAGTTCATCAATATTTAAACAAAGAGAGTCTTTAGAGTTATCCTCGCAGAGACCAAGAAAAGTGGAGGAGAACAGGGCTGGAGAGGAGGAGTTAAACATGTGACAGCGCTGAGGAGGAGCAGTTTAACTGGACAGTGTGTGAGAATGTCAAATAGGATTGGCACATGATCCGAGAAGACAACATCACATATGTCCATATTGGAAACATCCAGACCATGAGACAGGACCAAGTCAAATTAGTGCCCGACTACATGAGTAGGACAGACACAAACTGCACAAAGTTAAAAGAGTCAATAATATTAAAAAAACTCCTGGAGATCGGCTCTTCTGGGCAACAGATGTGAATATTATAATCACCAAGAATAAGAACAATCATATTTAGGCAGGATTTTGGCCAAAAATTCTGAAAATCATTTATAAAATCCTTATTGTGCTTGGGTAGATGGTTGATAGATAGATGACGACACACAAGACAACATGAGAGCGGCCACTGTCAAATGAGCAGTGTTCAAAACTTGTAAAAGAGGATTGCAGGCAGATCTGCTGGCATTTAAAATCATTAAAAAAAATATTGCTATTCCTCCTTGTTTTTGACCCGACAGGTGCAAGGAAATAAAATAGCAGCAATCCGGTGGTGACAGTTCAATAAGAGCGGTGGGCTCGCCGGTTCTCAGCCATGTCTCCGTCATACAGAGAAAATCAAGATCACGGGACATGAAGAAATCCCTCAAGATGAAAGTTTTATTTGACAATGATCTCGCATTAACAAGACCGAACCTAGCAGGAGCAGACGCATCTGAAGCTGCAGCTGTCTGTGGAGCCCGACGCAGGGCTTGTAGATGGCAGGGATCCACACCACGCCGGCGAGGATGGGGAGAGCAGGGGCCACGGGGGCGGGCCACATCATCCGATCCGACAACACACACCAGCCAGCTATCAGCAGGGTCCAGCAACCGTGAGCTCAGAAAGAGACCAGGTACTGCTCCATTTCTCCTCTGGGAGGCCACTGGAAATCATGCCAAGAAAGCCTTAAACTTTAACAGTCGGCCTCTGCGTTTGCCCTGGCGGGGCCGGCGTTTATGCCGAGGGAGTGGAGCGTGGGTGTGGCAGAGGTGAGCAGGTGTCCGATCGCGGAATGAAAATGGCTGAAACATTGTATGAATAGCACAATCAGAGTTTCCGTTAGCTCAGTCTTGCTGGACCGAGTAGGAGTGGACCGGAGTGACGGAGAAGCGTTGGACTCTGCCCTCACCGGAATCCTGGGCAGTGAGGCAACAGAATCCGTTTCCACTGCCGCACCAGGAATGTCTTCTGGAAGCTCGGCTAACGTGGAAGGTGCCGGAACGAGCACCATGGACTGCTTCCGGGTTCGGTTTCTGCCGCTCCGGGGGCGGCGAGAAGGCTGAGGTGCAAGAATGGAGCAGAGCTCGTCCTCTGGCTCTGCGTCTTCTCCCGACACCCACCCCGAATAGCCGAACGGAGCTGAGGATCAGGAGGAGCTGTAATCGTGGGTCACGCGGTCTCCCCGTAGCCGGGCCCTTCTCTCTTCTTCGAGGACCAGGAGGGGAGAAGGCAAGATTTCCACCTCCTGGCTGTAACTTCTTTGTGCCGGCACGGGTTGGATCTGGAAACCGCCACACCGGAACACAATCTCCTCCATCTGTGTGGGCTCAAGAGAACAGGTATGCGAGGTTGAGGAATTCTGTCTGCTGGGTTTTGATTTTGGTTGGTGCATGCTGTTAGGATTTTCAGGCTGAGCTGAACAAGAACAAACCCATGTGCAGACAGGACACAGAGGCCAGGACATAAAATAATAATCACTTTAATAATCAAAATAAATAGCTGACATGGCAGCAAAACTCACAGACAGGATCAAGTCAGAATAATACACAGAACACAGGAGACAAACCAGGGGCTGTACCAGACGATGCACCGACAATGACTGAGACACAGACCAGAGCTTATATACACACAGACTAGATGAGACAAAATACAAACACCTGGAGGACACGTGGGTGGAGCTGATTGGGGTAATTACTGAGAGACACTAGGGAGTACAGACACAATGAGACTGACAGAGGGATACCATCCTTACAGCCTGTAAGTACTACAGCTGTTGGGTTTTTGTACAGAACTTTAATCATATTAATGAATGTCGAGCCAAACCCCATCAACTCAAGCACTGACCACAAAAAAGGCCACTCAAGGTGGTCAAAGGCTTTCATTGCATCTAGTGAAAGGACAGCAGCAGGGGAACTTAGGTATTGAGCACCATTTATAACATGCAGTAATCTTCTAACATTATCTGTAGCCAGTCTAGATTTTATAAACCCTGTCTGGTCACTATGGACTAACTTCGTCATATGGCCTTGAAGCCGTTGAGCGAGTAATTTCGCATAAATCTTTAAATCTGCGTTTAAAAGTGAAAGTGGCCTATAGCTGGAACATTCTACCAGGTTCTTTCCCTTTTTAAGAAAGTTTTAAGTGCGAGAAGGATGGGCATATTGCTAGATATTGTCCTAGATTATCTCAGTCGGGAAGAAATAAACCAGTAAAGGAGGATCAGGAGCTGGGTGCAGTCTCTCAGGCACACAGACCGGTGAAAAACTAAACCCCGCCAGTGTCCAGAGCCACACATTGGCGGGAAGGTCTCAAGGCTATAGTAGTAGTAACTGGATAGATGTTGGTCATTTAGTGGGGGAGTGTTTGGATGCTGAAGTTGACATGGGTGGAGTTATTGTCCAGTGCCTTTTAGATACAGGGTCAGTGGTTACAACAATAACAGAGAGTTTCTTTAGGGATCATTTTTCTCATTTTTCTGACAAAAGACTTAAGGAATGTGGTTGGTTGGGTCTTAAAGAAGTGAATGGCTTAAAAATACCTTATTTGGGTTACTTGGAGCTGGATATGTTGATTCTGGGAATGCACTTACCACGTCATGAGGTGTTGGTGATAGAGGATCTGTAGGGATGGCGCCATCTAGTGGGCCTTCCCCTGTCTGTTCTCCCTTGTGTCTCTGCTTTGATTGTCTGATTAACATCACCCGTGTCTCATGTCCTGTTTGTTTATATAAAGTCTATCTGTTAGTCCTGTCAGTGTTGGTTCGTCGTTGGGTATTGCCTGTCCTGTCCTGCCAGTCTGATCCTGTTTGATACCGTTCCTGAATCTGTTTTGTAAGTTTTGCTGCCATGTCAGCCTTTTGATTTATTATTATTAAAAGTATTTTATTTTATATGTCTGCCTCCTGAGTCCTGCCTGTGCAACTGGGTTCTCTCCTGTCCTGACCTGCCTTGAAACCCTGACAGTACGAACCGACCAAAACCTGAACCCAGCAGGCAGGCTCACTCAGATTCTGCTCACCTGTTTTTGACCGAGCTTGTCCAGATGGAGGGAGCTGCAAATCCAGTGCTGTGCTTTTTGGACTAGACCCATCCTGGGACTGAGAAGCCACGGCCAGGCGGTTGAAGTACTACCTTCGCCTCTCCTACTGCAGGAGGAGAGGCGAAGATCTCAGCTCCAAAAGAACTACACAGCACCCAGGTCCAGTTCCTCCTACTCACCAGTCTGCTCTGGGTGGACGTCGGAGGAGGACGCTGAGTCAGAGGACGAACTCTGGTTCACCCATGTACATCACCCACATTGCCGCCAGAAGGGAAAAAGAAGATGTAACCGGAACCAGTCCGCTGCTCTTCTGCCCACATCACCTACAAATCCAGCTCCTCACGCTCGGCCCGGCGAGGCTGAGTTTTTTGGTTCTGCCTCCTCCTGGTCCCAGCCTCCAGCCTGCTCTCCTCAGGCAGAACCTGTGAAACCAGGGAGAATTTTGCGGGGGTGGGGGTGGGGGGCAGTCATCCCCCCGTTTATCTGCGGAGCGGACGAAGGGGGGCCAGCCCAGGGAGCGTGTTGGGCAATCGCTTCCTGTTCCTATTGAGGATGACCAGATCCCTGTGCTACCTTCAGTAGAGGACCAGGTGGTTCATCCTCTCATCAGAGGCTCCATACTGATTCTCAAAATCACTCCAAGAGACAGAGAGACAGAGTTAGAAGTAGAAGACTCCTGGTGGGCCAACTCCTAGAGACCTTCATCTCCCAGCCTGACCTGCTCAGCACATCAGTTCATCAGGTGATCTTTAAATTTGCCCTGAATCTAAAAATTGAACTTGACCCTAGTTTTGTCTTTGCGCATACTGACTCAACTGAAGAGTCTGGGAGCCTCTCGGGGGGTACCCGAGCCCCCACCTACCTGTGGGACCAAAGGGCTCGGACCCTGCAGTGGTACCAGAGTCTGCAGGTAGTCCAGAAACTGCAGCCAGCCCAGAGTCTGCAGGTAGTCCAGAACCTGCAGCCAGCCCAGAGTCTGCAGGTAGTCCAGAACTTGCAGCCAGCCCAGAATCTGCAGGTAGTCCAGAACTTGCAGCCAGCCCAGAGTCTGCAGGTAGACCAAAACCTGCAGTGGTACCAGAGTCTGCAGGTAGTCCAGAACCTGCAGCCAGCTCAGAGTCTGCAGGTAATCCAGAACCTACAGCCAGCCCAGAGTCTGCAGGTAGTCTAGAACCTGCAGCCCATCCAGAGTCTGCAGGTAGTCCAGAACCTGCAGCCAGCCCAGAGTCTGCAGGTAGTCCAGAACCTGCTGCAGCCAGCTCAGAGCCTGCAGGTCATCCAGAACCTGCAGCAGCCAGCCCAGAGCCTGCAGGTCATCCAGAACCTGTAGCAGCCAGCCCAGAGCCTGCAGGTCATCCAGAACCTGCAGCAGCCAGCCCAGAGTCTGCTGAGGTACCTGAACCTGCTGCAGTAGCCAGACCGCAGCCTGCAAAAAGATCCACACCTCAGCCTGTAGGTTCAGCGTCTGCTGAGGGGTCCTCACCTCAGCCTGAGTGTCCTGCGTCTGCTGAGGGGACTTCACCTCAGCCTGAGTGTCCTGCGTCTGCTGAGGGGTCCTCACCTCACCCTGAGGGTCCTGTGTCCCCTGTTGGTCCTGCTGAAGATCCCAGCCAGCCTGCGACCTTCGTCCCACGTTTCCTGTCTTGAGGGGGTCCTGGAGGACACCCCTCATGTTTCCTGTCTCAAGGGGGTCCTGGAGGACGCCCCTCACATTTCCTGTCTCGAGGGGGTCCTGGAGGATGCCACTCACGTTTCCTGT
>NC_056499.1:49955575-49960596 GCF_014905685.2 Nematolebias whitei | reverse complement strand
CGTTTCCTGTCTCGAGGGGGTCCTGGAGGACACCACTCACGTTTCCTGTCTCCAGGGGGTCCTGGAGGATGCCCCTCACGTTTCCTGTCTCGAGAGGGTCCTGGAGGATGCCCCTCAGGTTTCTGGATCTGGGAGAGTCCTGGAGGATGCCTCTCATGTCACCAACACAAAGACTGCAGCAATTGACTCCTCCCTCGCCACCCACCTGAACGTTGGTCCTGTACTGGACGGCCTCCATGCCGCCCACCTGAATGTTGGTCCTGTATTGAACTGCCTCCACGCTGCCCACCTGAACGTTGGTCTTGTACTGGATGGCCTCCACGCCGCCCACCTGAACTTTGGCCTCATGTTGGACGGCCTCCCGGCCGCCCCCCTGACCTGCTCTGAGCCAGTGGATGGTCTCCCAGCCGTCTGGACATTTTGTGTTCCCTACTTAGTTTTATCCCCAGGTCTTGTCCTGTCGGTTTTGTTTTGGTCCTCGTGTGTCTTTGTTCGGGCCCGCCACCCTTGCAGTTCCTCCCTCCGCCCGCCCTAGTTTATTGCGGGGGGGGGGGGGGGGTGCTTGAGTATGCCAGGGGGCGTCCTGTAGGGGGGGTACTGTAGGGATGGCGCCATCTAGTGGGCCTTCTCCTGTCTGTTCTCCCTTGTGTCTCTGCTTTGATTGTCTGATTAACATCACCCGTGTCTCATGTCCTGTTTGTGTATATAAAGTCTATCTGTTAGTTCTGTCAGTGTCGGTTCATCGTTGGGTATTGCCTGTCCTGTCCTGCCAGTCTGATCCTGTTTGATCCCATTCCTGAATCTGTTTTGTAAGTTTTGCTGCCATGTCAGCCTTTTGATTTATTATTATTAAAATTATTTTATTTTATACGTCTGCCTCCTGAGTCCTGCCTGCGCAACTGGGTTCTCTCCTGTCCTGACCTGCCTTGAAATCCTGACAGGATCCATCTGATATTCACATGAAGCAGAAAAAGACAATTGTTCCTGGGGTATTGGGAATGAATGTACTTAATCTTCTGTACTGTAAACTTAATGAGCAATATGGTTCTTATCTATGCGATGCTCCAGGGATGAGAACATCCCCACAGATTTGGAGGAGAGCCCTGAGATGTTGTGAAATGATGGAAGCCATGACAAACTCTTCGGAGTCTAATCTTGTCAGGCTCCAGGGTAAGAAACATATTTGTGTTCGAGCTGGCACTTTGACTTGTATTCCTGTAACTTGTCCAAAATTGCCTGTGCATGATCCAGTGGAGTTTTTTGTTGAACCCCTGGGGCCTGATATTGGTTGTCTTCCCGAGGGTCTCTTGGTGTCACCATCATTGATTAAAGGAGAAAGGGGCACAGCCTATGTTCCAGTCACCAATGTGGGTAAAACAGATGTGTGGCTGACACCTCTTAGGGTCATAGACACAGTTCAAACTGTAAAAGTACTGGATTACGAGAATTCACAAATTCAGAAATTGAATTGAATTCACAAATTGTACAGTTCATATTTCTACACTTACAGCTGTATGTGGTAAGTCAGAGTTGGATTTACCACAATTTGAGAATTTCAAAATGGATGAAAGTGAAACGGCAAAATCTTTATTAAAGTACAGTGATGTGGATTGTACAAAATTAATTGAGCACGAGATCCCTCTAGTTGATGAAACACCAGTACGATTACCATACAGACGCAGTCCCCCATCCCAGTATGAACTGGCATGGAGTCATATCAAACAGTTGTTACAGGGTAAGATTATAAGAGAAATTAGTAGCCCATATTCATCTCCCATCGTTTTGGTTCAAAAGAAAGATGGTAGTTTAAGAATGTGTGAGGACTACAGACAGTTGAATGCAAAGACAAGATAGAGGAAACATTGGATGCTCTTACTGAAGCCAAATGGTTTTCTACACTAGATTTGACCAGTGGCTATAGTCAGGTAGAAATGGCAGAGAAAGACAAAGCTAAAACTGTATTTTGTACTCCATTTGTTTTATTTGAGTTTAATCGCATGCCTTTCGGATTATGCAATGCACCGGGTACTTTTCAGCGCCTTATGAAGCATCTATTCAAGGATTGTCGACATCAGTCAGTGTTATTGTATCTAGATGATGTAATAGTTTTTTATTCTTCAGTCCAACAACATCTTGAACGGTTGGAAGAAGTAATGTCTCGACTGAAGGAACATGGGTTAAAAGTGAAGCTCTCAAAGTGTCAGTTTTTTCAGAAGCGTGAAGTATTTAGGCCACGTAGTATCAGCAGAAGGGGTTTCCACTGACCCTAATAAAGTGGCTGCTGTGCAGGACTGGAAAGAGCCAAGCACCTTAGCAGAGCTTCATTCATTTCTGGGGTTTGCTAGTTATTATAGAAGATTTGTCGCTGGATTTGCACACATGGCGGCCCCTTTGCACAGATTAGTTTCTAAGCTTCTTCTTCCAGGTAGAAAGGGCAAAACTCCTCTAAAATGGCTGCTAGTAGAAGCTTGAAGCTTACCGAGCAAAACATGAGAAACTACAGTTCTATGAAGCTTGAACTGTTGGCTCTTAAATGGGCAGTTACGGAAAAATTTAGAGAATATCTATTGGGGCATAAGTGCACAGTGTTAACAGATAATAACCCTTTGAGTCACTTGGCGACAGCTAAGTTGGATACAACTGAACAGAGATGGGTATCAGAGCTGGCAGTCTTTGATCTTGATGTGAAGTACCGCCCAGGTTCACAAAATACAAATGCGGATGCTCTGTCCCGGCAACATTCAGTGATGGAACAGGAGGCTTCTTATGTATGTGATTTTCTGGAACATGTCTATAGTGAGCCTGTGGTTCAGTCAGAGATAGGCACCTTACCTGGTTGTTCATTATCTGACATTTGTGTCTTACAGAAGCAGGATCCAGTAATTGGTCCCTTTTTGAAGTTTTGGAAGGTGGCCAGGATGCCAGATGTAAAAAAAAGGAAAGCGCTTAGTAGAGGAATTGGTCCGCCAGTGGGAGTGCATTTTTGAGGAAAATTTGTTGTTGTCCCGTCGCATTTACACTCCAGATGGCGGTAAGGAAGTTAACCAAATTTTGTTACGTTGTTACGGTGCTTGCAGAAAGATGTTTTTGAGTCCCTTCATGACAATCATGGCCATCAGGGAACGTACATTTCAGTTGGTCCATGTACGGTATTATTGGCCAAATATGTATAATGACATTGAGAGGTGGTGTAAAACTTGTGGAAGGTGTGTGGTTTCCAAGGCTCTTCAGCCAAAGAGTAAAAACTTTTATGGGTCATGTTAGAGCATCCTGCCCTCATGAAATATTAGCAATTGATTTTACAGTTCTGGAACCTTCAACAGAAGGTAAAGAAAATTTTATTGTGATGACTGATGTTTTTTCTAAGTATACCCAGACTGTTGCAACGAAGGACCAATGAGCTACTATAGTGGCAGAGGCATTAGTGAAGCATTGTTTTCAGCTGTTTGGGCCACCAAGTCGTATTCACTCTGACCAGGGATGAAATTTTGAAAGTGCATTGGTTTAACAGCTTTGTAAGACATATGCTATTGGCCTCGACACCTTTCTCAGGTCACTTATGCTTGTAACACCACAGTCCACCAATCAACGGGTATGACTCCATACTTTCTAATGTTTGGACAAGAACCTCGTTTGCCAGTGGACTTTTTGGTGGAGGTGGAAAGGGAACAAGTTGATTTGTCCAGGGCGATTTAGTATATACCAGAAATCCAGCTGTGAAAGGTCGATATAAGATTCAGGATTTTTGGCACTCTACACCATATGAGGCAGTGCATCCACCCCCTGAGAGAGGTGTGGTGTATTCAATTGCACCCTTAGGCCAGGGTGAGCCACTTCATCAGGTGCATAGAGCTGACTTGAGAAGTATTCCTGAGCCTAGAGCGGGGGAATCTGTGAGAGGGCTTGATGAAATGGTGAGTTGGGAGGATCACACAGAGCCACAGGAAACTTGCAATGTTGAACAGGTTGGAAATGTATCGGGGGTCATTTTAATTGATCTTGTGGAACCCACCCATGAGGCTTTGGACCCTGAGTCTTCAGATTATGAACACAATGTAATACTGCCTCTCCCTTCCCAGGAAGATGAGTTGGGTGTAGAAAATGTCCCAAAAGAACCCCGTAGATCTTCAAGGAAAACTGCTGGGCAGCATTCTGACCCATTTAATCTGCCCAAGTCTGTGCTTTCTAAAGTGAATGAATGAACTGTAATGTTTTTGTTCATCGTCGGGTCGCCGATGAATTTTGAAGAGGAGGGATGTAACTAGTGGCACCTGCTCCACTTCACTGACTGAAAGGCAAGCAGATAAAGAAGTAGGTGTGGCCTTTCAGAAATGTTTGTCAGAGCTCTGATGATTGTGCTTCTGCTCTTGGGGTTTGTGGTAAGAAATCATATAGTTATCATGATCTGGTGGTTTTAAAACTCATTGCAGGCATCTCTTCTAATGTGTTGTTTGGATGTTAGAGTGGGCACACAAGATTTTAAGGTGTTTTCTACATCCAGCTGCATGTGGGTGTGACAACGTGTCAGGTATAGTTTTTTTTATTTATATATATATATATATATATATATATATATATGTATAAATGTATTTTAATGACTATTAAAATTAATTGTATATGGAACTGTCAAGTTATTTATTGGAATTTGATGTCTTTATAGTTTCAGATGTACTGTTTCCTGCTGTCCTTTTTGAGTTGAGATTGTTGAATTGTTTTTGTTGGTCCGCCCGGGCCTTGCTTGGCCTGTAGACCAGAAGATCTGGGTGTGTGTCTTGTAAGGGTGGACTAACTACTTTATTTTTTGTTTTGTTTGTCCTTATTTAGCCACACACCTATATCTATTTATCTATATATATGTATATATATACATGTATATATGAATATGTACATATGTATGTATGTATGTGTATATATATATGTATATGTGTGTATATATATATATATATATTTATATATATATATATATATATATATACATATACACACATATATATACATATATACACACACATATATATATA
>NC_056499.1:49954434-49955475 GCF_014905685.2 Nematolebias whitei | reverse complement strand
TGTATATATACTGTATAAACTGCTCACAAAATTAAATGGAAATCTAAAATAACACATGCCAGACCTCAATTAATTAAATATTCTCATGAACAAACTTGATTGAGAAGAAAATATTACAAAAATTATCAATGTAAATCAAAATTATTACACCATGGAAATCTGGATTTGGATTCATACTCAATATGAAAGTGGAAAATAACATGACAGGCTGATTCAACGTTAGTGAATATTCCTCAAGACAAGTCTAAATGAGGCTCAGTAGTGTGTGTGGCCTTCACTGCCTGTATAAACTCCCAACAACACCTGGGCATGCTCCTGATGAGATGGCAGATGTTCTCCTGAGGGATCTCTTCCTAGACCTGGATTAGAGGATCAGTTTGCTTCTGAACAGTCTGTGGTGCAATGTGGCCTTGGTGGATTGACCGAAACATGAAGTCCCAGATGTGCTCAATTGGAATCAGGTCTGGTGAACGGGCAAGCCAGTCCATAACATCAATGCCCTCATCATGCAGGAACTGCTGACACACTTCAGCCACATGAGGCCTAGCATTGCCATGCATAAGAAGGAACCCACAACCTACTGCACCAGCATATGATCTCACAATGGGTCTGAGGTTCTCATCCCGGTACCTTATGGCAGTCAGGGCACATCTGGCTAGCACATGGAAGGCTGTGCAGCCATCCAAAGAAATGCCTCCCCACACCATGACTGACCCACTTATATATATATATATATATATACACATATACATATATATATATATTTACACATATGTATATATATATATATATACACACATATGTATATATACACATATTACATATATATATATATGTACATATATACATATATACACATATATATACACATATATATATTTACACATATATACACATATATATACACATATATATATTTACACATATATACACATATATATACACATATATACATATATATACATATATATACACATATATACATATGTACATATATATACATATATATACACATATATACATATATATACATATATATAT
>NC_056499.1:49950042-49954334 GCF_014905685.2 Nematolebias whitei | reverse complement strand
CTCACCGGGCTCGTGTCCTCGGCTGAGGAGTCCTTTGCGCCTTCCGCGGTACCTGCTGTTAGGCAGTTTGTGTTACACTCCAGAGGCAAATCTATTGGCAGAGGTTTGCTCACTTTGGTCCACATTGTTTGATCACCATAATCTATAATCGCGTCGAATCGATTTATAAAATCCTGGCCAACCAAAAATGGGAATGAGTCAACACGAGACACGTGTACCGGGTGGTACAGTGTCATTCTGCCAACCTGCATGTGAACCATTGCTACAGCTGTCAGGGTTGTCCTCTTCTCTGAGAGACCCTGCATTTCTATAGCACATTCAGAGAGAGGTATTATCCTGTTAACACCGGCAGCGGCTGTCCTCAGCTCCTCGAACAGTTTAGCTGACATAATTGTTATGTCTGCCCCACCGTCCAGAAGTGCTTCGTGTGTGAGGACACCTTCGAGTGTCACTGACAGGTACGCCTTCTTGGCGACCCCCCTTCTGATAAAGTTACACAGAAACCTCTTGGGTTTTTTCTGACGCTTCTTCACACGTTCAGCCTTGTCTGTGTAATCTTGGTTTGTCTGAACCGTCAGTACAGCAGTAGCTGTTTCTGAGTGTTCAGCTTGCGATGACTCGTCATCGTTTGTGTGTGAGTGTACCCCCCCCTCTTCCGATGAGGGGTTGTTGGAGGCAACAACAACAATGTCTTGGTGTGTTCCAGCGACATCTGTAATGTTGTCATTCGCGCCCTCAGATGCAATAGTGATCACATCACTGCATAGTGCTCCAGGTTGGTTTCCCGTGTCAGTGTGTTTCAAAGTTTCTAAAAACCTGCGTAATTTCTCTGTCTCGTCCGAGCTCAGAGGTGTAGGGCCTTGTTTCTGGAACTTTTGTGTTTTCTTTGCCTCGGTTCGCTTCGTCCGAGGTGGGGGACGGCTAGGTACGTCTTTTGGGGGTTCCTTTTCGGACTTCCCCTGATAATATGGGTCACTCTGGTTCCCATATTTTTGCGTCCTACGCACACCCCATTTACGATAATCACGTTCATCCTCTGAAAGATCACAGCTGCTCACTCTCCATGTATGCAAACACTTCCAATGGATTCTTCTTCGATGGTGTTCGGCAGGCGGCTTCTTCCAGTCGGCAGACTAGGCATCAAAAGTATGTATCGAAAATAAAATAATTTGAATGATTCCTGGAAAACCGGAATGTTAGTCTCAGTTCCATTCGATTCTCGAGATTCGATGCTCAATCCTACTCCTGCCTAAGGGGAGTGGGGCAAAAAGTGAGTGTGCTAGGTGAGTGGGGTCCTTCATGATGCAGGTGGACCTCTTCCTGCACTTGGAGGTGTAGATGTCTGTGATGGTAGGGAGGCTGACTTCAACAGTATTCTGTGCAAACTTCACCACTCTCTGCAGAGCATTTCCCTTTGCAGCTGTGCAGCCTCTATGCTACACGCTGATTCTGGAGCATAGGATGCTCTCTACTGCACACTTGTAGAAGGAGATGAGCGCTGAGCTTCCCAGACCAGCTCGTCTCAGCTGCCTGAAGTAGTAGAGTCTCTGATGTGCTTTCTTGATCAGGCTGGCAGTGTTGTTGTCCCAGCTGAAGCTGCCACCCTGGCACACACCCAAGCACCCACAGCTGGAGACCACCTCCACTGCACATTCTCCTATAATTGGGTGTGGAGGCAGGTGTGCCTGTTCTGTCTGAAGTCCACAACCACTTGCTCCATCCTCTTCACATTGATGTGAAGGCTATTCTTCCTGTACCAGCTCTCCAGGTGTTCCACCTTTGCCTGCAGCTGGACTCATCGTTGTCTGTGGTGCATCCAACCACCACTGTATCGTCTGCAAACTTCACAGCATGACAGCCTGGATGGGTAGGTGTGCAGCCATATGTGAGCAGAGTGAACAGGTGGGGGCCCAACATACAGCCCTTGGGGGAGCTAGTGCTGAGGACCATGGTGGAGGAGGCAAAGCCTTGGATCTCCACAAACTGTGGCTTCTTTGTTAAGAAGTTAAGGACCCAGTTACATATGGAGGGGCCCAGTCCTAGTGTGGGTAGTTTGTCTATCAGAAAGTGGGGAATCACGATGCTGAAGGCAGACATGAAGTCCATAAAGAGCATACGAACATAGGAGTCCCTCTGCTTCAGGTGGGAGAGAGCAGTGTGGACCACAGAGGACATGGCATCTTCTGCTGATCGATTCTTGTGGTATGCATACTGGTGAGGGTCCTCACCAATGCCGATGGTTGTTTTGATGTGGGTCATGACCAGTTTTTTTTAATCATTTAGTGACTATTAGGGTGAGGGCTACTGGCTGATAGTCATTCAGACCAGTCACTGTAGAGCTCTTTGGAACTGTGATGATGGTGGCGGTCTTCAGGCAATTGGGAACTGTTGCCAGCGTGAGGGAAGAGCTAAAGATGTCAGCCAGCACCTCACAGCGCTGATTGGCACAGTCTTTCAGCACATTCCCCTGGATGTTGCCTGGGCCATTTGCTTTGTGAGGATTAATCCTCCTGAAGGTACTCCTTACTTCAGCTGAGGTCACGCTGAGAAACTCCTCTTCTGATGGTGAGATGAGTCTGGTGCTGGGTAGTCTGTTCGGGTCTTCAAAGCGTGCATAGAACTTGTTGAGGGCATCAGGCAAGGACGCGTCCCTAGGCCATTGTGTACCCCTGCCCTTATAAATCTTTATGCACTTACAGTAATGCTCCTCCACATGCTTTGTGGGTCTTGTGAGGTGAATTGACCCTGGATACTCTGTGCATATGTGGCTTTGGCTCTTTTAATTTGTTCAAATTCACAAATGTTAAGCCAAACATAGGTGTGGTATTAGCTGAAAGTGTGTGCGGTTGACCAGTGGTTAAGTGCCACAGCGTTGTAATCCTGAGGCTGCAAGTTTGAGTTCAGGTTGCGTCAGGAAGGGTATCAAGTACATTACCATTGTCAAATCTTGTATGTACGCAAGTATGCTAGCTGTGACAAAAGGAAGCAGCAGAAAGAACAAGTGTGTGTTTATCTTGGCAGAGAATTTGTCACTCAGGTGTTTTTGCGTAGTCAGAGTTATGAAAACAACAGACTTTAACATCTGATACACTGGTGTGTAAATGATATGATGTCCAAAAAGCCTTCATCATCCTCAATTTGTCATAATAATTCATCACCAGTGAGTCTCACTTGTGCTCTCAATAGCTTTTGGGCCAGTCAAATGAGATCAATTTATTAGTTTTCAAAAAGCATACACTTTACCTCGTAAATAATTTAGACTCAATTTTTGAGTTCTAATGAGATTTGTTTTCCCTCTCTAGGTTTTTTCTTTGTGTTGTGGGCTTAATGTTGCTAAATGGCATGTTGTCCTGATTTATTATACATGATCACCTTATTAAGGTGAACATTAGAGCAAATCATTGCCTTCTGACACAACCAGAAGACAACATAAGCATTCATTTAGAGGCTGTTTTTAGATGCAAGATCAATCCTAATGTAATAATCCCTCTCCTGTTTCTGTCTGACTCTTTGGCTGTTTAGTGTTC
Organism: Nematolebias whitei; assembly: GCF_014905685.2. Lineage (NCBI taxonomy): Eukaryota > Metazoa > Chordata > Actinopteri > Cyprinodontiformes > Rivulidae > Nematolebias > Nematolebias whitei. The sequence continues at coordinate 49,950,807 of NC_056499.1, read as the reverse complement.
TTTATTCTGGGGTTTGAGTACATAAATTTATCACCTACATTTGAAAGGTGAAGCTAGACCAGTAGTATCCAATCCTGTTCCTCGAGGGTCACTTTTCTGCACATTCTAGTTTTTTCTCTGTTCTTGCCATTTTAAACAGCAGTTTGGCTACAGATGTGGTTCCAGAGGTTTTTAAACACACAGTGGTAACTCCATTAATTAAAAAAACCTGAACTTGACCCTGGGCAGCACGGTGGCACTACTGGTAGAACTGCTGCATCGCAGAGAGAAGGTTGTTGGTTCAAATCCCGGTCCGGGGGCCTTTCAGGGTGGAGTTTGCATGTTTTCTCTGTGCATGCATGGATTTTCTGGGTAAAAGATAATGGATGGATGGATGGATAGACTTGACCCTGCAACTTGTTCAAACTTCAGGCCAATCTCAAAACTTCCTTTTCTTTCTAAAATCTTGGAGAAAATAAGAGGCGCCGGATTCGTTTGTGAGGTGGGGGACCGCGGGGGTCTTTCGTCATTTTGCACTCTCTGTTCATACGCACCTTGAATGACAGGCGCACATGTTCAATATCGCCACACAGTAATGTAAATGGGTACTATCACAGTCATCAGATTTGGAAAAGTTTGCAACAAAAGTTTCTATTGTAAATTTAAAAAAAAATGTATATACATATATATATATATATATATATACACTGTAAATATATATATATATACATATATATATATACACGTATATATATACATATACATATATATACATATACATATATA
>NC_056499.1:49935177-49949942 GCF_014905685.2 Nematolebias whitei | reverse complement strand
TGCTACCTTAAGTACCATAATCTACATTGGTCTCACAACGCTTAAGCCGAACCTACTCGAACAATTCTATTCGGGGGGATAGCTAATTCTTTTTGATGAGTCTCGCCATAGACTTCCAAAAACATTTATGTGGAAACCAAACACCCAATCTCAAGTTGTTCGTCTAAAGACAACAGACAATTGAACCAAACTATATTTTACCATGTAAATCTAACTTAAACCAAGTTAGGAATGGAAAAATAGTTTGGAACACCCTTCTATAGGTATAAATCCCTATTACTACCCTTTTCAGCATGTTCCACCCCTTAACTGGTAGCTGTAGCTGTTCCCAATCATAATAGCTTACACACCAGGTGCATATAGTTTAAGGCCTTATGTAAAATCCCCTTCATAAGCCCACCTTAAACCACATAATTGCATGACACATTTGAACCAGAACGGCACAGACTGGACGTCGCCCAGAGACGACCTTCACTGGAGGAGACCTGCAATCCTGACGTTGGTCTCCACTCTTCATCCAGTGGCCGCATCTTCAGTTCAATCCAAGGGAACCCCTCTGTATGCTGATCAATCAACACCTCCATTCGTTGTAGATTTACCGTTGTGGATTATATGACTTTTTCCAATGGATTACAGACTCTGTTTCCAAGGGGTAAAGCATTGCTACAATGGAATTACGAACAACATTATGGAATTACCATCAACACAATGGAATTACCAAAAACATTGTGGGATTACATCCTTTGACTTTTGTTTTCCTTGCTGGATTACATCAAGCTCAAGGACATTCGAAGGCGTAACTTCATGTTGGAATTCATCCCTATGGACTGGCGATGATTTCCAAAGGGGGGACTGTAGTGAACTAAGCCTTAGGTCAAATCTGGCCTTGAAGGGCCTTCCTGGGACAAGAACTGTATTTCATTGATTTGAGTCCAGAAACACAAGATTAAGTTCATCCAGAGACTTTTTAAGTGTCCTGCACTGATCAATTAAAAGAACACTCTCTTTTCTATTATCATTACTATTTTACAAATGTTTTGATAATCAAAGTGTGTTTAGTTCAAACTATTTTCAAATGTTGAAGTGAACTACTCATTTTGGATCCGCTGTGCAACAGTATTAGTGATTTTTAATCCTCATTCAAAATGGAGATCAAGTTAGAATGTGTTACGGAGTAATTCATGCATTTTCTGATTTTCTGTCTGAAATGAGCAAGTTGTGATGTCGGTCAAATGTCGGAGTCAAACGCAAAACAAGTTGTTGGAACGAACTGTCATGTTTTTATATCCTCTCAGACGTAAATAGAGAGGCTGGCACCTGTTTTCCCCCAACTCGCCTAAACATTTATCTTGTCTGTCTAAAAACATCTTCAGTCTGTTCCAAAACATTCTTTCTGTTTTTCTGACTTCTAGTGACCTCTTACGTCACAAAAACACACCCCTGTCTGGTCGTTCGACCAATCAGGAACTTCCCAAATGAACCAGAAATAGAACTCTTTAAATGTCGGCACTTCCTAGTTCAAACCAGTCGTGTTGAGCTGGAGTCGAGAAGCAGTCGAGTTCAGTTCGGAGAGCAGTACCGAACGGAAGAAGTGCTGGAGAGAACAGGAGTTCCAGACATGATCCGGAGTTCTTCCGAGTCTCGTGGGAATTATGCAATCTTCCACATCTGAGTGGAACTCTGACGGACTTACAACTCATGTGAGTCCAACCGGGAGGTGAACTTGTGTCGAACAAGTACCGTCACTACTTCAGACGATTCACAGCTGTTCCTACGGAGACGCTGAAAGGGTGCGTTAAATGGAACTCCGTACCAGTGGAGACACCTGCTACAGGTAAAGAGTCGATTTATACCACCTAAGTGTACCGAGGAGGAAGCTGGGATCTCAACGGAGCGTGCCGTTCTGATACTGACACATTTCCCTCATCCATCTTTTCCTCTCCATATAAACTTCATTTCCATCTTTAAACTCTTATATCTTGCCAGAAATCATTCCAGATAATTTCAGAAATGTCTGTTGTGAAGCAAAGGAAAACCATGGCCGTATGGTTTTCCTGACTGTAAAGCTTGCTAATTAATTATGTGTTAATGAAATCAATTTGCCAAATTAATGTAAATGTTTGATGTTAAACTTTGATTCTGTTAATAAATGACCGCATTCATTTGATGGGTCAAAGAAAATTAACGCCTCACGTTACATTTATTAATTTCAATGCACGATATTATTCAGTCCAGAAAAATGAATGAATCCGTTTAATTTATGGATAATATATCACAGATATATGTTCTCTTACAAAAGCATGGCTTAACTTTAATAAAAGAAATGACCAAACTTTAATAAACGAAATTACCAGTCAGCTAAGTGTAGTACTTGCAATAATTTTATATTGTGCAAAGGAGGGCACATGACCAACTCTTCCGGGTTGTAGAAGTAACAGAGTACCCCGTTTCTGATGTGCTCCCCCAGACTATTTTCGCTCCTTCCTTCTTTGGAAGGAGGCAGCGAAAATAGTCAGAGCCAAAGCTCTGACTCTCAGAATTAGGTAAGTAAAACATGGTGAAAACCATCAACCCAAGTGCACACCGCCTACCATGGACCACTTGTCAAATAAGTTAATCCCATCTTTGTAAGAGTTCCACTGACTGCAGATCCTCCTACAAGATGGCCACCAAATAACACCAGCTGTCGGCCATCCACCTGATGAGGTCCTTCCACTATTTAAGGTTGCAGTCTCATTGTTGGAGCATTGCACCCTTTCTGGTATTTATGCTTTTGGTGTGTTTATCGTCTGATTATGAATTGTACTTACCTTGTTTTTGTGGCCGCAGTCATCCTCTTTGGCCATTGTCCAGTCCTGATCCTGCCATGACTCCTGTCCTCGCCCCCCGTGCCTTGCCTTCCAGCCACTCGCCTATCCGACCTGCATTGCCTAACCTGTTTGGTTTCTCATCTCTGGAGCTCCTGGTGAATTCCAATCTGAGTCCAATCATCAGCATCTCCACCTGTAGGAGAAACAAAAAAATTACCAACTGTGCTCTGCCTTACAAATGGACCCAACTGACCCAGTTCTCTTTCCCAGGATCTCCAAGTTATGACCACCTGTAAATAATATATCACTGTAAATAATAAACACTGTTACCTCTTTCTACCCGAGTCTTGTCCTGTTCTGGTCTCGTACCACTCTGGGTTCCCTGCGTTTTGACAATCTTGGTATAAGGTGGAGAAGTTCAATGTAACTACAGAGCTGATCTGTGCTTTAAACAGAAGATGGATGACAGTGTCTGGGACTAGACCCAGAGAAAGATGATTGAGCAGGTGAAATGTCATTCATGCACAACTGTCCTTTTCTGCTATTAAAATCTGAAATCTAAAAGCTAGTAATGTTCTTTGTGGTCAACAGAGATGATGATGGGGTCACCATGCATTCTGAGGAAAGACCTGAGAATGAGGGAGTGGAGGATGAGGAGGAGAGTGTAAGTGTTTGATAGCTGAAATTATATAGATTCTCAATCTTAATGATGATCAACCCTTTAATGATCCCTTTTTAGTGATAATACTGATTAACCTGTTGTTTGTTTAGCAACCACCCTCTCTGCAATCTGTCCAGAAAGTCTCCACTGGAGGAGCTTTTTGCTGAGGAAGAAGAGCAGAATATAATGTCACAGCTCCGTGTCTATGAAGAAACAAGTAGAGAGAGGGCTGCAGATGTTCCAGGAAATTCCACCAGCCGTTCTGTCTGAGAACCCTGCTGCTGGTGGTGGAACCAACACAAGACTTATCCTTTGCTGTCAGATCTTGCTTTTTCATATTTATGTGTTCAAGCTTATTCTACACACAGCAAAAGTATTATCCACTGCAGGAGACACTGTCTGTTCAGATCGCTTGCACATACTGCCTGAAAAGGCAGATATGATCAATTTCCTCAACAAGAACAGATTGATTTTATACTGTACTTGCTGCTAATCTGGACTGGACTGTACAAGTTGTTCTTTTTTGATTGGTATTCTGCACCAGGTTTGCCCATCAGTGGGAGCTCTGTAACATGGCTGCAGCATCAGACAATGGACATGTGGAAATGTGTTTCAATGAGGTTTTCAATCATAAAGCTCTCTTGTGAAAGTGTACCCCATGAAAAGAAAAGTCATAACATTTATATTAAAGTTCATACGTTTGACATTTATATACTGGTTGAAAATAGCCCTGTGAGAAATTCATAGTAAAGTTAATAAAATGTAAAACGTTCATAGAATTAAAATTCAAATAGAAATTCAAATTATTTCATCCAGAAAGAACTCTGGCTAGCTAGCTCATTTATAGCATGTGGCTTGTGGTTTTTTTTGTTTGTTTTTGTTTGTTTGTTTGTTTTTAAAGTCACCTCAAAAAAGAATCGGGAACCGAGAGGAACTGACATTGAAACGAGTAATCGGAACCGGAATCGTTCAAATTCAAACAATGCTCTACCCTAGGCAGGAGACTGAGGAACAAGTTCAGGTTAGATTAGTCTTATTTGTCATATACAAAATCAACACAAGGTCAACAGTGCAATGAAATACGAGTAGAACCTGTTGTGTTTGCAATAGCATAAAAAGGACATCAGTGGGTGCAATGAGACCATGTTAAAAAAGATGCTGCATGTAGGATGATGAAGAAATGGAAACTGAAAGTAAACGGAGAACTGAAACTGATTCACGTGTCTGCTTTATTTTCCCTTAATCCAACCTTGCAACACCACAACATTGGCGACAAGGATGTCTATTTCTGTGACTACCTGCTCCATTCATGCCATGCCCAGGGGAATCAGCGATAGCATTTCCAACTTAGATAAAAATGTTTGAAAACTACATATTGTTGATCGCAGCATTGGGGGACGGCTGGTCTGATGCAAGAAAGAGCGCAGTTCTACTTCTTGCCCTGGGTACGGAGGGTCAACGCCTTTTCTACACCCTGACGAACACTGGACACATTTGTTGCTGCTATTGCTGCGTTTTGTGCCGAAGGTGATTGAAATAATTAATTTTTTATGATTTGGTTGAATATAATATTTTACAAGTCATATATAAAGCTCATAAAAATATTACTCCCAAATAGTCAATTAAAATTTGTTTAAAAAGAGAGTCAATATAACCTTAAGGAAATGGAGATGTTTGTTAAACTTCCATTTAGAACTAGTCTGAAGGAGCACTGCATTGTAATTCAGGAAATAGGATTGTGGAATTGCCTTGATATCACCATAAAAATTTCTGAAACAATTTATATGTTTAAAAAGATGATTAAGTTAAAGTTGTTGGGAAGGTATGGTGCCAGGTGAAGAATACCTGATGTTTTTTTGTTTTCAATTTGGAGATTGTTGAAGTGAAGGTTGTTGTTTGTTTGTAGTTATTTTGTTGTTTTTTTAATAAGGGGCAGATATAAGCATTTTTTTCCTTCTTTCTGCACCCTTTTCTTTCAATGTTTTTTTTTTTATGATTTTTTTTTTTTAATGAATGAATAAATGAATTATTAATGGCCGCTCGTCATGAGCCTGGTTCTGCTTGAGGATTCTTCCTGTTAAAAGAAAGTTTTTCTTTTCCACTGTCTCTTTTGTGCTTCCTCTGTAAGAGTACCATTGACTGCAGCTCCTCGTCCAAGATGGCCGCTAATTAACAACAGTTGTCACCCATCACCCTGATGAAGATCTCCTCTACATAAGGCAGCAGTCCAGTGTTACGCTTTGCTGGAGCATTAGCCAACAATGGTATTTGTGCCTCTGGCCTGTATATTACTGTTAGCAAATCTACATAACAGTTCTCTCTTGTCTCTAGTGATCCATTCTCCTCGGTCCTGGTTGCCCTTGGTCCTGCCCTGGTTCTTTTCGTGCCTCATTCTGGTTCTCTTCGTGCCTCGCCCTGGTTCTCCTTGTGCCTTGCCTTCCAGTAGCTGCCAGCCTCCTCGGTCCTGCCTGACAACTTGGCTTTCTCATCCTCTGGAGCTCTCCCTTTGGATTTGGGGTTGAACCCTTGCACCTCCTCAAACCTGTAAGAGAAAAACATCATGATCCATCCTGCCGACCTCCTCTGACCATCTCTTTCCTCCCCAGGAGCTCCAGAGGAACAACTGTATCTTTTTAGACTGTATATAATAAACACTGTCACTTTTACATTACCTGAGTCTGTCTCGTTCCGGGTCTCATACAGCTCTGGGTTTCTCGAGCCATAACAGAATTGCTCCAGCCAAGTAAGACCCAGAATGAGACCAGGAGCGAGCAGGCCCTTGCTACCTCTCAGGTGGAATGAATCAACAAATTGGAAAAGATACTGCAGCAGGTTCTGACCCAACAACGTTCCGCGCAGTCCAACCTGCAGGAACTCGGAGGTATGGTCTTTTCCATTAAACAACAGCTTCTACCTCCCTCTCCGCCAGCGCCTGCCGTCCAATCGACCCCCAGTGAACTTCCTAGCCCGGTTCCCACTGTTCAGCAGCTAATTGTGAAGCCTTCTGAGCTCTTCGCAGGAGATCCTGATCAATGTGGAGGTTTTCTACTCCAATGTAGGCACGCATTCGAAGGGGCTCCATCTCTTTACGCCACGGATGCAGCAAAAATCACCTACTTCATCAGCCAGCTAAAATGTAATGCCTCCGTTGGGCCAATTCCTTTTTACATTTCCACAATAGTTCCTCTGTCCCCTACGAACGACTTTTAAAGGAGTTTCGTAGGATTTTTGACCACCCTCTGCAGGCACCAAATGCCGTAAAATGACTGCTCAGTCACAACGTTGCAGAAATGTTAATGTCTGCATTTATTGTGATAATCCGGAGCGTAATCTGTCTCACTTCAGGGAAACGAGAACACCCACCAGGAAAGAGGGAGATACTGGTGGGTACTTCAGTGCTCTCCTCCCCATTTAAACTCTTGCTGCCAACTGTAATACAAATAAATCAACAACGCCTGCCTGTGTCCACTTTAATTGACTCTGGAGCCAAACAAAATCTAATAAGTATGGATCTGGTTAAAAAATATTCCCTTACCACTTGGGAAATTTCCCCTGTCTCTGTTTCTGGCATCACCAAAGAGACGTTAACCCGGGTCCACCTTAAAACAAACAAATTACACTTAGTCATCTCCAGAAATTACAATGAGATGAATGATTTCTTTGTGTTTGATTCACCAATATATTAAAACTGATCCTGGGTTTCCCCTGGATTAAGAGCCACAACCAGGACATAAATTGTGAACTCGGGCGGATAGAGAAGTGGAGCGACAAGTGCCTAAAGAACTGTTTACATTCTGTGATCGCCAGTCATCCACAGACCTCTCCCCCGGAGGAGGTGGGCCTCACTACTATTCCTTCTGCCTATCATGACCTAGCATCAGCCTTCAGTAAACAAATAACCCTATCTCTCCCCCCACATCGCCCATATGATTTTTCCATTGACTTGTTCCCGGGTGCCCCCTTGCCGACAAGCCGACTCTACAACCTCTCTGGACCCAAGAGGGAGTCTATGAAGAAATATATTAATGAATCCCTGGACTCGGGCATTATTCGCCTTCCACCTCCCCTGTAGGGGCAGTCTTCTTCTTTGTCACTAAGAATGATAAAACAACTCTTTGCCCCTGTATAGATTATAGAGGTTTGAACAACATTACCATCAAAAACAAATATCCACTCCCTTTGACTGATTCACTTCACAAACAGCTACAAACAGCCACCATCTTCACCAAACTCGATTTGAGAAATGCCTACCACCTGGTACGCATTAAAGAGGGCGACGAGTGGAAAATGGCTTTTAGGACCCCCCTCGGCCACTTTGAATACTTAGTGATGCCTTTTTGCTTAACCAACACGACCACTTTTTTCAAGCCCTAGTAAATGACGTTTTGAGAGATTTCATTGGTGATTTTGTATTCGTTTATCTCAACGATATTCTCATTTACTCCCACGACCCAGTTGAACACACCAAGCAGGTGAGGACTGTACTACAGAGACTCCTGAAAAATCAATTATTTGTTAAAGGAGAAAAATGTGAGTTTAATGTCTTCAATGTTTCTTTTTTGGGGTTCATTTTTGAAGGAGGGTACTATAGGACTGACCCCGAGAAGACAAGGGCTTTAGTTGAATGGCCAACCCCAATCTAGAAAACAACTAAAATATTTTTGGGGGTTCGCCAACTTCTATAGACTCTTCGTGAAAGACTACAGCCATGTGGAAGCCCCTCTGTCTCAACTCACTTCCACCTCCAGGACTTGCAGCTGGACCCCAGAGGCCGACACCACCTTTAGTAAGTTAAAGAGACTTTTTTCGTCTACACCCATTCTTTGTCATCCTGATCCCAAATGTCAATTTATTCTTGAGGTCGATGCTTCAGACACAGGGGTAGGGGCCGTACTTTTTCAGAGATCTCCCAGCGACAACAAGGTCCACCCCTGCGCCTTTTTCTCTAAACATCTGTCCCAGGCAGAGAGGAATTACTATGTAGGCAACCATGAACTCCTGGCGACCAAACTGGCCCTCAAAGAATGGCAGTACTGGTTGGAAGGCACTGAGACCCCCTTCTTAATTTGGACCGACCATAAGAATCTGACTTACCTCAAAGACGCTAAGCGCTTGACCCCAAGACAGGCACGTTGGTCTCTGTTTTTCAATCGATTCAATTATATTTTGAAATTCAGACCCGGCTCGAAGAACGTCAAACCAGAAGCACTGTCCCATGAGTTCTCACCACCAGACGTACCCAACCCCGAAGAGACCATCGTTCCCCCCATATGTATTGTTGGGACACTCACCTGGCCCATAGAGGGTGAGATCCGAGAGACCCAAAAGAAGGAATCTGACCCTGGAAATGGACCCCCTGGAACCCTGTTTGTCCTATCCTTCATGAGGTCCAAGGTACTACACTGGCTTCACACAAACAGATTGTCTTGTCACCCAGGTACTGCTCGCATGCTCTCTTTGGCCAAAAATCTTTTTTGGTGGCCCTCCATGACGCCTAACATTAAGGCCTTCATCACAGCCTGTCCCACCTGTGCCAGGAACAAGATGGGTGTCCAACCATCGTCGGGGCTCCTCCAACCCCTGCCTATGCCTAGCCATCCCTATCTATTAAAGTGATCGATCCGATTTAGTCACACATCTCCATCGATTTCGTAACGGGCCTGTCACAGTCCTCAATGTTTAGACCCCTTTGCAGGCAGGCGAGCGAGGCAGGAGTTCAAAATAAAAATAATTTATTTTAAAAAACAAAACAAAAAAGCTGACGTGGCAGCAAAAACTTACAAACTGAGATCAGGCAGGCAAACGGGACAGGTTCAGATTCAGGCAGATAATCAGACAACAGGAACAGAGGAGGACTGAGATGTCTTTACAAAACAGAACAATGACCGGACGAAGAGTGGAGGAGAGAAAGGCTTTTTATAAGACAGAGGGAGAGTGTGCGTAATGAGAGCACCTGGGCAGGTGGCTGATGAGACAAGTGTGAATGATTAAGACTGAAGAGACTGGAGAGGCAGACTGAAGAGTGAGTGGAAAGTGACAGAAAACAGAATCAAAAACAGAATCACACAAAATTATAAAGAGCAGAATGACAAACACAATTAGCAAAAAAGCGGAAGACAGAAATACCAGACAGCTAGGGGACAGACTGTGACTGGGCCTACCCCCATCAGATGGTAATACCACTATACTCACTATCATTGATCAATTTTCCAAGGCTGCTCCTTTTGTCCTGTTACCCAAGCTTCCCTCGGCTCTTGAGACAGCACAGCTCATGGTCTAACGCATCTTCAGGATCCATGGCATCCTCTCTGATCTGGTGTCAGACCGTGGCCCACAGTTTGTCTCACAAGTATGGTGCTGTTTTTTCAAATCCCTGGGAGCCTCTACCAGCCTTACCTCAGGCTACCACCCGCATTCCAATGGCCAGGTTGAACGCTACAATCAGGAACGGGACACCACCCTCCGCTGCATTGTGGAAAAGAACCCGTCAGCCTGGGGCCAGCACCTGGTCTGGGTAGAGTACGCCCATAACGCCCATAGATCCTCTGCCACAGGTATGTCCCATTTCGAAGCTTCCCTTGGATATATGCCCCCTCTGTTCCCCAGCCTAGAGATGGACTGCACAGTACCCTAAGTATAGCACCATTTCCGCTGCTGTCGACACATCTGGCATCAAGCCAAAGCAGCCTTGCTCTGTACAATGGTCCAGAATGAGAAACTTGTAGACCGTCACTGCGCCACGGTCCCATCATATCAAGTGGGGCAACGCGTATGGTTATCTACCCGAGAAATCAACCTCAAAGACACCCCTCAGAAGATGGCAACCCGCTTCATTGGCCCCTTCCCCATCTCCAAAATCATTAACCTCTCCGCGGTAAGACTCCAGCTCCCTAATTCTATGAAAATCCACCCAACATTCCATGTTTCCCAGGTCAAGCCCGTTTCTGAGAGCCCCATACAAGTCTGGGTTCCTCGAGTCATAACATGCTCAGGATGAGAGACTGTGACAAAGTGAAGATTCAGCATAATATGCTGTTTTCCTTAGATAGATAACTTTTACTAATTGGCTTTTTTAACATATGTGAAGGTTTCTGTAAAGTGCTCTGAGACAACTTTTGTCATGACTTGGAGATGTAGAAATACAGTAGTTCCTGATTACTTTGCAGTATGTCTTTTGTGGACTTAATATTTTGCAGATTTTCAACACGATTTTACACTACATACAATTGGCGATAGGGAAAGATAGACCCTACCCCGCCCCCTCCTTTCTCTTTCTGAGGCTGTCTATCACAGCAGTGCAGGTTTGTCTCTGTTCTGCTTTGACAGAGAGGCTTAGAAAGAGTAAGGAGGGGGCGAGGGTGGGGTCTGTCTTTTTCCATTGCTACTGATCAGGGAAAATCAGTTTTAAAAAAAAGAGTGGCTGAGTCCGGCTCACTCAGGTATAAGACAGACCCCAAGGCCATCTGTCACAGCAGAGCAGAGACACACAACACGTGGGGGCACAACCTGTTGTGACAGACAGCTTCTGAAAAAGAAAGGAGGGGCAGGGTTGTCTGTCTTATACCTGAGTGAGCTGCACAAGTAGCATGGACTGTTTATTTAAAATAATCAAGCGCGGCCCGAACCGAGCCATTAGTCCCCCTCAGCAATCACCGAGCGGGCCAGGCCCCCGGAAAAGGTCCCAGTGCTCCCGATTGCCAGTTCGACTGGCTCAGTAACTGTAGCAGTCTGTTCTATTTTGTATTGGCTTCGCCCTTTAAGACTGTCGCTAGTGTGTTTATCCCTAGGCGCGCAGCGCAGCACTGAAAATTTTAGTCCACGCCCACCTGCTGTGTGGGCCTCACCCCAAGTCCGTATAAATTATGGTGAGACCGGGTAATCATCTCCCATTTTTTCTTCAGCCAGCTAGCTAGCACTGTCAGAAGAACGAAGAAAAAAAAGTTGTCCAGCTTTGACCGGCACAATCTTTGCTAAGGATGCCTGGGTCTCCAAACGCCAACCTCCTGCCGTCCCGGTGAGCTCTTCCTCCCCAAGGAGAAGCAGACGAGCAGCCTTGTCCAAGGTACGCACCAATGAGCGCTTTTCCGTGGCGGACCGCTACCCGCTGAACGACGCCATCGCCAGATCTAACATGTTTTTCCCCGCTTTAATCGAATGATTTCCTCGAAAAAGGTAATTTTAGCAGCAGCCCCGCTAAATGTTTTTCCGTGGAGGGTGTAGTGAACTAGGCCTCCGACCAAAACCTGTCTCTGAAGACCTTCATGGGACAGGAACTCTTATTTCATTGATTTGAATCCAGAAATACAAATTAGCTCATCCAGAGACTGTCTAATTGTATTCTGAAGTAATCAATTGAAAGAACACTCTTCTTTTTATATTATCATTACTATTTTACAATATCTTGATAATCAAAATGTGTTTAGTTCATATCATTTCTAATGTTGAAGTGAACCACTCATTTTAAATCAACTGTGAAACAGTATTAATGATTTTTTAAACCTCATTTAAATTAGAAATCAAGTTAAATGTCTATTTTCAAAGTAATTATGCATTTTGATTTTCTGTCTAAATGAAAAGTCAGTGATGTCAGTCAAAAGTCAGAGACAGTCAGGAAAAAGTTAGTAGAACGGGCTGTATTGTTTTTAAACCTAGCAGACGATAAAAAGAGAAACACTGGCATCTGCATTGTCTCACTTCGCCATAACATTTCTCTGTCTGTACTAAACGTTCCTAAACATTCCTGAACCCTCGCTTGACTTTTAATAACCCTCTTACATCACTAGAACCACCCCCTGGTGGTTGTTTCAACCAATCAGGAAGTCCTAAGTGACCGGAAGTGAGAACTCCTTAAAAGTCCACACTTCCTGGTACTATTCAGTCTTCTCAGTCTTCTCTTGATGGAGTCTTCTCAAGCCTTCTGGAGTCCTCCATTCCTGAGTGGGATCTCTGACAGAGTCACAGCGACTTGCTGTGAATCCACCCAGGTGTAACGCCTCCAACTTCGAAGGGAGCTGAGCCTGTTTGTTGAACGGAGTAAATCGACGCGACTTCTGACAATGACCAGCCGCTCTAACTGGAGACGCTGGAAGGTAGCGTTGAAATGGACCCGGTACCAGAGCTGATTTATCTCCTGAGAAGGTAACGAGTCGTCACGCGCTAAGTGTACCTGAGGTTTGAGCTGGTGATTGAAAGAAGCGTGCCAATTCTGGTCAATCCAAACATACACCTTTCTCCATCCATCTCTTCTTTAAATTCCTTCCTTCCTTCCTTTAAACTCTTCTATTTTGCCACTAATCTAGATGCCTTCAGAAATGTCTTGTTGTCTTATTAGTAAAGCGTGCCAAGTTTTATTAATCAGAACCAGATCAGCTAATCAAGTGTACATGTTTTGATGTTAAATTTTGATTCTGTTAAATAAATGACCACATTTATTCTGATGGGTCAAAGGAAAATTAACATCTCTTGTCACTGATTAAACAACAGTTACCTCGGTCACATGGCATTAATTTAACTCGAAAAAGAAAGAACCCGGTATATTTAAATAATTAGTAGTGAAGCGACAGTTAAGCTGTCCCCCACCTTTACTACATTTGGTGGGATCGTACGTGTTTTAAATAACACATTTGGTGGGACCGTATGTCCACAGCAAAGCTGTCCTTGACACACTACAAGGGCCACTACCCGCTGGACGACGCCACCGCCTTTTCTAATGTATTTTTTCCTCGCGGTAATCGTATGATTTCCTCAAAAAGGCGATGTTAACAGCAGCCCCGCTGAATGTTTTTCCGTGGAGGGCCGCTACTTGCTGGATGATGCCACCGCCTTTTCTAACTTGTTTTTTTCTCGAGGTGAATCGGATGAGTCCCTCAAAAAAGGCGTTGTTGGCAGCAGCTCCGCTGAGTGTTTTTTTTTTTTTTCTGTGGCGGGACGCTATGCGTGGAACGACGCCACAGCCTTCTTTGACGCAGAGTCACGCAGTGAATCGAATGATTCCTCTGAGAAAGGCGATGCGGAGCTGCCCCTTCCCTCCTGGAGAGCTTAGTGATGGAAGACGAGTGGCCGAGCAGATGCTCAGCCACCTCGGATCTTCCCACGTCGGCAACCACACCGCTCCCAACCCTCCTCTTGGAGCTGTCCGGCATAATCCAGGAGGATGTCAACACAAGGGACTTTCTGTCCCTTGCCTCCCTCCGCCCTGATCGGATGATCTGGCGGCAAGGTTGGCTCCGCCCCGACTCGTCGCCCTGACCCCATCTGGCCTCGTTGTCCAGCTGTGACATCACACTGGAACGAGGTTGCAGCTGCACCCAGCAAGCTGAAGACATCCATCTCTACCTTTGCTTCCATCTCCAGAGTGGAGGATTTTATCTATCGGTGATTTTTCCCTCAGTCACCCCCCCCCCCCCCCCCCCCCCCCCCCCGAGCCAAGCCTGGTGGTGACACTTGGGGCAAAAGCTTCCAGAATGGACCAGCAACCTGTCCCTCCAGGGAATCATAACCAGATGGCGACAAGGTCTCCAACCGAGCTCACCAGTGCACATTCCAGACGGCCGCAGCGAACAACAACGTCGCCCTGCTGGCCTACAGCATCTCTAAGAGGCTGGAGGAAGAAGACCTGCTGGAGGAGACAAAGAGCTCTCTCTCTCTGTAAAGCTGCTGATGTCATCTTAAACATGTGCCAACTCTGTGGTCTGCCTGTCCCACATCATTGCCTGGATGACCATGATCCAGAAGACCACTTAGCTCTGCCTCTCGCCATCCTTGTCTGAGATGTTGCAGAAAGACCTGCTGGAGGGCCCCATCACACCATAGGCGCTGTTCGGGGCCAACTTCAGGACCATCCTTGAGAAATCGCAGAGGTCTGAGACTGATGGTATACAGTCTCAGAGACTGTACACCATCTGGTGACGTCACAGTCCTCCGGCCGCTGGAGGGACCTCCTTGGCCAGCAACAGCAGCAGAGGCGCTCCACAGCTGTGGCAGCGACTTCACGCCCCGCTCCTCTGCCGGCCCCCTCCACCAGGTAACAGATCCTTGAGGGAAGTTATGTGTTTTTTGGATGATGTATGTTTTTTTTATATATATAAAACAGAAACACCTCTAGAAGTAACAAAAAAGGTTGAATCATGTCATCTGGACTTCGTTTTTTTGTTAAAAAGAAACGTTTCGCCCCTCATCCAAGAGGCTTCGTCAGTCTGAGGCCTAGCCATCTGGTATTACCCAGAAGCCACCCTGACTCTTGTGTTTCAAGCCTGCCTCAGATACCCCTGAAGTCTGGCCTTTTCACTAATGGT
>NC_056499.1:49931811-49935077 GCF_014905685.2 Nematolebias whitei | reverse complement strand
TTTTTTGTTGTTTATATACCTGGATGACTGAGAAAACAAACTTTGTGTTTTTGAAACCATTAGTGAAAAGGCCAGACTTCAGGGGTATCTGAGGCAGGCTTGGAACACAAGAGTCAGGGTGGCTTCTGGGTAATACCAGATGGCTAGGCCTCAGACCGACGAAGCCTCTTGGATGAGGGGCGAAACGTTTCTTTTTAACAAAAAAACGAAGTCCAGATGACATGATTCAACCTTTTTTGTTGTTTATATACCTGGATGACTGAGAAAACAAACTTTGTGACCTCTAGAAGTAGTTTTTTCATCTGAGACTATCAGATCAGCTGAGCTCACATCTGCCTCTCTTTACACATTCCCCACACAGAATGAGCCAGTAACCTCTAAACAGCATTTTAATTGGCACCGCAGTTCAGTAAATATCATGAAACACTCGTCAGCCACATCAGCTAAAATTATGTTTTTTCAGCAGACCGAGTCCAGTAAAATCCCTCGTTTTCAGCCAGATCCCATTTTTTTATTTTTGCTGTTTTCTGCCCACTCACTGCGCAGTGGGAGTAAACATGTTTTCTCCATGACAGCTGCAGCCTCCACCGAAACGGCGTCTCACTCAAAAAGCGCTCACGCCTCCTCTCAGTGCGTGCCGGCTCACCTCAGCTCTATGTGAGACTGCAGCTTGTGCTCAGCACAGAGGCACACATACAGCCCTTTTTTCTGTTGGAGCCTTCCTCGGGTTCCCCCCGGAGAATCTCCGGAGCGAGTGATGGCAGTAAGGATTTTTAGTCTGGTTGACGTTCATGAGAAACATGATACAACAAATGCGTGCCCGCTCTCCGAGCGTTACTCAGAGTGGCAGCGAGTGTGTTCCCTAGACAGATGGACGAACCAACTGATCAGCATGGGTTACGCGTTGCAGTTCACAGCTCAACCCCAACCGTGCAGAGGGATTATAGAGACGGTTCTGTCTTCTCCAGAACAGAGCTTGTCTCTCCAGTCAGAAGTTTAGGAATTTTTGACGAAAAAACATGATTTCCAGAGTTCCCAACGGAGAAGAAAATACAGTTTTTTTTCTCCCACTGCTTCCTGGTTCTCAGAAAAAAAACAGAGGGATGAGACCATTCTCGACCTGTTCATGGTCAGCAATTTGATCATGGGGAGACATTTCCACATGCTGACAAACAGCTGCTGGAGAACTTCACCAGAACGACTGGTTTTCACCTCCATAGATCTGAAGAGCGCATATTTTCACATTTCCATCATTCTGAAACACCCCACGCACGTTGGAGACGGCTCTGCAGTCGTTACACATGGCAGGAATGAGAATTATTTTTATCTGGACGATCTGCTCTTATTAGCTCGGTCCAGTTAGAAAGCTGTTGCACTGATGACGCTGCCATCTTTAAAAGGGCTGGAAGTGCCGGTAAGTAACAGAGGAAAAAACAACACAGCATTCATTTGTCTTTTGGCCTGAGTGCAGTGCTCATCAGAGCAACCCGTTGCCTTTTATTTACAATTGCGCCCACCTGTGTACATCTCCACCCACAACAGGAAGTCAACAAGAACATCAACATTCAACACCCCCACTTGTTCTTACGTTGACATACAAACACATTTACATTTCTCATCTTTTTTCTTTTATTTTTTTCATCTACATACCAAAAACAAAACACACAAATTTGTCCATCCTCACTTTAGTTGCAGACTTTGTCAAAATATCAGCCACCATTTCTGTCCGTTGGACAGTAAGAGAGAGTTATTTTCCCATCACTGAGTGCTGATCGAACAAAGTGATATCGAATATCGATGTGTTTGCACCTTTGGTGATAAACTGGACTTTTAGAAAGAGCAATTGCACCTTGATTGTCCTCAAAAATAGTCATAGGTGCATATTCATATCCAAAGTCCATTTTATTCACTAGATTTACAAGATAAATACTTTCCTGTGTAGCAGCAGCCAAAGCAATATATTCTGCTTCACATGTAGATAAAGCAACTGTGGGTTGCTTCTTGGACTTCTAGGAAATAATAGGCCCAGTCTCAGATAGACTAAAACAGTAACCAGTCATACTTCGTCTGTCCTTCTGGTCTCCTGCCCAGTCTGCGTCACAGTATGTCACAAGTTTAAGATTTAGGTCATTTTTCTTGAAGCACAGTTCCTGGTTTAGTGAACTTTTCAAATACCTCAATACATGCTTTGCTGCAACCCATTGTTGTTCTTTTGGTTCAGATAAGTACTGTGATAACTTACTGACAATAAAACTCAAGTCTAGCCTAGTACTCCTGCTTGCTGAGAGGCAGCAGCTCTACCAATTGCACCACCGTGCTGCTCATTCAAGATTACCACTACAGTTAATTGTTATATAGTCATGTTTTGTTGGCAAACGGTCGTATATTGAAGTAGGATCAACAGATTGACCTTCACTGTCAAACAATTTTATTTTCACATAGGGTTGATCTTGGTTTGCAGTTGGTCATGTTAAACCTCTCCAAGATGTTTATGATATACATTTTCTGGCTCATTTTTACTTCACTAATGTCCTGTGTAAAATCAATTCCTAGGAAATGTTTGTTTTCCAAGATCTTTAACTTTAAACTTAGCTGCCAACATTTCCTTCACACTTTTGAGCATTTGACCATTACTTGCTGCAATAATAAGGTCATCAACCCAAATAATCAAGATCTCTCTCTCATTTTCATTTTCTTTACTGTAAACACAATAGTCAGCAGGGTTCTGCACAAAGCCATTATCAATAAGGAAATCATGCAGCATTTTATTCCAATTTCGTCCTGACTGTTTCAGACCATAAAGTGACTTATTAAGCTTGCAGACTAATTTCTCTCCTGTCTCTGTTACCACCTCAAACCCTTCAGGTTGTTTTAAAAATACCTCACAATCGATCGGGGCGTGTAAATATATGGTTTTTACATACATTTGGTGCAATTCCATTTGGTGCAATTCCAATACCAATACCAATTCCACTTGTTTACCCTCAGGTAATGCAGTTAGGGTGTAAGTATTATTCTCTATCAAAGAGTCCATTTCATCCTTGATAGCTTTAGCCCATAGTTCCGATTGTGGTGCGCTCATAGCCTCTTTAAAGCCCCTTATCCACAGGTCCGGTTCCTGTAGGACCCTATTGGGGCTTATTTAGGCCGGTTCCGGTGGGACCAAAATGGATGATCTTGTTTCTGTTTTGAACATTCTGCTTTGCCTGTGGCTTTTTCTCCTTTTATATATATATGTATATATATATATATGTATATATATATAT
>NC_056499.1:49913806-49931711 GCF_014905685.2 Nematolebias whitei | reverse complement strand
GTTTGTTTATGTGCGAACTGTGCAAGTGAAGTTAGTCCGAGCTTTGTGAATTTAAACAATATAAGGACAATATAATCAATCTGCTGCCTTAACTGTTAACTCAAGGTGTCATACAGCTGTTAAACTGTAAAGTCAGGGTGTCATACAGCTGTTAAACTGCTAAGTTAGGGTGAACTGAGGCACTGGGGTGTAATACAGCTGTTAAAAACAAAGTATATGATGATCTGACAGGTTAACTGCTAACTCAGAGTGTAATACAGCTGTTATTCAGGGCGGATTGAGACGTCAGGGTGTCATACAACTATTATTCAGGGCGGATTGCGGCGTCAGGGTATCATACAGCGGTTAATAACAAAATATGATGATTTGACAGGTTAACTGCTACGTGATGTTGTGATATGGCTAATTAAATAGAAGTGTATGGTGCTCTCACTGTGGATAGATGCAGCCGTCAGTTTGCGTTACGCGTATGGTGATCTGACGATGCATGCTAGCTGAACAGAACATGGCAGTAGTCGCGGGGTTTTTTTTGCCGGCCGGTCGGTCTGTCACTCATTCCTACTGTATCTAACATTTGACTGGGATGTTTATGACATAAAATTCATATCCTGGCGATATACTGTATAATGGTGTGAGAAGCTACACAAAGCTACATGCTAACTACGGCCAGCTAGCTTCTCTCGAAGAAAACAGACTTTCACCATTTATGCAGTTTTCAACTAAAAAAAAACGTAACAGTAAATATCACTTTTTACTTACTTCCACAGATAAATTTTAGCTTGAGGAGATGACGCCCTGCCCGGCTCCGAGGCTGCAGTGGAGAGGACCCGGGTAGACCGGCGGAGTTCCATCTAGCTCGCTCTGAATCTTGTCGTCGGCCAGCAAGCACAAAAAAAACGCCAGCACTTCAGCATTAGGCCACGGTGTTGTCGTTATTGTTTTTAAATCTTTAAAATAGGTCCAGCCGCTACTCCGGTCCGAGAAATTGCAAATGGCGGATCGGTGTTTTGAAAAGTTTCTGAAAGATCCAGTGACTCCTCCCCCTGACCAATCAGTGACCAATCAGTGCGCTGACGTCACATCTGGACCCAACAAGAACCAGACCTGGGACCCCAGAGAAGTAGGTCCCAAAAATTGTGCGGGTTCCACCGCTGAAGGCGCTGTGGAGACACTACGCAATTGCCCAAACTAGTTACATAGGAGCACCAAAAGGCCCTGTGGATAAGGGGCTTAAGTGTCTTAGGCACGTCACATGCAACCCTATAGCAGTATTCAATGTTCATGTGTGCTTGATCATCCTCATATTTCATTCCATAGTCGTGATCTGTGTAATACTTAGGAGGTCTCCTATCTCTCTTAGGATAATGTACACCAAGTTTACCTTCACTTTGATCTAAGTTCCCATCTGTGTCATAAGTCTCAGTTTTTATCTTGTCAGATTATTGTTGTCAAATCTGGTTTTGGTTGCTGACTTTCAACTCTTTTCTTGAGCAGAATGTTCTCATTTATATCTTCTTTAGTCTGAGTGTCACATTCATTAGTACTTTTTGTGGTGAACTTTACCAGCCTATTCTTAAGTACTCTGCCTGTGTCTGGATAAAAGATAAGATATGCAGGACTATTCTTATCATAGCCAACAAAAATTCCCTTTTCACAATGTGAATCCAACTTCTTCTTGTCATATTTGTAAGCATAACATTCAGATCCAAAAGTTCTCATTTTTGAAAGGTCAGGTTTCTTTCCAGTTAACATGTAATATGGAGTCTGCTCAGCACGCCTGTTGTAACATCTATTATGGATAATAGCAGCAGTCTGGACTGCATATGTCCATAGATATTTAGACAGGTTACTCTCAATTAACAAGCATCTTGCCATTTCAAAAACAGTTCTCCATGTTCTTTCAGCTGTCCCATTCTTATTGATGAGCCGATTCTGTCCATCTTTGAAGATGACTGTCACTCCTTGGGCAGTTGCAGCTTTAACTGAAAATATGTCCTGTGGAAATGATGGCACGTATAAGGTGTCCATCAGCATCATCTCCACAATTCAACCCTTGCTGTCTCTCAAGCGAACTCTGGTGGTGCCTTTCTTCAGCGCGATGCCACTGGTCCTCACTCCATCAGCCAACTCCAAAGCATGGCTCTGAGGCTTAAAATTCGAGTCAAAGTCTGAATTTTTCAGCGTCTGTCACAATGTGCTTTGTTGCTCTCGAGTCGACCATGAGGCCCTTCACCTTCACGCTGTAGATCTGGGCGTCATCCATCTGCTGCACCTTAAACGCAAACGTGTTGTCCTCCTCATCCACTGCTTGCTTCACCTTGTCTCCTCGCCTTTTCCGCCAGCAGTTTGCATCCTTGTGCGTGGAGTTCTTGCAGAAACTACACCACTGTTTGGGCTCTCTATGCTCGTCTGCAGCTTTAGGACACTCCAGGGCTTTGTGCCCTCTGTGGCCACAATTATAACACGTGAGTTTTGTGCTCCAGTTGTCTCTTCCTTGAACTTTCATCACGCTATCTTCAGCTGAGCCAAGAACACACAACTTCTCTGTGCTCTCATAGCTCCTCAGTTTCATTTTAAATTGGTCAAAAGTTAACTCCTCATCACTCTGCGTAACATAAACAGCGAATGGTTTAAGCACTTCAGGCAGGCCTTTAAAATCATTGCAGTCAGTAGGCCATCACTTAAAACTTCCTCTGCATTCCGCAGCGCTGTGATAGCAGTCTCTGCACAGATAATATAGTCCGTCACGCTCTCATTAACACCTTTCTGAAGAGATGTCAACTCCGTATACAAACTGATCACTCGTGGCTTCCCCGTACCAGCATAGTGATCTCAGAGGATATTTAAGGCTTTTCTGCCATCATCTGCAGCATCTCTCATGACAAGGGAAAGACTCTTATCGTCCAAGACTTAAATTAGTTCTGCATATGCCTCTTCATTTTTGGTGGCGTCTTCTTCCGCGTCCTCGGGTTCATCCTTCAATAATATAGTGCTCTTCAACTCAAGCAAATGCAAGTGGGCCAAAAACTTAGTTTCCCACAGCTCACAGTTCTTTTCATCTCCATTAAAACATAAACGGTTCCATCGGCTTCCAAACTCCTTCCTGGGCCCATAACCTGTTGACGCTGCCATCTTTAAAAGGGCTGAAAATGCCGGTAAGTAACAGAGGAAAAAACAACACAGCGTTCATTTGTCTTTTGGCCTGAGTGCAGTGCTCATCAGAGCAACCTGTGGCCTTTTATTAACAATTGTGCCCACCTGTGTACATCTCCACCCACAACAGGAAGTCAACAAGAACATCAAGATTCAACATGCACAGACCAAAACGCTAGTGTTCCACCTGCAAATCCTGGGGTTTCTATAAAATGGGAAAAGCCTCTGTTTGTCCGTCCCAGATGATCGTTTATCTGGAAGTGGAGCTAAGTCAACTACAATGAGAGTCCGTTTATCACAGCTGAGAGCCAAAGCTCTATCAGCTCAGCTCCTCCGTGTCAAACCCAGCTCCGCTGTGTCAAACCCTGCAGCATAGTGACAGTTCTGCCTGTCATGCGATTCCTGGGACAATGTCAGCGGCCCACATCGTGGTTCCGCTGGGCCTACTTCACATGAGGCACCTTCAGAGATGGTTCACCCGCCTGCGCATAGATCCTGTGCGCCAGAAGAGGTGGATTATCTTTGTGCCCCCCTCCATGAGAACCGATCTGAATCACTGGGGAAACCCTCTCATTCTGTCAGAGAGAGTTCCCATCAGCAGGCCTACGTCACACGTCTCAGTTTTCACAGACATGTTCCTGTCAACCTGGGAGGATCGTATCTGTCCCAAGCAGTGGGAGCACAGTGGCTGGACCACATGTCGCTTTACATAATGTGCTAGAATGTTTCACGGTCTGAAACGTGACTCAGCATTTGCCCCCTGCTGGGGGATCAGCATGTTCTGATCCACACAGACAACAAGTGACGACAGTTTACATAAACCGTCAGGGAGACATGCGCTCAGCCCAACTGTTATGCATCGCGAAACAGCTGTTGTGTTAAGCTTTTAGATCAGGTTTCACTTAAATTCTGTCATTAAAACAGCCCTGCTGTTAGTTCTGACGTCGGCAAAGAGAGTGAGTGTTTGTTTGCTCTGTTTGTTACTCCCTCATGTCTCAGAATTCAAGCTGATGGCAGTTCAGCTGTACTGCATTTTAACCCTGCTTTGAAAAACATCACAAGCTCATTCAGATCGAGAGTGATAACCTTGAATGGGTTTTATCCTCTTCCTCATAATTCTGAGAAGGAAGCAACATCTCACCTCCTTCTGTCCCAAGCACGCATTTTTCATGTTACGTGGCGCACATGGCCGCACTGCGCCACTTTCAGCGTATGTTCGTGCATTACTGGAACAGCTCTTCAGGACGTCCTCTATCCACCCAGTGCCTCTCACATTCGTTGTGTGAGGCTATTTCTGAAGCTTACAGTTCACATAGACTGGATCCTCCAGAGAATCTCAGTGCATTCCACCAGAGGGTTTTCATCCTCCATGGCTCTGCATGGAGGGATGACAATGGAGGATATTTGTATGGCGGCTGCCTGGTCATCGCCATGTTCAATTATTCGTTTTTATCTACGTGAGGTTTCTACTTTTTCCTTGACCCATTCTCTTCTCTGGCTGAAGAAAAAAGCTATTGGGGAGCCGATTACCCGGTCTCACCGTAATTTATTCAGACCGGGGGTGAGGCCCACACAGCAGGTGGGCATGGACTAAAGTTTTCAGTGCTGCGCTGCGCGCCTAGGGATAAACCCACTAGCGACAGTCTTAAGTGTGCCTCCCACCTCTCTAACCTCTGCGCCACCACTTGGGAGTGGTGGCGCAGAGGTTAGAGAGGTGGGCTTGTGATCCGAAGATCGCCGGTTCACGCCCCGGCCCCGACAACATCAAAAATTGTGGGTGGGGTAGGTAAAACACCCACACTTGCCCCCACCCTCATTCGCCCCACTCTGGGCCCATGAGCAAGGCCCTTAACCCCCACCATGTGCTCCCTAAACAGGTCTCTCTTGAAAATGAGTTCTCGTGGCTCAATGAGACTAACCTGGATAAATAAAGGGTAAATTAAAAAAATTAAAGGGGTACGCCTATACTCATAGAATCTGGGGTTACAGTACGTAAACAACGTTTGCTGTACACTTTTAGAGCATTTAGAGAGATTAGAACATTGTTAAGAACATTGCAAGAATGTGTGGGAAGGGTTTATAAACCCTTAAAATATTTATAAATGCTAAAATAATGTCCCTACTTCACAGATTTTCACCTACTGCAGGAGTGTCTGGAATGTAACCCCTGCAATAAGTGAGGGGCTACTGTAAACTGGACTGAATTGAATTATCTATAGTGGTGGCCATCTTGAATTTTGATGTGGTAATTCAATTTTCAGTATGACCTTTCTTACACCTAGATGTAGCTAAAAACAAAATGGAAGTCGGTACCTCACATTTTTTTCCAAGTTATGTTCACAACACAGATGGAGGGAGGCTCCATGATAGTGGAGAATAAAGTTCCTCCATAAAGTGGCCATCTCAGAGGAAAGGTGAGGAGCTCTGTCACCTGGAGAAGAGACGCTACTCCTGTGCATTAAAAAGAGTCTGCTGAGGTGATTTGGCCACAGCCATCTGGAGGTTTTCCTAGAAAGAAACCATGGGGTTGGGGAAGATGGACAGATGATCATTCTCAGGAGGAAATTCAAGAAAAAAGAATTTACAACAAATTCTGATTCACTTTTCTACATCCCTTATTATTTTTGAACAACATTTAGATTTTGTCTTGTAACATTTAATTTTCCAGCTTTTAGAGGATTATCCTGACTGACCTGCAGCCCTCGAGGCTTGTTGTTGTGAATAAATGTCTGCAAACATGCGTGATGTGAACTCTCCCTGAGGAGGCTTGTTGATGCTGATCCAAGCCGTCAGTGAGAGTGAGAAAACAAACTGAATGCATCATCGAATCAGCTGTTAAGTATGCCCACCAGTGGGGGCACCAGGGGATTACCTGCCCGCCTGGATCTGTGCGATCCTGAGCTGTCTGTGGAGCCTGACCTGAGAGGTCATCCAGCAGAAATGTAAACTCAGAAATAAAAGCTATGTGAAGTTGTGACAGTTGTGGGCTGCATTCAGAACAGGGAAGGATGGCAGCTTGTGTTCCGGATGATCTCCCCACATCTTAACACTCAGTGCCAGTCGGCTAATTTAGGAGCATCAGCGAGTGATTAAATAAAAGGCTCCTCACACCTCCTGATAAATGGGAAATGATTGAAGATCCCTCACAAATTGAACTGAATATAGAGCTTTTTTTTATTTCTCTCAACCATCTTCTCCTTCCTAATCATTCTCATCTTTCTTCCTCATCCTCCTCTTCTCTTTAACCAACTTCCATCCACTTCTCTCCAAATTTCACTCTTTCTTTGTTTCCCACTCATCTTTGCTACCACCGATCTTCTCCGTATTCATCCTCTTTCCTCATCTCTATTTTCTCTTCTTTGTCTTTTCATAGTCCTCCTCACTCATGAAAATCTATTTTTCTGCTAAAGCTCATTTTATCCTTCATCCTGCTTTAATTCCTCTTCTCATCTTCCTTTAAGATCTCGTCCTTTTCTAGGTTTTTACCTCTCTTTCTCCTCAAGTCTCGTCACATTTTCTTTTCTCTTTTTCTTTTATGTGATTTTCTTCTCATGCTCCTCATACCTTTTCGCTTATTTTCTTCTACTCTTTCTCTCTGTTGTTTTTCTCATTCATTTAGAACTCACAAAGCTTTTTCTCATGTCTTCATTTATCATTTCTTCTTTAGCCCTCAATTTCTCCTCCTTTTCATTATCCTCACCTTCCAAACATCTCTCTTCTATCTAAAATTTTCCTCATCTTCTTTTTTTTTTTTTTTTTCTTTTCTCTCTCCTCTCCCACCTTCTCTCCTGTCAAACATAATCTTCTCCTCTCCATCCACCTTCCTTTTCCTTCCTTTATCACCCGCCTTTTTTATTCTTTTTTCACTCTCAGTCCTAGATGTCTGTTTCTTCCCCTTGAAAGACTTTACTCCATCTCCCCTTCAGGGGTCTCTCACTCTTTCCTTTCATCTGTCCTGTTAGTTTTCTCCTCTTCCTCCTCCTCCTCTTCCTCCTCCTCCTCCTCCTCCTCCTCCTCCTCCTCCTCCTCCTCCTCCTCCTCCAGCAGCAGAGAAACATCAGCAGCAGTGTCACTCAGCTCAGCTTAAACTGGAACCAAAGGGAAGATCTCTGTTTTTGACTTTTACTATTTTCAACATCACTTTGTTGTTTTATTTTAATTTCGTTCTTCAGTTTTTTGGTCATTTTATTTATCCTTTAAAGCTTTTTCCCCACTGCATTGATTCGTCTCGGAGTGCAGCAGTATGAGGATACCCTGCATCCAAAATAAGGGTTCTTTCCTCGCTCCAACTAAAGCTTGTAGACATATTCATTCCTCTTCCCTTCTCTCTCTGTTTTTGCATCTCATTGGGAAAAACTAGGTCAGTCTTGTGGCTTTCACACAGGATGTTTGCCTCTGGACTCTGATGTGATTATTTCAAGGTATGACTTTTGAAATATTTTGTAAATGAAGTCCATTTTTTCATTCAGTGACAGAATGTGGACCATCATGAAGACCGACATCCAGCAGCTCATTCTGTGGGATCTCACGTTAACTGCAGCTGATGAGCAGCTGTATTTGGAGAAATGCATTGAGGGTTTGTATTCTGAGAAAGCAAATATGATTTGGAGTGAAACGATCTGAAAGCTGCAGGATATTATTGAATGCTCTATTTGAGAGCTTTGAGGAGCTTTTTTCAGTTTTCTACTTTACTCGGCACAAACCCAGTTTTTTTCTGTCTCAAATGAACTGGAGGTTAAATATTCAAGGATTGTAACATCAGGATGGACTTCTCAGATGAATCCACTCTCGTTGCTGCCATATTTTTGTCCACGTCACCACCAAACTCTTCTGCAGAGAGTGTCAACCAGACAACTTCTTCCTTGTCCAGATTCCCCTCTTTTCCTCCTCACTCACAAGTTGCATCGGTGTTCATTGTGCTGGTGGTCACAGTCATTATCCTGGGGACTGTGGTGGGAAACGTGTTGGTGGTGGTGGCCGTGTTCACCAGCCGAGCCTTGAGGGCACCTCAGAACCTCTTCCTGGTGTCTCTGGCTTCAGCCGACATCCTGGTGGCCACGCTTGTCATCCCCTTCTCTTTGGCCAATGAGGTGGGGAGACTGTTTCTCAGAATATTCTGCTGGAAATGATCACTTGTTTTATTAGCCAGATTAATCATGTTAAATTTACTGGATCTAAAGGGTTGCATCAGAATGCACAATAAAATATTCTCTTTCAGTCTTTTAAGTGTTCCTGCATTGGCAATTCAAGTCTGCGTGTGTGTGAGGGGGGGGGGGGGGTGTTCTGAATCATAAAACAAGTCAAATGTATGTATACGTAGATTCCAAGACTTCCTCACAATTAGACAATACAAAGAATATTACTGTAACAGAGACACGTGATCTAATCTAACTTTCTGAATCTGCAGTCGGGAGGAATTCACAATAAAAAGTTACAATAAATAATAAGGTGTAGCACTAAATCTAGTTTACCTGCAGTAGTTTAAGCTACAACATAAACTGATAAACAATATTTGCAAAGTTGTTTTTCTAATATGCAAATCAGCCACTAGGGAGCACAAGCCAGTGTATATCTTGTGTCAGTCCCAAGCCCAGGTTAATGGTGAGGGTTGTGTCAGGAACGGCAACAAATTTAAAACACTTTTCTTGGCCAAAACTATAATGCGAGTTCATCAAAGCGAAACCATACCAGGTCAGTCGAGGCCCACGTTATTGACTGCCACTGGTACTGTTGACAAACAGGGTGTCATTGGAAATTGTGCTACAGCTAGTCAAAAATCGCAAGGAAGGAAACGTGTCAGGAGACAAGAAGAGATGAGGAAAGTGAATAATGTAGGACTGAGGGTTGCAACTCTAAATGTGGAAACAATGACAGGCAAAGCTAGAGAACTGGCTGACATGATGCAGAGAAGGAAGGTAGATATTTTATGTGTCCAAGAGACCAAGTGGAATGGCAGTAAGGCTTGCAACAATGAAGAAGAGTTCAAACTGTTTTACCATGGTGTGGATAGAAAGAGAAATGGAGTAGGGGTAGTCTTGAAGGAGGAGTTGGCAAAAAAAAATGTAGTAGAGGTGAAAAGAGTGTCAGATAGGGTGATGACAGAAGTAGAAGGTCTGATGCTAAATGTTGTCAATGGTTATGCTCCACAGATTGGATGTGATGTGGAGGAGAAAGATAACATTTGGAAGGATTTGGATGAAGTGATAGAGAGTATTCCCAGAGAGGATAGAGTGGTGATCAGAGCAGACCTGAATGAAATGTTGGTGAAAAAGAGGGGGATGAGGAAGTGATGGGTAGGTTTGGTGTCAAGGAAAAAAATCAGGAAGGGCGGGTGGTGGTGGATTTTGCCAAGAGAATAGAAATGGCTGTAGTCAACACTTGTTTCCAAAAGAGAGAGGAACATAGAGTGACCTATAAGAGTATGTAGAATGCAGGTAGACTACATTCTATAGAAGAGGAAAGCTGAGGGAGTATCCTGATGCATGCTCAATAATCCAGGTAGAAAAATCTAAAAAAGTTCAATCTGGTCCTTTGGACATTAAAAAAAAAAAAAAAACAAAGCAAAAAAATCTAGATACGTTTCGTCTTTCATCCAAAAGACTTACTCAGTCTGAGGTGCTATATTAGGCTCAGTCTCTTAAATAGCACCTTCTCAGAGTGGATCAACCAATTTGCTGCTGACAACCAAAACCAGCTGCTCACATTGTCAAGAAGGACCATCAGCCTAACAATGGATCATTAGCACACTGATGGCTGTTTACTATTCACAGAGGGCTGAGTGATACTAGCAATAACAGCATTGTAAGAGAGGGATGTTGAACCCGGAGGCCTCCACCCCTGTTTAACGATGGACGATTTATTTTCACAAAGATGGCCTCTTTTACTCCTCTCTCAAACCATTGTTCCTCTCTGCCCAGGATGTGGACATCTTCATCCCTGAAAGAGTGACCACTCTCTGGAGATGAGTGTAGACTGCAGAATCCCGGCCTGGTGTTGATCTTCTGTGCTGGGCCATCCTTTTGGCCAGTGGCTGTCTGGTTTCTCCAATGTAAGACTGATCACAGCCCTCCTGACACTGAACAGCATACACAATATTACTCTGTTTGTGCCGTGGGACTGGATCTTTGGGATGAACCAGTCTTTGCCGTAATGTATTTTGGGGTTTAAAAGCCACTGGGACATTATAGTTAGAAAATAAACGTCTCAGTTTCTCTGATACTCCCTCAACATACGAAATGACAACTGGTCTGGGTGTGGGTCCCTCCTTTTCACCTGATGGCTGACTGGAGTCATGTTTGGGTTTCTTCTCTGCTTTTAGGAAGGCCCAGTTAGGATATTCACATTGCTCTAGAGCCTGTCTTGTGTAGGATTTCTCCTTCTGCCTGGCTCCTGAGTTAGTGGGGATGCTGTCTGCTCTGTGATACAGAGACCTGATGACTCCTAACTTGTGCTCCAAAGGGTGATGGGAGTCAAACTGAAAATACTGGTCTGTGTGGGTGGGTTTGCGGTACACCTCGGTTTGCAAAAGTCCTCTATCAGAGACTGAGACCTCACAGTCCAAGAAAGCCAACTTGCCATTTTTTACATCTTCTCGTGTGAACTTGATGTATTTATCCACAGAGTTGATGTGGTCAGTAAAATGTTGGACTTCCTGAGATTTAATTTTAACCCAGGTGTCGTCAACATACCTGAACCAATGACTTGGTGGTGTCCCTGAAAAGGATGTCAAGGCTCTCTTTTCTACCTCCTCCATGTACAGGTTGGCAACAATATTATTGATTATTGAGCATGTATCAGGATATTTTGAACCACTTTGGCCAGGATTGCCTCAAACTAGTAAGAGAGTATGAGAAAACAGCAAGGAAGAGGGCAGACCACAGGAACCACTTACGATTCAACCTCAGATGTCGACAAAGTGGCATCATTCCCAAGAGCTTGGAACTAAAATCATCGGTCAGCGGGCACTGGGCAAGCAAGATCCTTCAGAAGGCACAGACCCAGCTGCTGAATGAACGGGTGAGACAGACCAATTTTACTATTGAGGCCTTGAAGGCCAAAGAAGAGCACATTAAACAGAAACTAACAATGTGTCTAGATCAGACCACACTTCAGCAAGTGTTGGACTGTACAGATCAGGCACGCTTAGCACAGCATGTCAAGTCCAAGACTCGACAACAAAACAAGTTTAACTTACTAATAACTCATCAACACCATCACTATTCCAATAACAACACATTCAGTGTAGGACAACACTCCAGTAGTCAATTACATGTCAGGGAAACAGAAAAGTGGGTGAAGAATTTATCTGACAGACAGCTCACCCAGCCAGAGACAGAGATTCTTGCCAGGGGACTGAACTTTGCAGTTGCACCAAGTAGAATTCCTCTGGTGGAGATGAACACAGCCACAGAATCAGCCATCCGCAACAACAAAATGAAAGAGGGTGAAGCAGAACAGCTCAGAATCAAAGTTTCATCCTGCCTCAGCAATGCCAAACCACCACCTTCCAACATCAGTAGAGAGGAGAGGGATGCACTCACCACTCTTAGCAAGGACAAAAACATCATCATTCTCCCAGCAGACAAAGGAAGGTGCACAGTGATTTTGAACCAGAAAGACTATCATGAGAAAGTTATGACACTCCTTAGTGACTTAAACACTTATGAACCTCTGAAAAGAGATCCAGGAAGTGGTTACAAGAAGAAGTTAATAGATTGCCTGAAAAATTTGGAGCAGGACAAGGCTATTGACCGTTTTCTGTACCACAGACTGTACCCAGGGGAGGCCACACCTAGTCTGTATGGTTTACCTAAAATCCACAAACAAGGTGTACCTTTAAGACCAATTGTTAGTATGATTAACTCTGTCACTTACAATGTTTCCAAATATCTGGCGTCTGTACTCATCCCTTTAGTTGGCAGCTCAGAACACCACATACAGAACACCATGGACTTTGTGGATAAGGTGAGGGATGTCATCATGGAGACTGATGAAACAATTGTCTCTTTTGATGTCACATCACTCTTCATGTGCATTCCTGTTGATGATGCAGTAGAGGTGGTCCGTTTAAGATTAAAATCAGACACCACTCTGACCACGCTTTCCACAGAACAACTGTGTCAACTCTTGAAACTGTGCCTGCAGTCAACCTACTTCACATATGGGGAGCAATATTATAGGCAGAAACATGGGTGTGCTATGGGGTCTCCAGTTTCTCCTATTGTTGCCAACCTGTACATGGAGGAGGTGGAAAAGAGAGTCTTGACGTCCTTTTCAGGGACACCACCAAGTCATTGGTTCAGGTATGTTGACGACACCTGGGTTAAAATTAAATCTCAGGAAGTCCAACATTTTACTGACCACATCAACTCTGTGGATAAATACATCAAGTTCACACGAGAAGATGTAAAAAATGGCAAGTTGGCTTTCTTGGACTGTGAGGTCTCAGTCTCTGATAGAGGACATTTGCAAACCGAGGTGTACCGCAAACCCACCCACACAGACCAGTATTTGCAGTTTGACTCCCATCACCCTTTGGAGCACAATTTAGGAGTCTTCAGGACTCTGTATCACAGAGCAGATAGCATCCCCACTAACTCGGGAGCCAGGCAGAAGGAGAAATCCTACACAAAGCAGGCTCTAGAGCAATGTGGATATCCTAATTGGGCCTTCCTGAAAGCAGAGATGAAACCCAAACAGGACTCCAGTCAGCCATCAAGTGAAAAGGAGGAACCCAGACCAGTGGTCATTCCGTATGTTGAGGGAGTATCAGAGAAACTGAGACGTTTATTTTCTAAACATAACATCCCAGTGGCTTTTAAACTCCAAAATACATTACGGCAAAGACTGGTTCATCCCAAAGATCCAGTCCCCCGGCACAAACAGAGTAATATTGTGTATGCTGTTCAGTGTCAGGAGGGCTGTGATCAGTCTTACATCGGGGAAACTAAACAGCCACTGGCGAAAAGGATGGCCCAGCACCGAAGATCAACATCATCAGGCCAGGATTCTGCGGTCTACACTCATCTCCAGGCCAGCGGTCACTCTTTCAAGGATGAAGATGTTCACATCTGGACAGAGAGGAACAATGGTTTGAGAGAGGAGTAAAGGAGGCCATCTTTGTGAAAAGAAATCATCCATCATTAAACAGGGGTGGAGGCCTCCGGGTTCAACTGTCCCCCTCTTACAATGCTGTGATTGCTAGTATCACTCAGCCCTCTGTGAATAGTAAACAGCCATTATTGTGCTAATGATCCATTGTTAGGCTGATGGTCCTTCTTGAGCATGTGATCAGCTGGTTTTGGTTGTCAGCAGCAAACTGGTTGATCCACTCTGAGAAGGTGCTATTTAAGAGACTGAGCTGAATACAGCACCTCAGACTGAGGAAGTCTCTCGGATGAGAGACGAAACGTTTCTATATTTTTTTGCTTTGTTTTTTTTTAATGTCCAGAGGACCAGATTGAACTTTTTTGGATTAATATGTATATTTTCTACCACTGAAGTTTATTAATTGTACTGTTTTACTTTTGTGTAGCAGGCCTCTAGCAAAAGAGACAACTGTTGTGTCTGAAAATTACTAACCTGTATAAATGAATGAATTGAAATGGGTTTGCAATAAACCCAGATCTACTCAGTGCAGGAGAAATCAAATTAAAGTGTTTGTTCTGAAATGAAGAAGCCATTCAGATCCTCTGCATTTATCCATTTATTCATAGTCTTCCATTTAGCAGGGAATTTTATTAAGAGCATTTTTCATTTTTCTTTTTGTTTGGGGGTGGGGGGGAGGTCAAAGATTAAATAAAACAATAATGAAATGTGTATCAATTGGGAAGTGAGCACTGTACTCCTTCATGACAAAATTAATTACAACAATTCTAACAAAGACCTATGACAGATGAGATCTTCCGGGAAATTATTTATTCATGCTGTAGTCCTCAGGCGGCCTCCCGCACATCTGTGTTGCCTTCAGCAGGTGAAAAGTGGATTAAACCACTGAGGCGCACACATAAATTTTGAAAGGCATATATGTATTGTTTTTCCCATATGAATAATGGATATGCTTTCAGTTTTATATAGTTTATAAGTATCTTCTTCTTTCGGTTTATCCCTCTTCAGGGGTCACCACAGCGAGTCATTCTCCTCCAGCTTAGCTTAAAAGTATAGTTTTCTCAAATAACTTACTTGGGGGGGGGGGGGGGGGGGGGTGTCACTCTGTTCTCTCACCCACCTCCAAGATTTATGATGAGGCTGTGATCCATCAATGTTTCTCACCTCTCACTAATAAATATCAACCAATAAAAGTCCAATAAATATAATAAAATCACAAATAATTGTAAACGATCTACTAAGATGTTTAAAGTGAGAACTTCTAGGAGAAAAGAAAAATCTCATGCAATGATTTGAAAACTTTGTTTGCTTCAAAAGTAACTGTTCAGATGAAGGGGAAAAAGTTCATGTGTTGCATAAATTGCTCCAGCTGGAGAAGCTCGGGGGAATTTTTACAAGATTGTCAATTGGTGAAAATATTTTCATCCAGCTGTTTTCCATTTGTTTATACAGACAATAACCTGAATCCAAAGATATGTTTTTTTTATAAAGTCTGCAGTGTTCAGAGGAAACTCGTTAGGAATAAAACATGATAACTTGTGAAGCTTGGTATCCTCCATGAGTGTATTGGATCTAACAGAAATAAATAAATAAATAAAACATGGAAACATTAGTTAGGACACTGTACAATAAACTAAAAAATGCATTTTCAAAAGATTTTCTAAAGTTTGTAATTTTTGATTCTGAACTGATTTTCAATGGTGTCAGCTTCCTCTGCACTGGTGTGATGACACAAAGCTGACCTCACCTGTATTCTTTTACCACCTATATTAAGGGTTTTGATTCATCTGAATCTTTTTGCCAAACTATGAAAGGTGGGTGATAATGTTTTTTGCCTTTTTCAGAGTATCTTTTGGCAAAACAAATTCCATTGGACAGGTTTTGATGAAACTTGGAGAAAATAATTATTTGATTCATCTACAACTGATTCATTTTTGAAGTCGGCCCCACTCAAAATGCCAACTGACCTTAGCAAACACAAAAATCTATAACTCAGATATTCAGATAATGAGCTACAATTGTGTGTTAGTAGCTGAGAATCATCCTAAATCCAAATGTTAGAAAATCCTGTGAGATCTTTGTTTAAACTTTTACATGCAGGGATGATTTAAGGAATGCAACTTTTGTCCACTGTGAAATGGGACATTCCTCCATGAAGCTGATTTACTATCAGTTGTCAGCAACTCTTTTGATGTAACACCTACAACATTCAGCAAACTGTTCTCCATGTGACTAATTAACTGGCTAGCTAAAGCTGTTTAGTTACAGCTATGCAACATAAGTCTTGATAAAGCTCAGGTCTTTGGATGTGTGGTTCTGTGCAAAAGTCAGGATAAAAGTTTTTTTTTTTTTTACAACCTCTTACACACAACTTATACATTTAGCAAACCTTTACACTTTACATTGAAACATCAACTCATATGTTGAACAGGAGCAAGTCAACTCACTGCACAACATGTCAAGTCAATCAAAAGATTTTTGCAAAGCAAATGTATTTACAGTTAATGGTATGTTGTTATAGTATATGATTCATACATAACATAATCATATTCATAATTATTTTAACTTTAGTATCCGTATTGAGGGTAGTGATGTACATGCTTTAGTAGAACGCTGCAGATGAACATGTTTACTTCCATTTGAAAGTACTGAATTTTGTCATTATCATAATAATTTACCATTGCATTGATTTATCATCAGCTGGTATTATGAGTTGTCGTCACAGTGCAGTGAGATTGTGCAGTGAGACTGTGTTGAGACTGTGTCTAGTGAGATTATATACTATGAGATTGTGTGCAGTGAATATGCAGTGAATGAACAGTGAGGCTGTGTTTAATGAGACAATGTGCTGTGAGATTGTGTACTGTAAGCCTGTGTGCAGTGAAATTGTGTACTGTGAAATTGCAGTGAATGAGCAGTGAGGCTGTTTTGTGAGACAATGTGCAGTCAGACTATATTCATTCATTCAACCTTTATTTATACAGGCTAGTCTCATTGAGCCATGAGGACTCATTTACAAGAGAGACCTGTTCTAGACAGAACATATACAGACAACAATAACAGTAAACAATGACAACAATAATATACAGTAAAATGCAGAAAAAAATAAGAGTAGTGTATAAAACAATAAATCAGTATGCCGTAAAACGGGGTGAAATACTAAAAACAAGAACACATTTGTTTTGATTTTTCTAATGACATTATCAAATGTTTGAAATCCTTTAAATAAATCAAGGTGGACAACTTCAGTTCTTGTTGCAAGTTGTTCCAGGAGCAGAGCAGAGTAAGAAAAGGCCTTTTTGCTAAGTTCAGTCCGCACTGAGGGAACGCTGCAGGTAATGATGTCCTCAGAGCGTATGTTGTAACTGCACTGACAGCGTGACATGTGGGAGGAGATATAAGAAGGCAGCAGACCAAGGAGGGATTTATAGCTGAAGATGAACCAGTGTGAGAGTCTACATGTAGATAATGATGACCAACTGACCAAGGAGTACAGAGTGCAGTGATGGTATGGTATGGTAGTTACAAGCAATGAATTTTAGCATGCCCTGATAGACGACACCCAACATCTGCATGGAGTTGGCAGAGACATTCATGGAAATAATGTTGCCATAGTCAATGGAAAGAAGGTAGAGGTTACAAGGCGTTTTCTGGCATTCAGACTAAAGCAGGATCAATTTCGGTAAAAGTCACCCAGTTTTAATTTCAGTTTCTTTATCAAGTTTTCAATATGAGGTTTAAAAGAGAGATGTGCATCAACCAAAATTCCCAAGTATTTGTAAGAATCTACAAACTCAATAGGAACACCATGCGTGTATAAGATAGGATGAAGAGTTACAGTCACTGACTTTCTGTTGGAAAACAACATCCCTTTGGTTTGTCAGCATTTAGCACCAGCTTGGGATGGAATAAGTCTAACTGAATGATGTCAAATGCAGACTGTAGAAGCTGGAAAACCTTGGCAAATGTGTTAGCTCGGCAAGAAAAAACAGTGTCATTGGCATAGAGATGCAAGGATGCGTCAGGAATTTTGACCTACATTACTTGTATAAATTATAAAATCAGTGAGACCTAAAATTGAAGCTTGTGGCACACTACTGGTGACCATTAGGTAGCTAGATGAAACTGTATGAGACTGTGTGCAGTGAGACAGTGTGCAGAGAATGTGTAGTGAGACTGTGTGCAGAGAGACTGTGTGGAGTCGGACTGTACAGTGAGACTGTGTGCAGTGAGACGTTGCAGTCAGACTGTGTGCAGTGAGACAGTGTGTAGAGAGACTGTGTGCAGTCGGACTGTGTGCAGTGAGACTTTGTGCAGTGAGACGTTGCAGTCAGACAGTGCGCAGTGAGATTATGTGTAGTCAGACTGTGTGCAGTGAGACTGTGTGCCGTGAGACTGCATGCAGAAGGACTGTATGCAGTGACACTGCAGTCAGACTGTGTGCAGTCAGATTGTGTGCAGTGAGACTGTGCAGTCAGACTGTGTGCAGTCGGATTGTGTGCAGTGAAACTGTGTGCAGTGAGACTGTGCAGTGAGACTGTGTGCAGTCAGACTGTGTGCAGATTGTGTGCAGTCAGACTGTGTGCAGTGAGACTGTGTGCAGTCAGACTGTGTGCAGTCAGACTGTATGCAGTGAGACTGTGTG
>NC_056499.1:49896172-49913796 GCF_014905685.2 Nematolebias whitei | reverse complement strand
TGTGCAGTGAGACATTGCAGTGAGACTGTGTACAGTCAGACTGTGTGCAGTCAGACTGTGTGCAGTGAGACTGTGTACAGTGAGACTGTGTTCAGTCAGACTGTGTGCAGTGAGACTGTGTGCAGTCAGACTGTGTGCAGTCAGTTCTATTTCGTATAGGCTTCACCCTTTAAGGCTGTCGCTTAGTGGGTTTATCCCTTTATGCGAAGCATCACACTGAAAAATTTAGTCCACGCCCACCTACTTTGTGGGCCCCACCCGATCCGTTTAAGTTACATTAAGAGCGGGTAATCGGCTCCCATTTTTCTTCAGCAAGCCAACAACACTGACCTTCAACAAGATGTCCAGCTCCAACACCATCCGCTTGTGTCCATCCTGCAAGACAGGTTACTTTCTTAGCTTTCACCGGCACGACACCTGCGAGGGATGCCTGGGTCCCTGCCACGTCGCCCACGCTTCCTCCTGCCGCCTCTGTGACGATCTTCCAATGGAGGAAAGGCAGAGGAGAGCAGCCTTGTTTAAGGCTAACATCGAGGACTGCCTGTCTGTGGCGGGAGACTGTTCGCTGGACGACGCAATGGATTTCTTCGACGCCGGCTCTCGGAGCGAATCGGATGGTTCCTCTGGGACTGGTGACGTTAGCAGCAGCCCCAATGCTCACTCCCTCCCGGGGAGCGCAGTGTTGGAACGAGGGGGGCCGAGCGGATGCTCGACCCCCCCCCGGGCTTTCCCGCCTCAACGGCCACATCGCTCCCTGCCGTTGGCGCACTCCTTTCAGAGTTGCCCGTCTTTATCCAGGAAGCTGCTGACATGAAGGGACTTTCCGTTCCCTTACCATCCTCAACATGTGTGCCTCTTCTGCGGTTTGCCTGTCCAGGACTGCAGCGTGGATGACGATGATTCAGCGATCCACCTGGCTTCGTCACTCCCCCTCGCTGCCGGAGAAACTGCACAGAGACCTGATGGAGGGCCCCATCACGGCGGACGCGCTGTTCGGGAGCAGCTTCAAAGCCATGCTGGCGAACTTGAAGCAGTCGGAGGAGGTGTCAGAGGCTGTGCGCCACCTCATCAAGCCACGCGGTTCATCCCGCCCCCCGGCCCGCTGGAGAGACCGTCGTGAGCAGAGGCAGAAACAATGACGTTCTACGGCCGTGGCTGCGTCATCTCGCTCAGCTCCACCACCAGCCCCGCCCTTCAGAGACCAGCCCTCTTCATCCCGGCAACCAGCAGTTCAGCGTTTCCCCAGAGATCGCCTGCAGACGGCGCCCTGGGCCAACAAATCGCAGAACTCACGGGGGAGAAGATTTAAAAAATGATGGTCTGCGGAGGGTGTGTGTAAAAGTGACACGAAAGTTGAAATAAATCATCATTCAATGATCAAAGTGTCTGTTTTTAGCCAGTCTGTAAGCTCGGATGAACTCACAATGGCTGCGCACACATCCTTCACACATAACGAGCCGGTGTCTTTAAATAAAGGTTTTTTAAACTCACCGTCGCTCCAAGACATGACGAGACGCTCACACGACACGATGGTAAGCGAAATAACTCGTTGTCAACCCGAGCTGCACGATCCTCACCCAAGCGGTGTCAAACGCGCACTCGCGCGATACAAACAGCCTTCATCCAAACGGCGCTGCGTTGATGATGGTGCACACACAGCTCCCCAGCGCTCACCGGCTCCTATCGGCATAAATGTGGGACCGCAGGCCGGGTCTGGTGAAGGTCCTCGTTCTCAGCAACAGTGACACACGTCTCACCGAAGCAAACGTGTGCAGCCGCGACGCGGGCAGCCTTCATCCACCGCGTCTCAGCGCTCGGCCGCTCACGGCAGCATAAGCGTGAGACAGCTGAACGAACCCAGTGACGAGTCTTGCCTCCAGCGAGAGCGGCGCGCGTCCCACCAGAGAAAACGTGTGCTCCCGCGGGGCTCGCAGCCTTCACTCCAACAGCATGGCGTCGATGAAGTTGCGCTCTCTGCCTCTCAGCGTTCGCACAGCGACGTCGAACGCGCGGCCCCACGGCGTCATCAGCTGTCACACGCTTCGCCTCAGCACACACCGGCCCACCTGGACATGAAGGTTGGTCCACGGTCCGAACGCAGCGCACGGGCATGTTCAGAGCCCTTTCGAGGAAGCCTCGCCTTGGGTCATGCGGAAAACATTCCCTCGACGCATGACGGCGGTCGAGGCGGCGGACTGGATGACATCCGTACAAAACATGACGTATCACTTAAACGCACGTCCACTCCACGAACGTTACGGGGAGTGGCTAAAAACATGCTCGCCAGACAGATGGATGGCCAGGGTGTTATGCAAAGGTTACACGTTACAGTTTGCAACCCGAACCCCTCCGTTCGGAGGAGTTTTAGAGACGGTCCTGTCATCACCAGACCAAATCTCATCCCTAAATGCAGAAGTCCAAGAGCTTCTGATAAAAGAAGTAATCTCCAGGGTTCCCAACTGAGAGGAAAACACAGGGTTTTACTCACGTTACTTCCTGGTTCCCAAACGGACCGGAGGGATGAGACCGATTTTGGACCTGTCAGCTTTCAACAAGGCGATCATGGACAGACCGTTTCACATGTTGACAACCAGACAGCTGTTGGACAACATCCAGAAAAACGACTGGTTTGCTTCCGTCAACCTAAAAGATGCTTATTTTCACATACCGATCATACCAAAACACAGAAAATTCCTGCATTTCTCCTTTCAGGGGATGAAGTATCAGTACAACAGGCTGCCGTTCGGGTATTCCCTCGCGCCTCGTACGTTCTCAAAAAGTGTGGAGACAGCCCTGCATCCGTTACATAGAGCAGGGATGAGAGTTTTGTTTTACCTGTATGACCTGCTGCTGCTGTCACGCTCCAGACAGGAAGCAGTGATGCAGGCTCAGGTGTTCACATCACACCTGTTAAATCTGGGCTTCACCATAAATTGGAAGAAAAGCTCGATTTTCCCGGCCCAGACAATTGTTTATCTGGGAGTGGAGTTAAATTCAACCACTATGAAGGCTCGTTTATCACAAACGAGAATCGACATTCTAAAAGACCAGCTCCGCCACGTAAGATCTGGCAGAGTGGTAACAGCCGTCTCCGTCATGAAGCTGTTAGGAACGATGTCATCAGCTCACACAGTTGTCCCGCTAGGTTTATTTCACATGAGACGTCTCCAGAGGTGGTTTGTGCGTCTGCGTGTGGACCCAGTAAAACAAAAGAGACGGATGATCACTGTTCCTCCTTCCGTGAGAGCAGACCTCCGACACTGGGGAAACACCCTGGTTCTGTCGGAGGGAGTCCCTGTCAGCAGACCCACGTCACACGTGTCAGTCTTCACGGACGTGTCGCTGTCAGGCTGGGGAGGGACATGCCTATCTCAAGCAGTAGGGGCGCTGTGGCCCCATCACACATCAGCCCACATAAATATTTAGGAGTGTCGCACGGTGCTGAACGTGATTCAACACTTTGCTCCCGTGCTACAGAATCAACACGTGTTGATTCACACAGACAACAAGGTGACTGCTGCGTACATAAACCGGCAGGGGGGGATGCGCTCAGCCCAGATATTACACTTTGCACGAAAGCTACTGTGTTGGGCTCACCAAAACCTGCTCTCCATCAGAGCAGTTTACATACCCGGTGTTCTGAACAAAGGGGCAGATGCGATGTCCAGGGGCGGTCCACGTCACGGGGACTGGACTCTCCACCCAGACCTGATGACTCAGACATGGCAGAAATTTGGCAAAGCAGCTGTGGACCTGTTTGCGACACGAGAGAACGCTCAGTGTCAACTATGGTTTTCTCTGAGCCCGCGAGACGAACCACCGCTGCGGGTGGATGCGTTTGCCCACAGCCCATGGCCCAAAACGCTTCTGTACGTGTTTCCTCCACCTCCTCTGATTTTACGGTTCCTGAACCGAGTTCAGGAGGAGGGATTGAAAGCTCTCCTGGTAGCCCCCGAGCACGTGAACGCACCATGGTTCCCAGTCCTGCAACGCCTACTGTCGGGGCACCTGTGGAAACTGCCATGGAGGGAGGATACTCTCCTCTAGGCAGGAGGAGCGATCAGGAGTTACCCAGAAATAGGCCAGCACCTGTGGGTCTGGCCGCTGAGCAGTTCCGCTTAGAGAGGATGGGTCTCCCACAGGATGTAGTGCGCACAATCCAGGATTTACGTGCTGCATCTACCACAGCGCTGTACACATCAAAGTGGACAGCTTTTCAGCGCTGGTGTACAGAGAAAGGTGTAGAGGCCACCTCATGTCCATTAGGCGGCGTGCTATCTTTTCTACAACAGCTGATGGACAGGAAGTTGGCATTCAGCACGATTAAAACGTACGCTGCAGCCATCTCTTCCTGCCACGAAGGATTCGGAGACAGAACAGCTTTTAATCATCCGCTGATGAAGCGTTTTCTAAAAGGTGTACAGAGACGCAGGCCTGTTTCACGCCCACTTGCTCCACAGTGGGATTTAACGCTGGTCCTGCAAGCCCTGATCAAAGCTCTATTTGAGCCTCTGGATCAGGTTCCACTTAAATTCTTGTCTCTTAAAACAGCTCTGCTGTTGGCTTTAGCATCCGCTAAGAGGGTGAGTGATTTATCTGCCCTCTCTGTCACTCCGTCATGTTTCAGAATTCAGGCTGACGGCAGCTCAGCTGATTTAAGACCAAACCCAGCTTTTATGCCTAAAAACATCACGAGCTCCTTTAAATCAAGAGCGATATCCTTGGAGGGGTTTTTCCCTCCCCCCCACAGATCAGAAGAAGAAGCATCTTTCCATCTTCTCTGTCCGGTGCGGGCGTTGACGTGTTACATAGCACGCACAGCTGTAATGCGCCAAACTCAACATTTGTTTGTGCATTATAGAGATGCATCTGCAGGTCGCCCGTTATCCACCCAGCGCCTGTCCCATTGGCTGTGTGAGGCCATTTCTGAAGCCTACAGAGCATCAGATTTAGAGCCTCCTGTCAGCCTCAGAGCACACTCGACCAGGGGTATCGCATCTTCGACTGCCTTGCATAATGGTATGACAATGCAGGACATTTGCACTGTGGCCGCGTGGTCAACACCCTGCTTATTCATTCGCTTTTATCTACGTGATGTGACAGCCCATTCCATGACACATTCTGTCCTTAATACAATACAATACAATACAACTTTATTTATAGAGCACTTTAAAACAACACTGTTGGCCAAAGTGCTGTACACTAGGACATACAAAAACATAAAAACCCCACACGTTAAAAATGTGAAATAAAATAAAGATAACAAATAAAATAAAACAAATAACTTAGAGTCATTAAAACCAATATTTCAAACTGAAGTAAAAGCCAAAGAGAAAAGATGTGTCTTCAGAGAAGACTTAAAAACAGGAAGTGAGCCAGCTTGTCTGACATGCAGAGGCAGCTCGTTCCACAGTTTAGGGGCAGCGACTGAGAACGCTCGGTCACCTCTCAGTCTCCTGTTGGACCTTGGGACGACCAGCAGCAGCTGATCTGCTGACCTGAGAGAGCGAGAAGGAGTGTACAGCTGGAGCAGGTCGGACAGATACTGTGGGGCGAGACCATGAAGACATTTGAAAACAAATAAAAGAACCTTAAAATTAATCCTGAAGCGAACCGGGAGCCAATGTAGTGATTCTAAAACAGGGGTGATGTGTTCTCGTTTTTTGGTACCAGTTAAAAGGCGGGCAGCTGCGTTCTGAACCAGCTGAAGTCGAGTCAGTAATGACTGGCTCAGACCGACATAAAGAGAATTACAGTAATCCAGGCGAGTTGTGATGAAAGCATGGATTAAGATCTGAAAATGATGTTGTGACAGAAATGGTTTGACCTTGGCCAGTTGTCTCAAATGAAAGAAGCTGGACTT
This sequence comes from Nematolebias whitei, assembly GCF_014905685.2. Classification (NCBI taxonomy): domain Eukaryota; kingdom Metazoa; phylum Chordata; class Actinopteri; order Cyprinodontiformes; family Rivulidae; genus Nematolebias; species Nematolebias whitei. The sequence goes on along the minus strand of NC_056499.1, from coordinate 49,907,933 downwards.
GATCACTGATTTAATCTGCGTGTCAAGTTTGAAGTCACTGTCCAGCCTCACGCCCAGGTTAGTTGCTGTCTCAGTCAGATGTTCTGTTAAAGGACCCAGATCAGCATGGATATTGGAGCCTTCACTAGGCTTAAACAACAAGACCTCTGTCTTTTTGTCATTAAAATGTAAAAAGTTTAGTGACATCCATGCTCTGACTTCTGCCATACACCCCAGGAGTTGTTTCAAGGAATGGTGTTTGCCCTGTTTTAACGGAACATAGATTTGGCTGTCATCAGCATAAAAATGAAAAGAAATGCCATGTTTCCGGAGAAGATGTCCCAGAGGGAGTAGATACAGGGAAAACAGAAGAGGGCCAAGTATAGAACCCTGAGGTACTCCACAGGTGAGAGGGGCTACAGAGGACTCCACAGCACCAATGCGCACGCAGAAGTTTCTTTCTGTCAGATAGGATCTGAACCACTGTAGAGCAGGACCCTGAATGCCCACCCAGTTCTCCAGACGAGACAGGAGGATGTGATGGTCTACTGTGTCGAAGGCAGCAGTCAAGTCCAACAACATTAAAACTACACAGTCACCAGAGTCTGCGGCTAAAAGAATGTCGTTGAAGACTTTCAGCAGCGCAGACTCAGTGCTGTGGTGAGTTTTAAAGCCAGATTGAAACTGTTCAAGAAGGTTGTGGTCGTTTAAGTATGATGTTAACTGATTGTAAACAATTTTCTCCAAGATCTTAGACATGAAGGGCAGTTTTGAGATGGGTCTAAAGTTGGACATTACTGTGGGGTCTAGGCTAGGTTTTTTAATCAGTGGTGTCACAACTGCATGTTTAAAGCTCGCTGGTACCTGTCCACATGCCAAGCTGTCATTTATAATTTGGGACACATGAGGAGCCACGGTGTGAAAAACCTCTTTAAAAAGACGAGGTGGGATGGGATCATTTGGGGATCCAGCAGGTTTCATACGACCAGTGATGTCAGTTAAGGAAGACAGGGTGACGAGCTCAAACTGACTGAAGACAGCAGAGCGTGTGACGGAGACGGAGGGGTCGTAAGAAGGAGGGCTTATGAGAGCTCTAATGCTTGAAACCTTATTGATAAAAAAGCTCAGGAAGTTGTCACACATTTCAGTGGAGTTCTCTGGGCTGGCTGATTGTGGGGCGTTAAGAACAGAGGTGATTGTTTTAAAAAGCACACGTGGATTGCTGGAGTTGGAGGAGATGATGTCAGAGAAATATTTGTTTTTTGCAGCTCTAACAGTGGACTGATAGAATGCTCTAACAGAATGAATATTGTTGTTTTCATGGAACTCTGTTTAAGCTCACATCTGTCTGCATGCATTACAGTGTGAGATGTTATCAGTCACAAGTTGTGTCTGTTATTTTGGTTCTATTGTCACTAATCAGTTCATGACTATTGTTACCAATCAGTTCATTTGATTAATAATAATAATAATAATAATAATAATAATAATAATAATGTCATCACAATGTCAGCACTGCATGTTTCCATACAATGGCGAAATTAGTCTCTGCATTTTACCCATCCACCACCAGGTGGTGCAGTGGGCAGCTATTGAAGGCGCCTGGGGGGCATTTTGGTGATGAGGTGTGCTGCCCAGAGACGCCACGTGATGTGCAGTGACTGGGGATCGAACCTGGGACTTTCGGGTCCCAAGCCGGCTGCCCTGCCTCTACACCATCTCGGCCCCCATGTTCATTTATCCTGATGCAATAATCCAGGTAGAAAAATCCAAAAAAGTTCAATCTGGTCCTCTGGACATTCAAAAAAAAAAAAACAAAGCAAAAAAATCTAGAAACGTTTTGTCGCTCATCCAAGAGACTTCCTCAGTCTGAGGTGCTGTTTTCAGCTCAGTCTCTTAAATAGCTGAAATAGAGCTGAAAACAGCACCTCAGACTGAGGAAGTCTCTTGGATGAGACGAAACGTTTCTAGATTTTTTTGCTTTGTTTTGTTTTTTGTTTTTTTTAATGTCCAGAGGACCAGATTGAACTTTTTTGGAATCAGTTCATTTGTTATTATTAATCTGTTTATACTGTTCAGCCATGAATCAGTTGGTTCATGCCCCCCCCCCCTTTTTTTCAACATCTTCCCTATCCGTTGAAATTTTTCGGGGCGTTCATGTTTTTCAGAACGCATAGTTACAAACATGAGTCTGTGCATGGCACACAGAACTACGCAATGCGTAATTATGCACATGGGGAGCTGAGTGACAAGACGTTTTTTGGGCAAGCTTCTGCTTCATACGGTGTTCGAATGGACCCAGTGAGGCGTGGACCACATCCGCTTCGCCCTTAACCCACTAAGCGACAGCCTTAAAGGGCGAAGCCTATACGAAATAGAACGTTGGTTACGTACTGTAACCCCAGATTCTATGAGTATAGGCGTAGCCCTTTAAGCGTCGGGCTTCACTGGCTCCTGAATGGCTGAAGAAAAAATAAAGCTATTTGGGAGCCGATTACCTGCTCTTAATGTAACTTATACGCATCGAGTGGGGCCCACACACAGGTGGGCGTGGACTAAATTTTTTCAGTGTGATGCTTCGCATAACGGGATAAACCCACTAAGCGACAGCCTTAAAGGGCTACGCTGTATTCATAGAATCTGGGGTTACAGTACGTAACCAACGATTGTGAGCAGTCAGACTGTGTGCAGTGAGACTGTATGCAGTGGGACTGTATGCAGTGAGACCTTGCAGTCATACTGTTTTTTTTAATGAAAAAATTAGTAAGATAAGAAAAAACTATTGTCTACCACAATTGTGACAGAAATTCTCCTTTGACAATATTTGGTCAATGTGGGTTTCATATAGTTACAGTTAAGGTTGTTAAAAAAACGGTGCTACTTAAACCTTTACAAGCTCAACAGAATCACATATCTCAGTATTACTGACAGAAATGTTAGAAATATGATAATCCTGTAGGAAGTGCTACCACCACCCTCCCCTCGGCTGCATCTGATGGCTAAATTATTTTAGATTAGTTGTTTTAAAATCACAGCGATTCGTTTGGTTACTTCTCACTATTTCTGCAAGCTGATGTCCTCAAATAGCTTTATGACATATTTTTTAACCATTCCTATATTTAATTTGTTCAGCTTTATCAGGAGCAAGGTGCCAGGACTTTTGGTTCTAAATCATTAAACTTTTAAAAATATTTAACTTTATTCAGAGTAACATTTGTCTCAAGGTGTCCTTCAAAACATTGTTCGTTTTTCTTTTCTTGAACCATTTTTGGGTTTCAGCTGCAGTTGGCTACCTTTAGCCTTTACCTGCTGTTTTGCCTTTTTTAACTTTTATATAATATTTTTGCTAATATTAGCTTGTAGCTACTGGTTTGCTGTTTTCTTTTATTATGTCCTGCTTGTTTTAATTTTAACAATTCAAGTATGAATTCATCAAATTTCAGCAGACATTCAGCACTGACACGGGACTTGTACAGAAAATGCATTCAACAGAACCCCTCTTTCAAAACATCTGAACTATCCCTTTAAAGTAGCTTGACCGTGGTTTTTGATTAGGCACACCAACAGAAGAACAGCAGACAGCAGTGGTTGTTGTGGCAGTGACATGTATTATGAAAACTGAGGCTCGTCAGGTCCTATGATGGACTGAAGACCTGTCCAGATGTCCCCTGCCTCTCGCACAGTGATTGGTGGACATGGACAACAGTGACCCCCGCGACCCAAACAGGAAGAAGCGGGTAAAGATGATGGCTGGATGGATGCTCGTGAGTTTATTTTGTGCTGCTTCAGTTGAGTGTGTCCATAAAGAATCTCAACTCAAAGGGCCAAACAGTGCAGCAACTTTAGACACACACAAAAAACTGTCAGTTTTCTTGTAACGTCTGGGTTTTTATTTTCCCAGAATTTCCTTTAAACTTCTTCATATTTCTGTTCTTTTCTTCCCTAACCTTTACAAGAGCTGTATTTGTTACCCTGATGCATGCTCAATAACCCAGGTAGAAAAATCTAAAAAAGTTAAATCTGGTTCTCTGGACATTCAAAAAAACAAAACAACGCAAAACAACAAAAAAATGTAGAAACGTTTCGTATCTCATCTGAGAGACTTCCTCAGTCTGAGGTGCTGTATTCAGCTCAGTCTCTTAAATAGCACCTTCTCAGAGTGGATCAACCAGTTTTGCTGCTGACAACCAAAACCAGCTGATCACATGCTCAAGAAGGACCATCAGCCTAACAATGGATCATTAGCACACTGATGGCTGTTTACTATTCACAGAGGGCTGAGTGATACTAGCAATCACAGCATTGTAAGAGGGGGACAATTGAACACGTAGGCCTCCACCCCGTTTAACGATGGACGGTTTCTTTTCACAAAGATGGCCTCCTTTACTCCTCTCTCAAACCATCGTTCCTCTCTATCCAGGATGTGCACATCTGAAGATGGAGGCCTATGTGTTCAATTGTCCCCCTCTTACAGTGCTGTGATTGCTAGTATCACTCAGCCCTCTGTGAATAGTAAACAGCCATCAGTGTGCTAATGATCCATTGTTAGGCTAATGGTCCTTCTTGAGCATGTGATCAGCTGGTTTTGGTTGTCAGCAGCAAAACTGGTTGATCCACTCCGAGAAGGTGCTATTTAAGAGACTGAGCTGAATACAGCAGCTCAGACTGAGGAAGTCTCTCGGATGAAAGACAAAACGTTTCTACATTTTTTTGTTGTTTTGCTTTGTTTTGTTTTTTTGAATGTCCAGAGGACCAGATTTAACTTTTTTAGATGTATTTGTTACCCCTTAAAAGAATGGAGATACTATGTGAAAATGATCACAGGGGAACGGATCACTGCCTCTCCAATCACTCGCTTGTATTGAGTGTCTATTTCAGAAAACAATACACAGATATCAAAAGCAATAGCAAAGTGCTAACTAAAATAGCTTATAGTGTTTGACATCAAGTTTGCATTAAAAAAATACAGGACACAGGAGCATCTCTTTTCACACCATTTTTGTATAACATTTTGAACTGATCAGAAAATCAGAAGATTTTTCTGAACAAAACAAGGAACTCAGTGTCCCATGCCCGGACGTGGGTTACCGGGGCCCCACCCTGGAGCCAGGCCTGGGGGAGGGGCTCGTCGGCGAGTGCCTGGTGACCGGGTCTCTACACATGGGGCCCGGTCGGGCTCAGCCTGAAGGAGCAACATGGGTTTGCCTTTCTGTGGACCCACCACCTGCAGGAAGGGCCACAAAAGTCGGGTGCATGATGCAATGGGCAGTGGTCGAAGGCGGGGACATTGGCGCTCAGACCCTGGCTTACCATAGCTGGCTCTTGTGACATGGAATGTAACCTCTCTGGCAGGGAAGGAGCCTGAGCTTATGCGCGTGGTTGAGAGGTACTGACTAGATATAGTTGGGCTTACCTCGGCGCACAGCATGGGCTCTGGAACCAATCTCCTTGAGAGTAGCTGGCCCTTATTCCACTCTGGAGTTGCCCAGGGTGAGAGGTGTCGAGCTGGTGTGAGTCTACTTGTAGCACCCTGACTTGGTGCCTGTGTGTTGGAGTTTTTCCCGGTAGATGAGAGGGTGGCTTCCCTTCAGGATGGGGGGACAGGCTCTGACTGTTGTTTATGCCTATGCGCCAAACTGCAGTTCAGAGTATCTGGCCTTCTTGGAGTCCTTGGCAGGGGTGCTGGAAGGTGTGCCAGCTGGGGACTCCTTTATTCTGCTGGGGGACTTCAATGACCACGTGGGTAATGACAGTGTGATCTGGAAGGGCGTGATTGGGAGGAATGGCCTCTGATCTGAACCTGAGCGGTGTTTTGTTGTTGGACTTCTGTGCTAGTCATAGCTTGTCCATCACGAACACCATGTTTGAACATAAGGGTGTCCATAAGTGCACTTGGCACCAGGATGCCCTAGGCCATAGATCGATGATTGACTTCATAGTCATGTCATCTGATTTGCAGCCATTTGTTTTGGACACTCGGGTGAAGAGAGGAGCTGAGCTGTCAACTGATCACCACCTGGTAGTGAGTTGGATCAGATGGCGGGGAAAGATGCCTGACAGACCCGGTAGACCCAAACGTGTAGTGAGGGTTTGCTGGGAAGACAGACAGACCCCGGGGAAGACCCAGGACATGCTGGAGAGACTATGTCTCTCGGTTGGCTTGGAAACACCTTGGAATCCTCTCAGCAGAGCTGGAAGATGTGGCTGTGGAAAGAGATGTCTGGGCCTCCCTGCTCAAGCTGCTACCCCACGACCCGACTTCGGAATAAGCGGAAGATGATGGATGGATGGGTGGATTTTTAACTGTAAGCTATTTAAACTATGTTTTTAAACACACCCAAAACAAGTGTTTCACATTAAATGTATTTAACAGTTTTAAGCATTTTATTAGGGGACTACAGGTTAGTTACCACAGAAACGTGGAAGAAATTTTCCACGTGGGTTCTGAATAAACCCTGCACCAGTGAGGTCAATTCAATTCAATTCAGTTTATTTATATAGCGCCAAATCACAACAAAGTTGTCTCAGGGCACTTTACAGAAACATTCACATACATAAAAGCCAATTAGTAGTTTATCTAAGGAATCCAGCAGACAAGATGAATCTTGGCTTCGATGCAGTCTCCCATCCTAAGCAAGCACAGTGGCAACAGTGGAAAGGAAAAACTCCCTTTTAAAAGGAAGAAACCTCCAGCAGAACCAGGCTCAGGACAAGCGGCCATCTGCTTTGACCAGCTGGTTGAGAGGACAGGGAGGAGAGACAGACGAACACAGAATGGTAGGTCCAGGTATAAGTTCAAGTGTATCTGAAAGACAAAAAAACACATGTTAAGGATAGAAAAAATAATTACAAATACAAAACAGGTTGAGCAGAGTAAGTAAAGACAGAAGTAGAGTGAAAATTGTGGTCAGTTTGTCCTCCAGCAGTCTAAGCCCATATCAGCATAACTAAGGGACAGCTCAGGAAACCCAAGCCGACCCTAACTATAGGATTTAGCAAAAAGAAAAGTCTTAAGCCTAGTTTTAAAACTGGATAATGTGTCAGCCTCACGGACAGAGATTGGCAGTTAGTTCCACAAGAGAGGAGCCTGATAATTGAAAGATCTGTCTCCCATTCTGTTTTTGTAAATTCTGGGAACCACAAGTAAACATGCAGTCTGAGAGCGAAGCGCTCTGTTAGGAAAATATGGAACAACAAGATCTGTATTATAAGATGGAGCCAGGTTGTTGAGAGCTTTGTAGGTTAGAAGTAGATTTTGAATTCTATTCTGGATTTGACAGGGAGCCAATGGAGAGAAACTAAGACTGGAGAAATGTGATCTCTCCTTCTAACTCCAGTTAAGACTCTAGCAGCAGCATTTTGGATCAACTAAAGACGTTTTAAAGACTTATTTGGACATCCAGATAATAAACCATTGCAATAGTCCAGTCTAGACGTGACAAATGCATGGACCAGTTTTTCTGCATCATTTTTAGATAAGATGCTTCTAATTTTAGTGATATTACGCAGATGGAAGAAGGCAGTTCTAGTAACGTTTTTATTGTGGGGGATAAAAGACATGTCCTGATCAAAAATAACACCAAGATTTTTAACATTCATTCAACCTTTATTTAAACAGATAAATCATATTGAGCCTCGAAGACTCATTTACAAGTGAGACCTGTTTGGACAGACAAAAAACAGTGGTTAACAGGACATGTAGGAATTGGAGTAAAAAAAAAATTCCTATTAGACTTTTTTCTTGGCTGAGAAAAACCCCTAATATTGAAAAAACACTTCGCACAAACAAGCACATATTTACGTAGACATTCTGCAGAGCAGAGCAGGAAGAAGGAAGAGACAAGACCGGTCAACAACGCCTACAGATGCTCTCAAGGTCACTGTAATCAGTCAATGTCCTCTGGTGAGATCCATAAACATTCTCGAGTATGTCGAAAAATGGCCAAGGATAACCTCTATAAGAATCCAGAGTCCTGAAATGATGACATAAAGTTTTTTCAGCGGGGTTTCATCTGGTTATCAGTTGGAAATTCCTCAGGGATGGGGTGGTGAGCGTCAGATCACACTTTCTCCAGGCGACTTTAGATAAGATTGCCTTCAAGGACAAACCAAGGCAACCAAAATTTAGGTAAACACACAGTTGTTTTGGGGACAGGCAGAACTTAATGACATCAACCTTGAGTCTGTGTTTGGTCCACTCGGTTCCGAAATGTCCAAATTAACATGGCCAACACCGATGGAAACGTGTCTGAGTAAAAATCCCCAAGCTCTGATCCATTCAGCCCAAAGCATTTGAGTCCGGGTACTCCAGACATAAACCCAATAAAGGCAAGCAGCGTGATCGGGTCCAAATTTGCTGCTGACGACTTTCTTGATTGTAGATAAAACCAGCACCAGCTGAATCCAAAAAGCAGGAACCAATTATCAAAAATTCAATTAAATATGCGTCCTTAAAATCCACAGATGGCAGCAGAGATAGACACATCATCAAGTTTTCCAGTCGATGAGATATCCAGCTGCATACGTGCCAACAGGATAAATCGGCTCGCCAAAAGCCTGTCTTCTCTTCGAAGAAATGTTGTAAATTGAGATGAGGGACCAACTGGTCAAAAAACAAGTCCATAATTATGGTTCGGAAGAAATGCAAGAGAGTCTCACAGCAATTTCACAGACAGACAGAGCAGCAAAGCAAAGCGGAGAGGGGGGGAGGGAAGCATCCGATCTCGTGGGGAGCGAGTGGTGAAGTGAACATTAGAGCTGGAGGACAGATTAATGCCATCTAAGGAGGGAGAAAGACTGAAAAATTCATTCCTAAGGTGCTCAGGTCCAAAAACCAAACCTCAGTTTTGTCTGTGTTCAACAGGAGAAAATTAAGGGTCATCCAGGTTTTTATGTCTTTAAGACATGCTTGTAGTCTAAGTAGCTGATATGATTCATTGGGTTTAATGGACAAATATAATTGTGTGTCATCAGCATAACAATGGAAATTTATCCCATGCTGTTTAATAACTTTACCTAATAGTAATAATAATTTATTTATAAAGCCCTTTAAAACAACCACAGCTGCCACAAAGTGCTGTACATATAAAATCAAGAACATTTAAACACATAAAAACAGTTGTTAAAACATTAAGATCAATAAAAAATAATAAAAACAGTGCAGAGCAAAATTCAGTGTGTGCTAAAAGCCAGGGAGTAAAAATGTGTTTTTAAAAGAGTTTTAAAACTGGACAGTGAAGGGGCTCGTCTGATGGGAAGAGGGAGATCGTTCCACAGTCTTGGAGCAGCAAAAGAAAAAGCTCTGTCGCCTCTGAGCCTCCGCTTAGACCTCGGCACCTCCAGGAGCAGCTGATCAGCTGATCTGAGGCACCGAGCAGGAGAGTATGGGTGAAACAGCTCAGATAGGTAGGATGGAGCAAGACCATTTAAACTTTTAAAAACAAATAAAATAATCTTAAAATGAACTCTAAAATGAACAGGCAGCCAGTGGAGTGAAGCCAGAGTGGGGGTGATGTGCTCCCTTTTTTGAACTCCAGTTATAAGCCTAGCAGCAGCGTTCTGAACCAACTGGAGGCGTCTGAGGGAGGACTGGCTGACTCCAAGGTAAAGAGCGTTGCAGTAATCCAGCCGAGAGGTGACAAAGGCATGGATTACTGTTTCCAGCTGTTGTTTTGTAAGGATGGACTTTACCTTAGCCAGCTGTCTGAGGTGATAAAAACTGTTCTTGACCACCGCTCCAATCTGGGAATCTAATTTAAAATCACTGTCCATTTTAAAATCCAAGTTAGAAACAGTTTTCTTTACTTGTGGTGCCAGAGGGCCCAGATCAACAGGGGAAGGTTCACAAGAGCCACTAGGATCAAACACCATCATTTCTGTTTTCTTTTCATTGAAATTTAAGAAGTTTAAAGACATCCAGGCTTTGATGTCTTCAAGACACAACAGAAGTGGCCTAATTGAGGGGGGCATCTTTCTTTTTTAGTGGCATTGGTAATGGAAGCATATATAAAGTAAAGAGTATTGGCCCAAGCACTGAGCCCTGAGGAACTCTATGACTAACTTTGGTGTATGAAGAAGATTTATTATTTACATTTACAAACTGGAATCTATCAGATAGATATGATTTAAACCATTTTAGAGCCGTTCCTGTAATCCCAATATCATATTCAAGCCTCTGTAGTAAAATATTGTGATCAACTGTATCAAATGCAGCACTGAGGTCAAACAGGACTAGTATAGACACAAGTCCATTGTCTGAGGCCATGAAAATACCATTGGTGACTTTTGCTAATGCTGTTTCTGTGCTATGATAAGCTCTAAACCCTGACTGAAAATCTTCAAACAGATTATTTCTTTGTAGATGTTCACGCAACTGACCTGCAACTATTTTCTCTAGAATTTTTTAGATGAAAGTTAGATTAGATATAGGTCTATAGTTGGCCAGAATTTCTGAATCAAGATCAGACTTTTTAAGTAAAGGTTTAGTTACAGCAACCTTAAAACGCTGTGGTACATAACCATCCATTAAAGACAAATTAAGTAGATCCAAAATGTGGACATTAATTAGGGGAAATACCTCTTTAAACAGTCTGGTTGGGATGGGATCTAGCAGGCATGTGGATGGTTTGGATGAGGTTATTATTTTTGACAATTCAGAGAGCTCAACAGGACAAAAACTGTCCAAACATAAATCAGGCTCTAGTGAAATTTTTAAAGTTGCCTCATTTGACAGGGGACTAGAGATAGTAGAAGGAAGGATGGTTAGAATTTTCTCTCTAATTGAAATAATTTTATTTAAAAAGAATCTCATGAAGTCATCACTACTTATAGTTGTAGGGATACATGGTTCAACAGAAATGGGACTTTTAATTAGTCTAGCAATAGTACTAAACAGAAACCTAGGGTTATTTTTATTCTCCTTGTCATGACCGGCTCCGTGTTGTGGGACCCAAAGTGCAGGAAGACGAATGAAGCTCCAGTAAATAAGTAAAATAGTTTATTAATTAAATAAACAAAACAAAATGCTGTCGGGGCAGCAAACTTACTTTAGGAGGACACACAGGAGAGACAGGTCATGAAGCCTTAGGACAAGGACAATCCAGAGACACTGACAAGAAACCAAGAGGCTGAATATATACAGACACAAACAAGGTGAAATGAGTGACACCTGCGGTGATTAGAATTAGACACAGGTGCAACAGTGCTGGAACACAGGAGGAGAAAAGCTGAGGGGTGACAGGCAAACATGAGGGAGAACACAACATGTAAGACAAGACCCCAGAAACCCTACAGGACCCCCCTCTCAAGGGATGGCCCCTGAAATCCCAAAGTAGAGCACCAAAGGAAAGAAGTAGGGCACAGAAGGAACAAAAGAAAAGCCGACAGGTAGGAACCTGGGAAAACACAGAAACCAGAAACCCCCCTTGGTCAAGGTGAGCGGTCAGGAGACCTTCCACAACAAGACAGAGGATCCGGGGGGCGTCCTGATGACCATCCATCAGCAGGCCAGAGGTCGGGCGGGCGGCCAGGAGACCACCCATATATGGCCAGTGGGGGGACCACAACTGCAGGTGAGGAGACCCCTGGGACAGCTGCAGCTTGATGGGCAAGGACCTCTGGAGGGACGAGGACCTCTGGAGGGACGAGGACCTCTGGACGAGCGAGGACCTCTGGACGAGCGAGGACCTCTGGAGGGACGAGGACCTCTGGACGAGCGAGGACCTCGGGAGCGAGGACCTCGGGAGCGAGGACCTCTGGATGAGCGAGGACCTCTGGATGAGCG
>NC_056499.1:49894932-49896072 GCF_014905685.2 Nematolebias whitei | reverse complement strand
AGACTGTGTGCAGTGAGACTGTGTGCAGTCAGACTGTGTGCAGTCAGACTGTGTGCAGTTAGACTGTGCAGTTAGATTGTGTACAGTTAAACTGTGTGCAGTTAGACTGTGTGCAGTCAGACTGTGTGCAGTAAGACTGTGTTCAGTGAGATGTTGCAGTCAGACTGTGTGCAGTGAGACTGTGTGCTGTCAGACTGTGTGCAGTCAGATTGTGTGCATTCAGACTGTGTTTAGTCCGACTGTTTGCAGTGAGACTGTATGCAGTCAGACTGTATGCAGTGAGACTGTGTGCATTGAGACTATGTGCAGTGAGACTGTGCATTTAGATTGTGTGCAGTTAGATTGTTTACAGTTAGACTGTGTGCAGTTAGACTGTGTGCAGTCAGACTGTGTGCAGTGAGACTGTGTTCAGTGAGACGTTGCAGTCAGACTGTGTGCAGTCAGACTGTGTGCAGGGAGACTGTGTGCAGTGAGATTGTGTGCAGTCAGACTGTTTAGTCCGACTGTTCGCAGTGAGACTGTATGCAGTCAGACTGTGTGCAGTCAGACTGTGTGCAGTCAGACTGTGTGCAGTTAGACCTTGCAGTCAGAATGTATGCAGTGAGACTGTGTGCAGTGATATTGTGTGCAGTCAGACTATGTTTAGTCCGGCTGTATGCAGTGAGACTGTAAGCAGTCAGACTGTGTTCAGTCAGATTTTGTGCAGTGAGACAGTGTGTAGTGAGACTGTGTGCAGTCAGACTGTGTGCAATGAGACTGTATGCAGTAAGACTGTGTGCAGTGAGACTGTGCAAGAAGACTGTGTGCAGTGAGATTTTGTGCAGTGAGGCTGTATGCAGTGAGACTGTTTTCAGTCAGACTGTATGCAGTGAGTCTGTGTGCAGTCAGACTGTTTGCAGTCAGATTTTATGCAGTGAGACTGTGTGCAGTCAGACTGTATGCAGTGAGACTGTGCGCAGTCAGATTGTGTGCAGTGGGACTGTGTGTAGTCAGACTTTGTACAGTCAGATTGTGTGCAGTCAGATTGTGTGCAGTGAGACAGTGTGTAGTGAGACTGTGTGCAGTCAGACTGTGTGCAGTCAGATTGTGTGCAGTCAGACTGTGTTCAGTGAGACTGTATGCAGTAAGACTGTGTGCAGT
>NC_056499.1:49891312-49894832 GCF_014905685.2 Nematolebias whitei | reverse complement strand
AAACACACCGGCATGGACTGGGTTGCGTCTGAGGAGGGACGTGCTGGAGTTCGGTGGAGCCGGCTCGGTTCCGCCGCCCGTTGCTCCTGCGGTGAGTCCAAGCAGACTGCCCCCCTCCCTTTGAAGACCGCTCCAGGAAAGCAGGAGGTGGTTGGGGAGGAGGTGGGTTGCGAGGAGCTGTCGCTCTGTGAGAAGGTGAAGAAAGGCGAGGTGGTGCGGCAAAAGACCCAGTTTTAATAGCCAGGCGCGTACCTTGGTACAAAGTTTTTTCCTCTCCTCCTCCTCGCGCCGAGCAGTTTTGTCCGCCTCACGGGCGAGCCATGTAAAGATGTCAATCTTCCTGCTGGGTTTGGTATGGTCTCTGGATTCTGTCATGATCGGCTCCGTGTGTGGGACCCAAAGTGCAGGAAGACGAATGAAGCTCCAGTAAATAAGTAAAATCGTTTATTAATTAAATAAACAAAACAAAATGCTGACGGGGCAGCAAACTTACTTTAAAGGAGGACACAAGGAGAGACAGGTCATGAAGCCTTAGGACAAGGACAATCCAGAGACCCTACAGGAAACCAAGAGGCTGAATATATACAGACACAAACAAGGTGAAATGAGTGACACCTGCGGTGATTAGAATTAGACACAGGTGCAACAGTGCTGGAACACAGGAGGAGAAAAGCTGAGGGGTGACAGGCAAACATGAGGGAGAACACAACATGTAAGACAAGACCCCAGAAACCCTACACTCCTCTATTAGAGATGAGTAATATAAAGTTCTAGCTTTACGAAGAGCTTTTTTATATGTTAGCAGACTATCTTTCCAAGTTAAATAAAATTCAACATTAGTAGAGCGCCATTTTCTCTCCTGGTTTCTAGATGCTGCTTTAAAGTACGTAACTCAGAATTGAACCAAGGAGCCAGTTTCCTCTGATTGATTACTTTCTTTTTCAGTGGAGCAATTTTATCAAGTGAAGTTTGCACTGAAGTTGTACGATGATCAACTAGATGATCTAAGTTACCGTTCTCTGATGCATTACTCTGCAAGACAGAGGAAAACATTGATGGAAGAGATTGTTTAAATTTGGTTACAGCATTTTCTGATAAGCACCTGCTGAGATGAAATTTACTTTCAGTGACTGTGTAGTCATTTAATGTAAAGTCAAAGGTTATTAAAAAATGGTCGGACAGAACAGGATTTTGAGGAACTATTACCAAGTCCTTAATCTCTACACCATAGGTCAGAACTAAATCAAGAGTGTGATGATAAGAATGAGTAGATGTGTGGACGTTTTGGGTAAAAACCAAATTAGTCTATTAAATTATTAAAGGCTATGCTTAAGCTATCACTCTCAACATCCACATGAATATTGAAATCACCCATTATGATGATTTTATCAGTATTTGATAAAAAGTCAGTTAAGAATTCTGAGAATTCAGACAAAAACTGAGAGTAAGTGCCTGGTGGACGATATATAACAACTAGTAAAAGTTGCTTTTCTGATTTCCATTTTGGATGAGAAAGACTGAGGGACAGTGATTCAAAGGCATCATAAGTAATAACTGGTTTGGCATTAATCAATAATCCTGACTGAAAAATAGAAGCTACTCCTCCACCTCGGCCAGTTGTTCTAGGAACATGAAAATTTAAATAATTAACAGGAGTGGATTCATTTATACTAACAAAATCCTCCTGTTGTAGCCAAGTTTCTGTCAGACAGAATAAATCAATATGATGCTCAGTTATCAGTTCATTAACTAACAGGGATTTAGAGGAAAGAGATCTGATGTTCAATAATCCACATTTAATGATTTTATGATTTTGCTCTGGTAAAGTAACTGTGTTTATTTTAATCAGATTTTTATGGTTTATATTTTTAGAGTTGATTTTTGGTTTATTTAATTTGAGCCGTGGTCGAGTTGACACTGTTTCAATGTGGGTGTGGGTGGGTAACAGAGGAGAAGCAGCAGAGAGGTGTGGAGGACTACAACTCTGCTTCCTGGACTGGACCCTGGGTTGTCAATAATTTGGGGGATAAACAAAATCAGCCATATTTCTAGAAAGAAGAGCGGCTCCGTCCAAAGTGGGATGGATGCCATCTCTCCGCATCAGACCAGGTTTTCCCAAGAAAGGTCACAGCTCATAATTGTCAAAAACCTGTTTCTGAGTGATTAATGATTTTATTGGATTTTCTCTTTTGTAAACCTATTGATGAAACCAAAAAAGTTGATGAAAGACATTATCAATTTCATAATCTTCTACTGCTGTCATCTTAACTATGTCTGACTATCACTTACTGACTACCAAATCATTGCCTGGCTATTATTTTGTTCACTGATGTAGTGAAGCAACATACCAAGTACTCACTGAGGAACTAATCGTTACTTAATCACTACCTGACCGTTACCTACTGTTTCTGTGTACTTGGCTTGGCTGTGTTCCCCAGTAAGTAGTGGTTAACTACCCATTAGCTCCTGATTCATTCTTTTTTTGTTTGTTTGTTTGTTTGTTTGGTAACTACCCATTAGTTCTTGATTAGTTCCTCTTTATTTACTAACCAGTTGTCCCTTAATAGGGCTTGGCTCTTTGTTCCCCAGTAAGTACTGGTTAACTACCCATTATTCCTGATTTGTTCCTGATACGTTCCTGAGGTGTTCCCTAGTAGTTAATCAAATTTTGTGTACCTTATTGCAAAGTGTTACCCTTTACTCTTATTTAAACAAATCAAACTGCCGAACACCATAGCAGGACATGAGGTCTCCTGCCGCTAGCAATAATGCTAAACTAGTTAGCTGAATGCTAAAAAAGTTAAATCTGGTCCTCTGGACATTCAAAAAAAAAAAAAAAAAAACAAAGCAAATCAACAAAAAAATGTAGAAACGTTTCGTCTCTCATCCGAGAGACTTCCTCAGTCTGAGGAGCTGTATTCAGCTCAGTCTCTTAAATAGCACCGTCTCAGGGTGGATCAACCAGTTTTGCTGCTGACAACCAAAACCAGCTGATCACATGCTCAAGAAGGATCATCAGCCTAACAATGGATCATTAGCACACTGATGGCTGTTTACTGTTCACAGAGGGCTGAGTGATACTAGCAATCACAGCATTGTAAGAGGGGGACAGTTGAACCCGGAGGCCTCCACCCCTGTTTAATGATGGATGATTTCTTTTCACAAAGATGGCCTTCTTTACTCCTCTCTCAAACCATCGTTCCTCTCTGTCCAGGATGTGAACATCTTCATCCCTGAAAGAGTGACCGCTGGCCTGGAGATGAGTGTAGACCGCAGAGTCCTGGCCTGATGATGTTGATCTTCTGTGCTGGGCCATCCTTTTGGCCAGTGGCTGTTTAGTTTCCCCGATGTAAGACTGATCACAGCCCTCCTGACACTGAACAGCATACACAACATTGCTCTGTTTGTGCCGGGGGACTGGATCTTTGGGATGAACCAGTCTTTGCCGTAATGTATTTTGGGGTTTAAAAGCCACTGGGACGTTATGTTTAGAAAATAAACGTCTCAGTTTCTCTGATAC
>NC_056499.1:49887968-49891212 GCF_014905685.2 Nematolebias whitei | reverse complement strand
TTTTTTACATCTTCTCGTGTGAACTTGATGTATTTATCCACAGAGTTGATGTGGTCAGTAAAATGTTGGACTTCCTGAGATTTGATTTTAACCCAGGTGTCGTCAACATACCTGAACCAATGACTTGGTGGTGTCCCTGAAAAGGACGTCAAGGCTCTCTTTTCTACCTCCTCCATGTACAGGTTGGCAACAATAGGAGAAACTGGAGACCCCATAGCACACCCATGTTTCTGCCTATAATATTGCTCCCCATATGTGAAGTAGGTTGACTGCAGGCACAGTTTCAAGAGTTGACACAGTTGTTCTGTAGAAAGTGTGGTCCTGCTGCTCAGAGTGGTGTCTGATTTTAATTTTAAACTGACCACCTCTACTGCATCATCAACAGGAATGCACGTAAAGAGTGATGTGACATCAAAAGAGACCATTGTTTCATCAGTCTCCATGATGACATCCCTCACCATGGACTTTGTGGACAAGGTGAGTCATCCAACAGGTGAAAAGGAGGAACCCAGACCCAGACCAGTGGTCATTCCATATGTTGAGGGAGTATCAGAGAAACTGAGACGTTTATTTTCTAAACATAACGTCCCAGTGGCTTTTAAACCCCAAAATACATTACGGCAAAGACTGGTTCATCCCAAAGATCCAGTCCCCCGGCACAAACAGAGCAATGTTGTGTATGCTGTTCAGTGTCAGGAGGGCTGTGATCAGTCTTACATCGGGGAAACTAAACAGCCACTGGCCAAAAGGATGGCCCAGCACAGAAGATCAACATCATCAGGCCAGGACTCTGCGGTCTACACTCATCTCCAGGCCAGCGGTCACTCTTTCAGGGATGAAGATGTTCACATCCTGGACAGAGAGGAACGATGGTTTGAGAGAGGAGTAGAGGAGGCCATCTTTGTGAAAAGAAATCATCCATCATTAAACAGGGGTGGAGGCCTCCGGGTTCAACTGTCCCCCTCTTACAATGCTGTGATTGCTAGTATCACTCAGCCCTCTGTGAACAGTAAACAGCCATCAGTGTGCTAATGATCCATTGTTAGGCTGATGATCCTTCTTGAGCATGTGATCAGCTGGTTTTGGTTGTCAGCAGCAAAACTGGTTGATCCACCCTGAGACGGTGCTGTTTAAGAGACTGAGCTGAATACAGCACCTCAGACTGAGGAAGTCTCTCGGATGAGAGACGAAACGTTTCTACATTTTTTTGTTGATTTGCTTTGTTTTGTTTTTTTTTTTTTGAATGTCCAGAGGACCAGATTTAACTTTTTTTTAGCTTTTTCTACCTGGATTATTGAGCATGCATCAGGATAGTTAGCTGAATACTTCTCATGCAGCATTTTTTTTTAATTACTTTATTTTACCAGGAAGAAATCCAATGAGCTCATCAATCTCTGTTACAAGGATGTCCTGGACAAATAAACATACAAACACCAAACAAACAAACTCTGCAATGCAAAGCAAACCAAACACCTACAAACACATACTGTACATACATGGCTAGTCTACAACCACACACCATTCTCTTAAAAGTTTTATTCCATTAATATGAATTGCCTTAAAGAAGGGAAATAGTACGAGAAAATTATCACAGGAGACAGATCACTGCTTCTTCTTTCGCTCGCTTGTATTGAGTGTGGAGAGAAAGCATGCAAGTCCCCCTAGTGCATCCTCTAGGTCATGGTGCTAAACTAACCACTATTCCAAACAAAGACAAGTTCATTATTTTTGCCTTTTGCATGATTAAAATAAAATAAAATAAAAAACATACAAATGCAGATAATCAAAATAAATGAACCTAATATTAATAAAGTCAAATTGATCAGGATTATAACCGGCAACATATTTCCTGTACAGACCGCCTTCTGTTTCATGAGATGTTCTTCAGATGTTCTCGTCTCCATTTCAAATCCTGCTTCATGTTCCCATTGAGCTCAGCAGTTTTCCTGACCTGTCACCTGGTCGGTCTTATTGGTTTTATTGATCAGTCGGGTTGTTTCTTTCTCCCATGTTCTGGATTTTTAGATTTTTTTTTATTTTTATTTTGCGTCAACTGTTTTCTTTGTTAAATGGATGGACTGTACTTACAGTATGTAGCACTTTTCTGTCTTATCAAGATACTCAAAGCACTTTACAATACAATCTGTGCCCATATTTACCCATTCATATAGCATGTACAAAGAATAATCAGTGTTTTATCACATTCATACACTGATGGGACACACATCAGAGGCAATGAGGTGTTCAGTGTCTTGCTCAGGGACACTTCGGCATGTGACTGCTGGTGGAATCGAACACCTAACTATTTCATTGGAGGACGACTGCTCTAACCACTCAGCTAAAGCTGCCCCAGAATAAAGAAAATTAAAGTTTACTCTGCACAGAATAAAGAGAGGGAATAGGCCCTATTCACATGACGTCAGACAACTTCCTTTTTGACTCGATGCTGTGGATCATTACTTCTGGGTCTATTCTCCCTCGGGAGACCTGTCTGGAAACTTAACGGAATTTCATTCATTCAACCTTTATTTATAGAGGTTATATTACAAGATATAGCGCAAGGTAAGGTTAATAAAAACAGTATTTATGTGTTTGTTAGCTGTGGAAACATTATCCATCATTATCAATTTACCATTCTGTAACTGTGTCAGGAAACAGCCTCCAATTGGAAAGTAAGCTAGCTAGCAGCTAACAAGTAGCTAAAATATACACTGCTGCTGCCTGTCAGTGCTGTAACATTAAAATGTTTACTTTATCTATTAATGTAAAATCTCTGACATCTTCCAACACCATTGTTTAGAATAGCATTTTAAATATTGAATTAAAAACTATATGTCAAACCATTTCCATGTTCTGATGTGATTAATAATTTCTCTTTTTACTTTCTTCTTGTGTCCATCTTTCTCAGCAGCAGCAACTCAGCAAAGAGGACACCCTGAAGACCCAGGCTCGTCTGAGGATTTTAGCAGAGAGGGCCATGTGAAGGGTGAAGGAGTACCAGTCAATCAGGAGGTTCAGTCAATCAGCTGTGGGTCATCTGCTGCTGCCTAATATCAAATTATCAGGGTCGTCTTGATGGAAAAGGTGAAAAACCAGTCTAGAGCCTCCCTGCTCCTTCAAGTCACACTTCTTCGAAGAACATTCAATACTGCAAGCAGCTGTTGGAAATCTCTCCGTATATATATATATATTTTTTTATCTACTAATGAATGAATTGATGTGAAGAATTATGTCAGAACTTTTT
>NC_056499.1:49870873-49887868 GCF_014905685.2 Nematolebias whitei | reverse complement strand
AAATAGCTTGTCTTCAGTAATCTGCATATGTACATCTTTTACATTTAAATTGCATCTGTTTGTATATTTTACACATCTGGTAATGTAGTACATGGAGGAAGGGAGGAAATGCTCAAAATTAAAGCTTCTGTTGTGTAACAATTAAACAAGGTTTGTGGCTACTTCTTGCAAAATTTAATTTAATAATTTTATTGAACACTGTACATGGAGCAATGTTGGTAAATAAACTTATATATATGTATATATATTTATATACACACACACACACACACACACACACACACACACACACACAGGAGGGCACTTATTAATTGTCAGCTGCTGGATTTCCATTTCTAAGGACAAAACTTGTCTCTGCAACTCTTGAATTCTCCGTGCAGCATCATCCAGTTGACCTAAGAGAAAAGAAAATATAAATCTTAATAGACATCACTTATCCACCCATTAATTTCCTGTTCAATTATCAAATATCTTTTGTATTACAGCATTTCTCCTATTACTTACTCGTTATTGCCTTGACAGTTCTGAGGTGAAGATATATGTAATTTTTTTCAAAGGGGAAAACACAAAATATGCAATATTTTTCATAAAGTATAAAGCTGCTCCTCCTCATTCAAATCATTTCATGTATTTACTGACGTCTCTCAACCATTAGCAAGTCTAACATGTTCTGAATACAACCACAAGATGGTTGCAGTGTTATTCACTGCCATATATTTTTTCTAAAATACATTTTCTGCAATAATAACCCGGAGAAGGATGTCAGGCAGAGTTGTGATCTTTTGCCACTGCACCTGTAGGCGATGCCTCCTCTGTACAGTTCCCGGGGTCAGGCATCTCCTAGGAGTCATCCTGGCCAGCAGCACCGAGACACTTTCTTGCTCACAGGTAAACTGACTCACGAGCTTGTGAGCGTCTCCCTAGAGGTGGGAAATCAGACACTTCATGGTCATGACACATTTTTGTTTATTTTTAAAAATGTTCAGCACTGTCCTCCCTCCATTTACCCCAATCATTCCAGCAAAATCTAAATGGTACTGCTCCTTGTCTGATACGGGTTCTTCTACTGGCTGATGAATTTAGATCTTCTGGGGCAAAGTGCAGACTGCATGTGTGCTCCCACGAAGGATTTTAAAAGTTGGCCCTTCATCTCTCCTGATCGCTCTCACCCAACGGGAACGTTTTTCTTTGTCCACGGGAAAATTTTGGAAACTCAAATACGGTGTTTTTTGTTTATTATTGAAACAACATGGCACACTGCAATAACAACATCTTGAAGACTGTGTCATGCTGGTTAAGTGAGCTGCTGCTGAGAAAGATGGACACAAGAAGAAAGTAAAAAGAGAAATTATTTAATCACATCAGAACATGGAAATGGTTTGACATATAGTTTTTAATTTAATATTTAAAATGCTATTCTAAACAACAATGTTGGAAGATGTCAGAGATTTTACATTAATAGATAAAGTAAACATTTTAATGTTACAGCACTGACAGGCAGCAGCAGTGTATATTTTAGCTACCTGTTAGCTGTTAGCTAGCTTACTTTCCAATTGGAGGCTGTTTCCTTACACAGTTACAGAATGGTAAATTGACAATGATGGATAGCGTTACCACAGCTAACTAACACGTAAATACTGTTTGTATTAACGTTAATATAGCTAGTAAACCTTTAAACGTTAGAGCACTGACAGCCTGTGTTGTATATTTTAGCTACTGTGGCTAAAGTTGCTGCAATGATGGATAACGTTACCACACCTAACAAACACATAAATACTGTTTTTATTAACCTTATGCTATATCTTGTAATATAACCTCTATAAATAAAGGCTGAATGAATGAAATTCCATTAAGTTTCCAGACAGGTTTCCCGAGGGAGAATAGACCCGGAAGTAATGATTCACAGCATTGAGTCAAAAAGGAAGTTGTCTGACGTCATAGTGAAAAAGGCCTATGGGAAATAGCCTCTGTCGGTGTACGTTTTGAGCTTGATACATTGAAAAATAAGCAGGTACATATATTTCCATTTTTGTGTGTAGCTAAATCTAGATGCCGAAAAAGGTCGCTACATAAAATTGAGTTGCCAAGTCAAAATCCAAGATGGCCATTGTGTATATATTCATTCAACCTTTATTTAAACAGGTAAATCCCATTGAGCCTCGAGGACTCATTTACAAGAGAGACCTGATTTCAACAAAGAGTGATGAAAACAACGGACAACAGCAACAACAACAGACAGCCACAAAAAAGGCATACAGATTGTTTTTTACAAATAAGATGGCAAAAAAACAGTAACAAAAACAGCTAGATTCTAAGGCAAACGTAGAAAACTAAAAACAGGAACATGTCTGCATTGGTCCCTGCCAGGAGTCCAACAGATTCTTGAAGCCACTTAGAGAGGTCAAGGTCGAGAGCTTCAGATCTTTTTGCAAGATATTCCAGGAAACAGGAGCAGAGTAGGAGAAGGCCCTTTTGCCTAGTTCAGTCCTCACTGAGGGAACACTGCAGGTAATAATGTCCTGAGAGCGCACTCTGTAGCTGCACTCACGCAGAGACATGTAGGAGGAGATGTATGAAGGCAGCAGACCAAGAAGTGATTTAAAGATGAAAATGTACCAGTGAGAGAGTCTGCGTGAAGTTAATGATGACCAGTTAACCAGTGAATACAGGGTGCAGTGGTGGGTACGATAATCACAGCCAGTTATGAATCTTAGTGCACCATGATAGACAGCATCCAACATCTGCAGGATGCTTGTAGGAGCGTTCATGTAAATAATGTCACCATAATTAATGGAGGGAAGGAAAGTCACAGATACAAGGCGTTTCCTAGCATTCAGGGTTAGACAGGATCTGTTTCTGAAAAAGAAACCCAGTTTAATATGGTGGCCAAGGTCACCATTGGCCACCCTTGGCTCCTCCACTGCTCCTAGTGGTGGATAAAATTACTCTCTTCACTCTCCAGGATCCATCACTCTGTGGTTGTGCTGCCTCAGTCAAATAAAAACAAAACTTATCTTCTTCTCCACAGTGTCACTCTAACCGTCTTGAATATCTCGCAACAAAAACATTAAGATTTACTTACATTATCTGTTCAGTTCCAGTTCAGAAAAACACTCATCTCAAGAACTACAAACATTCCTGTTCAAATCCCTCAGTGACGGGGGACACAGGCATAACGCTTGTTTTTGCTCAATAAAAAGTGAATTTTCTGTCTTGAGTCCCTTTGTTCACAAGTCTTTGTTCTCTTTTCAGTAGAAACTCTTTTTAATGTTCATTCATTCACAAAGTCAAGATTCAACTTGTCTGCTGGATTCCTAGATAGAGAACTTTACTAATTGGCTTTTATGTATGTGAATGTTCCTGTAAAGTGCCCTGAGGCAACTTTGTTGTGATTTGGCGCTATATAAATAAACTGAATTAAATTGAATTCATGTTAATAACAGAAAATAGAGACATTTATATGAGTTTTGTTCATCCCTGTGTCATGATACAACTTTGTTGTGATTTGGCGCTATATAAATAAACTGAATTGAATTGAACTGAATACACTGCCAGCGATCCAGTATATTAAAGAATCAACGATAAGACTGTTCATAATCACAGTTTACTTCAATGAGTTTTATTTGACACAATACAGTGATACAATGTGACAAAGCAAAGGATGTGATGTCAGTTTCTGAGACTTAGTTATGACTAATAAAAATAGTTTTGTTTCAAAGCTACATTCATAAAACCTGACTTACAATAACAAACTCAAAAATGAGGCTAAGTGCAAAAGTCCTCCATCTGCAAGCAGCAGATGAGTGTGTGTGTATATACTGTACATATATATATATATATATATATATATATATATGCACACAGCTGTATACTGTATATAAACATTTACCGCTGAGTAACTAAAGGACTGTAAAATAAAGTTGCAGTCATTTTAGTAAGGAAACTTTAACATAACTTTATGATTATTGGGTAAAAAAAAACAACTGTTGAGAAAATATTGGAACAACACCTAAAAATAATTCAGTTTAAAAAGATTTTAAACAAAATTCCTCACATTTTAGAAGCCCTTACCAAATACTTTAAAAAAATTAAATTAACTATCAAATATGTTTCTATGGATTTCTGTTAAACCTTCTTTATCAACATGTTCTTATCTTGATATAATCAAAATAATCTTACCTGCTGTTATAATCAAATGTGAACTATTATGAAAATGAATGTTTGCAACAGGAATTAAGGTTTTTCAGAAGATCTTGTGAACAGATTGGGTTTTAAAGTCCCAGAATTCCAACATGAATTTAATTATTTGTAAGATGAATAAAAATCTTTGACTTTTTTTTACTCTTAAAATGTTTCTGGATTTTAGGTTAGAAGTTTAAGGACTGTCAACTTGAACATTTTTACAACATGTTTGTGAGCTGTAAACTCAAGTCCAGCATGACACCAAAGAGGTATTAATTAAATAAAAACAACCTTCTGGCACGTCTGTCATGGCTGAATCTGTGATGGAAGAAATAAAATCTGCATTAAAAAACTTCTGAAATGTAACTTTAATATTCTCTCTCCAGGTTATGGGGTACTGGTACTTTGGCTCTACCTGGTGCTCCTTCTACCTGGCTCTGGACGTCCTCTTCTGCACGTCCTCCATCGTCCACCTCTGTGCCATCAGCCTCGACCGCTACTGGTCCGTCACTAAAGCCGTTAGCTACAACCGCAAACGAACTCCTAAACGAATCAAAGTGATGATCAGCATAGTGTGGCTCATCTCCATCGTCATCTCATCCCCACCGCTCCTCATGACCCACAAAGACAACAATTTTACAGAAGAGGATGGGAACGAAACTACCCAGCATGAGTGTCTGATCAACAACCAGACCTGGTACATCCTTTCATCCTGCATGGTGTCCTTTTTCGCCCCGGGAGTCATTATGATTCTTGTTTACTGTAAGATATACCGGGTTGCCAAGCAGCGAGCCTCCACCGTATTTGTGGCAAAGAACATCATGGAGCGGCAACCATCCCAGTCTGAGACCTGCTTTGTGGGGGCTGTCACTACGGGCCAAAGGAAAGCCAAGGCCCAGTACAAACTGGACACCCCGAGGCCTGAAAACCGACACTGCTCCTCCAACCTCGACAGCAACAGCAGCAGTCAGAGGCGAGGAGAGCTGGATGATATCGACCTGGAGGATCGAAGCTGCGAAGCTGACATCAAAACATCTTTTTCCTCATCCCTCCAGTTCCCCCAGAAAGGTGGAGGAAGGGTGAAAACAGAGGAGGTGAAGGACGCTGAGGGAACAGGCAACAAATTGAAACCCCCTCTTCCTCCGCCTTCTTGTGCCTCCATATCGTGGGCCTCCTCCGACCAGTATTCCCAGCACTTCCTCCTCCCGTCTCCGCTGCCTGTTCGCAGCAGGCAGATGTCTCTGTCCAAAAACAAAGTGGCTCAGATGAGGGAGAAGCGTTTCACCTTTGTCTTGGCTGTGGTGATGGGGGTTTTCGTCCTCTGCTGGTTCCCTTTCTTCTTCACTTACAGCCTGCATGCGATCTGCAGAGAGAACTGCATCATCCCAGAAACGCTCTTCAACCTGTTTTTCTGGATCGGATACTGCAACAGCTGCTTGAACCCCATCATCTACACCATTTTCAACAGAGACTTCAGGAGGGCCTTCAAGAAGATTTTGTTTCATTCCCATAAAAGGACGTAGGATGAGAACATATGTGTGTTAGGGATGTAACAGTATGTGTATTTGTACCATGACGGTTCAGTACAGACGGGTCAGGTATAGTCGAGGGAATTACAAAAATACACCAGTCCCAGGTGATCACCACTCCCACACACATCAAATGAAACATGGCTGGTTCAAAATCGCAAGAAGCTGAACGGCCCGTTTGGTTCAGGTCAGCTCTGGAGAAGCTCGGGAGCAGCAGGAGATGAGAGGTGAAGTACGGCAAGCAGTTTGTCATAATTCTATTGAGCTAATTTCTATAGCTCCAAGTCACAACAGAAGTCATCTCAGGGCACTGAACAGAAACATCCACATACTTTAATCCACACATCGTGGAATTAAAACATTTATGGCAGGCTGTTTGTGAATTTATTCAAGTTCCCCAATATCAAGCGTCACTTTCACAGAAACACATCTAGCTAAAAAGGTTATTTTGAGAGTTTCACATTTGATTTATGTTGACACTGGAAAAATATATTTAGTTCTGTAGCACTTTATATTTTGCATAAAGTCCTTTTTATTTATTTATATTTTTTTACAACTGCAGCTGCTTGATAATTTCTTTGTTTGTTTAGCTCGGGCCTGTAAGACACTGTAAGCAGTTCGGATTGAAAAAAAAAAAATCAGAGCAAATGACTTTTTAATTCAGTTCAGTTTATTTATATAGCACCAAGTCACAACAGAAGTCGTCTCAGGGCACTGAACAGAAACATTCATATGCATAAAAATAAAGTTAATTTTACACATGTATTATGGTATCATCTCCATACGATCATAAACATTTTCTTGTGCAGATCAGAGCTTCTGATCCACTCAAGAAAATTTAATGAAACTTGATACACATACTGTATGCATCATCACTGGACAGAGTGTCAGTTCAAGGTCACAAATCAAGGTCAAATAGTATACAAGGTCTCTGCTTGTCTGGACCATAATTAGCAGGCAGGAGCCTAATGTGCTGTATGCTGTACTCTTGTTTCATCTTGTAGTGAAGTCATGAGGAAACAAATCATAGCTGGAGTCATCGTAGAGCCTCCCTTCTTACAAGTTCCACTTGTTTTCTTTGCCTCTGGTTAAAAAACTGATCACTAACATTTTGTATTTGTGTTGGTTTCCTGTAGTAGTGAACCGTCATCCTCATGGCTTAGATACTGTTACACCCCTAATGTGCGTGTGTGTGTGTGTGTGTGTGTGTGTGTGTGTGTGGGTTTCAGATCAAATCCTGTTTTCCACTGTGCTGTCAAATTGACATTAAAGGGCTTGGCAGACACTTGGAGTATTGATTCATTATTCAAATACTCATGTATTAAATAATCCGATGACTCTGAAGTTAAATTAGTCTCAGTAGTCACACAAGCGTATAAGATTGCAACGACTCAAAAATGTGTAAACAGTTTTTCACATGTACACATTTCAGTTTGCACAAGTAGTAATATGCTGCACATACAAATTGTCTAATAAATGTGCACAAAATACCTGCTGCAGATGGTTCAGCTGCCTGTGAGAGTGACATTTGAGGCTTTATTGCTGCTTAAGATTCACATAGACAATGCTGCTTTCAAGACTTGTAAAAAGCTGGGACATCTGAGCGTTAGCAGGTTTACTGAGTTATTGGGAAACGACTCGTTTCTTGGCACAGGAGCTCATAACCCCTATATTAAAACTTATACGCTTACAATGTGACATGACTGGGTTCCAAAAATGTTAATTTTGTGAAAATAACCTAAAATGATTATAGTATTCTGCTTGTGAAAAATCTACCATGAAAAAAGATATAGTCCCCATAAATATATTTTAACCTTTTTGGGATGTTTATTTCAACCGTATGATCCATAAAATTAACATTTCCTTTTTGTGGATAAACTACTGAAAAATATCTAGTTTATGGTATTTTTGTCTTTGTGGATTGTACATTTTAAATAAACTGGTCAAAATTGGCAGTTTATTCTTCTTGTGAAATAAAATTACTGGTACCTGGAAAATATATATTTTAGTTGTAGTAGTTCCACTTACTCATATCAAGTTGTTTATTTGTACAAAATTAACATTTTTGGATATACTGCAGCATTTTGCATTACTTGTGCATTTTGAAATATGAACATCAAAAAAACTGTTTACACATCTGAAGATCTTGTTCTACGCACGCATTGTTGTACGCTTGTGTGACTTCTTTTGAGACTAATTTATCTTCACAGCTGATTATGACAGCTAACTCTATGAAGGCAGATGTTTCATCTTAAATGTTAATTGGTCCGAAAATGGTTGCAGGTCAGTAAACTTTTCCACCGGACCTTCTAAATGTCTTCAGCCTGGTCTGCTCTTCCATCCGTTTGACAGAAATGAAGAAAAGCTCTAGAAATCTACAATAAAATGGCTGAAGATCCTATAAACAGTGTTAAACAAACTCTGTGCCTGAGAGGTTAAAGTTCAAACTTTAACTTTCAGCGCTGACATAAAAAAATAAATAAATCAGCATGCAGTGTGAAAGTTTCTAGTTTTTCGTGCAACAGCTTTGTTCTGTTGACACTGCAGCGCCTGAGGGCAGAAACATTAAACATTCATGTGCAGCTAACAGTCGAGTTCAGCTGCTGCACAAAAAAGACGACAAAAGAAAGAAATGGAGGAGACAACGCCAAACCACTGGAGAATCTGCTAATCAATATGAAGCTCATGCAGCCGCTGATAATTATCCTCTGAGGCTCAGGAGGAAACAACCGGCTCTACAGTTAATAAATACTGACTTTGTTCCTGGTTCTGTCCACAAACACTGACGTCCACTCACTGCTGAGATATTCCATCGCTCTACGTGGAGTGGAGTCTGTGAAAAACGAGATCAGTGTGTTTAGAAACGATAACCGAGCTGACTCCTTTTCGAGCAGAAGACTCAGATATGAGTGTCTGCAGCTGCAGAAGGAGCACAAGGCGCAGAAATGTCTTCTGGTTGCTAGGCAACACTTACCTAAAAACTACAGAAGTTCATCCTGACAGCTTCACACCCGTTCACATTTTACATGTTACTAAAACTTCTTTTCACTCTGAAAACCCTCAGGAAGGATGGCAGGGGGAGGGATTTGCATGTGAGTTCTAGCTTACAGACAGGGACAGATTAACACTTCGCTGTACCCTGGGCAACAATCTTCAAGGGCCCCATCATCACGACCCCAGAATCACCATAATCTGGCAAAATACAGAATAAATTACCATAATATACAGTAAATATACTTAAAATTCTAACTATCAAGTGTATTTTTATTTATAAAACTCCAAATGCTCATTGACATAAACCATCAAGACTGAATTAAGTTGAATGCACTTTGAACACCACATGACACCATATGTGCACTTGTTTAGTAACGGGTTGGCCACTGGTGTCAGAAGCATTTATAATGTGTGTGTGGCCGGACACACACTGATGGAGGGGTCTGGGGGTCCTCCCCCAGAAATTTTTGAATAAAGTAGATGCCATTTCCTGCATCCTGGTGTATTTCAATGGTTGTTTAACATCTAGTTTTACCTACATAAGTAAACACTTGGAACACCTTGGGATACCCCTGGAAGAGCTGGCCCAAGTGGCTGGGGAGAGGGAAGTCTGGACCTCCCTACTTAGGCTGCTACCCCCGTGGATGTGTTAAAGACGGGAGCTGGCTGCGGGCCACCGGATCCGGAAACCCCCTCTAGCCCACGTCTTCACCCCCGGCTCGAAACTTCCTCAGAAATGGCAACTATACTAATCAATAAATCAAGGAAACGTCAATTAAGTTTTATCAATTATATTAGAAAAAGGCAGTAAAAGATTACAATTCATAGCACTGGACTCTATTCAGTCTGTGACGCGTTCACAGAGCGGGAAGAAGAGCCTCGATGTCTCGTCTCATTACTTCTTTATAGGGTCCTAGGCTCCGCCTTCGCAGAAGGGGGAGCTCAACCTGTCAGTGTATGAGGAGGCGTGACTAAGTGTGATCTTCTGTGGACTGACGTGTTAGGAAAAATATGAAACGGTGCTTCAAAGCCTTCCTACGTGATGTGGCAAGCAGATTAAAACTATTTGACTGATATTGAATCATCAGGGAGACTCTCTTGAGAGCTGCTGGCCCAGTTTAACCCAGTCAGAACCGATTCATAATTTCATTATAATCCCGTCTCTGAGCAGATCAAAGCCATAGGACCAGTCTAAATAGGAAATATCTTAACAGATGGATGGACGTAAACACTTGATTCAGTAACTATTTTAGAGCTAATGGCACAACAAGAAGTAGCCTGACCAACAACTGATTCAATAATTAAAAATATTATATATTCAAAGGTGACGATTTGATGCCCACATTAAAATTAAATATCTGTAAATTAGTTGACTTCAAATGAAATGATTATCAATGAATGTTTGTGACAAAGGATTTACTAAGTATAACAAAGGGTGCATTCACACCAGTCCTGTTAAGTCTGCTTTAATCGAACTCTAGCTCGTTTTCCTAGAAAGTCCGGTTCGTTTAGGGAGGTGTGAACGCGCCATCGAACTCTGTCACGGAACAAAAAGGCGAACTCTGGCCCGGGCTAAAACCTAGATCTCGGTCCGGTAGAAGCGAACTCCAGCGTGGTTCGAGTACAGTGTGAATGTAAACAGACCGCAGGGTAAACAAACACACATTTCTCTTACCTCATATGGAGCCGTCAGCTGCCTTGTGTGGAAAAACAATATTCTCTATGGTCTTCTGTCTCATCTTCTGCTCATGCTAAGTCCATTTTTGAAAAATGACAAAATATAACTCCTAAAACTGCTCAAACTTGATGCCACTTCGTTTTTATTTTTATTTACAGAAGAAGAAGAAGACGTGTCTTCAGAGGTTTTTGTGTTGTTTCTTTCAGTAGTTCTTGGTGCAGCGCCCCCACAGGTGAGCGGGGGAATAGGTTGGTTCAACAGGTTGTCTCGACTGCACAGTGCAGTGTGAATGCAAACGCACCAGCTCAAATGTAAACAAAAGCTCATGAATATTGGTTCCCAACCGAGTCTACCGGACTGTCTGGTGTGAAAACGAATTTGTCAAATGGTCTAAATCTGTTAAAGTGAAGGAGAATAATTTTAAAATAATAAACAAGATATGTCCTGTAGCCATGTACTGCAAAGAATATTTAAATTTGATATCCTGATGCATGCTCAATAATCCAGGTAGAAAAATCTAAAAAAGTTAAATCTGGTCCTCTGGACATTCATTAAAACAAAACAAAGCAAAACAACAAAAAAATGTAGAAACGTTTCGTCTCTCATCCGAGAGACTTCCTCAGTCTGAGCTGCTGTATTCAGCTCAGTCTCTTAAATAGCACCTTCTCAGGGTGGATCAACCAGTTTTGCTGCTGACAACCAAAACCAGCTGATCACATGCTCAAGAAGGACCATCAGCCTGTAATGAATGATACCTGTCTGATATTATCCATAATTTAAACGGATTCTTTCATTTTTCTGGACTGAGTACTCTCGTGCCTTGAATGATTAAATGTGGATGGAAAAGTGTTTAAATTTCTGACTCACCAACAACAGTGAGCCGTTTATTTTGAACGATTTAAAATACATCACACATTTACAATAATTGGCAGATTGATTACAATTAACACAGCTTAATTAATGAGCTTTACAATGAGAAATCATACGGCCATGATATCTCACTTGCAACTAATTACAACAGACATTTCTGAAAATATCTGGATTAATTACTGGCAGATAGAAGAGTTTTAAAGATGGGGAATGAAGGAGTTTAAATGGAGAGAAAAGATGTGTGAGGGAAAATGTGTTGACGAAGAACGACACCCTCCATTCGAACCCAGCTCTACCTCGGTACACTTCGGTAGTGGAAATCGACTCTGTACCTTTGCAGAAGATATCTCAGCTTCGGTGTAGAGTTCTCTTTCAGTGTTACCATTTCAGCGTCTCCGTAGGATAGCAGAGAACCGTCCGGAGTAGTGACGGTACTTCGTTCAACAGCACGCTCACCTCCCGGGTGGACTCACATGAGCTGTGAGCCCGTCAGAGTTCCACTCATATGTGGAAGATTCCATAATCCCCACGAGACTCGAAAGAACTCCCAACTAACTCCAGCACTTCAGAACTTTCGTTCGGTTCTGCTCTCAGAACTTTGGTTCATGTCTGGAACGTTGTTCTTCTTGGAACTCTTGTTCCGCTCTGGAACTTGTTCTGCTCTGGAACTGTTGTTCTGCCTGGAACTAGGAAATGTCGACCCTTTTAAAGAGGTCACTTCCGGTTCCTTCTGGGAACTTCCTGATTGGTTGAACGAACCAACCGGGGTGTGGTTTTAGTGACGTCAGAGGGTCATTACATGTCAAGGAGAAAGCGTAGATGTTTAAGAACAGACAGAAAGATGTTTTGAAGAAACAGAGACATTTAGGAGCCAGTCTTCCTTCTATCTGTCTGATAGAGATAAACATGACATTTCGTTCCGATAAACATGTTTTTGACCGTTCCTTCACTTTTAACCGACATCACAACTTGCTCATTTCAGACAGAAAATCAAAAAATGCATAATTACTTGTAACAGGCATTTTAACTTGATTTCTACTTTGAATGAGGATTAAAAATCATTAATACTGTTTCACAGTTGATTTAAAGTGAGTAGTTCACTTCAACATTTAAAATGGTTTGAACTAAACACACTTTTGATTATCAAGACATTTGTAAAATAGTAATGATAATATGAAAGAGAGTGTTCTTTCAATTGATCCGTGCAGGACACACTTAGAAAGTCTCTGGATGAGCTTAATCTGTGTTTCTGGACTCAAATCAATGAAATAACAGTTCCTGTCTCAGGATCAGGTTTTGACCTGAGGCTTAGTTCACTACAGTCCCCCCTTTGGAAATCATCGCCTGTCCATGGGGATGAATTCCAACATGAACTTACGCCTTCGAATGTCCTTGAGCTTGATGTAATCCAGCAAGGAAAAACAAAAGTCAAAGAAGGTAATCCCACAATGTTTTTGGTAATTCCATTGTGTTGTTAGTAATTCCACAATGTTGTTGGTAATTCCATAATGTTGTTGGTAATTCCATTGTAGCAATGCTTTAACCCCTTGGAAACGAAGTCTGTAATCCATTGGAAAATGTCATATAATCCACAACGATAAATCCACAACGAATGGAGGTGTTGATTGATCAGCATACAGAGGGGTTCCCTTGATTGAACTGAAGATGCGGCCACTGGATGCAGATTGGAGACCAACGTCAGGATTGTAGGTCTCCTCCAGCGAAGGTCGTCGCTGGGTGACGTCCAGTCGGTGTCGTTCTGGTTCAATGTGTCATGCAATTATGTGGTTTAAGGTGGGCTTATGAAGGGGATTTTACATAAGGCCTTAGCCTATATGCACCTGGTGTGTAAGCTATTATGATTGGGAACAGCTACAGCTACCAGTTAAGGGGTGGAACATGCTGAAAAGGGTAGTTATAGGGGTTTATACCTATGGAAGGGTGTTCCAACTATACCACCATCGCTACCTTTGTTTAGGTTAGACTTACACGGCCACTTAAGTTGGTTTACATGTCTGTTGCCTTTTAGACGAACGACTTGAGATTGGGTGTTTAGGTTCCTTATAAATGTTTTTGGAGTCTATGGTGAGACTCATCAAAAAGAATTAGCTATCCCCCCGAATAGAATTGTTCGAGTAGGTTCGGCTTAAGCGTTGTGAGACCAATGTAGATTATGGTACTTAAGGTAGCATTAATCTACATTGACTCCGCAAAGATTAGGTTTTAACGAGTGAAATGCATGTTGGCATAGTTAAAGTCCTTTACAGTCTCCAACTAAAATACATACAAAACTCATTTTTACCTCAGAAACAAATATCAAAACCAAATAAACAACGTTTCAACATCGACAAGAGTAGTGACTAAGCAACTAGAAACATTGTTTCACTGCTTCTTCTCACCCTGGTTGTCAGATTCAATCACACTGTCCCGTTGGAGTTGTTTCTTTGCACACCTTGTGTGGTTTAACCTGGTTTCGATGTACCCATTTAACAATTGGCTCTTTTTGGCCTTTACTGATTTTTATCTGATAGACAACTGGAGACAGTTTGTCTGTTATCAGATGGGGTCCATTCCATCTGGGCATCAGTTTACGGGCGAGAGTTCCGGTCCCGGACTCTCTTCTCCCAGTTGTGGGGGCAAACGTGTAGTACCAAACCCTGTCTCCCACTTGGATTTCCTCGTGAGAGGCCTTTAAGTCGTAGTACGCTTTGCGTCCTTCAGCTGATTTTTCCAGGTTTTTCTGTGCGAAAGCAAAAGTGTTTTTAAGGTGTTTTTCCAAGTCTTTCATGTATTGTTGTGTAGTGTAGGCTGTTGCCATGGCAGCATCGCCTTGTTGGTACAACAGGTGTAGAGGGAGAGTCATTTGTCGACCCGTCATCATCTCGAAAGGAGAGATGCCAGTCGATGTGTGTGGAGTGGCCCTTATAGCCATGAGGACCAGAGGGAGTTTCACGTCCCAGTCCTTGTGGTTTGCGGCTACGCATTTTTTCAAAATACTCACCACAGTCCTGTTTGCTCTCTCAACCTGGCCTGAAGCCTGTGGATGGTAGCCAATATGGAAGTTGGCTTTGACGCCTAGCGTCTTCCACATTTCTTTCATTACTTCACCTGTTAAGTGTGTACCTTGGTCTGAGTTCACCCTGAGGGGAAGTCCAAACCTTGAGAATACATGATTCATTAATAACATAGCAGTGGTTTGTGCTGTGTCATTAGGGGCTGGTAGACATTCTACCCATTTGGTAAACGCGCAGGTTACCGTGAGAAAATATTTATTTCCTCTAGAGGTCTTAGTGAGTGGTCCGACCCAGTCAATCTGGAGGTCCGACCATGGAAATGCAATGCCTCTACTATGTAGTGGTGCTCTGTGGAGTGGTCTGGATGGCTGAAACTGGCCACAGACCAGGCACCCTTTTATGTAGTCTTTGACATCCTTCTTCATTCCAGGCCAATAAGCAATCTGTTTTAATGCTTTCAGCGTGGCATTGTCACCCTTGTGTCCTGCGGACGGAAGGTCATGTGCATGAACTAACATCACCCCCCTGTGGTCATGGGGGACCACGAACACGGGTGAGGACGTCCGTCCATGAGCAAAAGTTAGGATGCCTTTAAGTAGTTTTAACTGTTTGCGCAGCTGAAAGAGGACTTTAAGGTCTGGATTGGAATCCAGTTCGCCTTTTGATGGAGTGTATTTGTATGGGTCAGTCAGATACAGTACCATCGAGTTAATTGCAGGATCCAACTTCTGAAGTTGGATGATGTCTGGGTCAGTCAGCATTGGGCGTACAGAAACTGTGTTATCAGCAGGTTTAGCTGCAGCTTGTGCACGTGTGACTGCCATTACCTCAGCTGTAGGTTGTGTCGACTGAGTGTTGAGTAGCCAGGAGGGGTCAAAGGACCACGTGGGCCCGTCAACGGCTCCTTCCTTGGCTAGGGAGTCTGCAAGGTCATTGTAGTGCTTGTCGTCGCCTGGGACTCTGGAATGTCCTGGAACTTTCTTCCAGAAGATTTGTAGATCATGTGATGTCACTAAGTGATCACATGTCATGAAAAGCTCTTTGTGTTTGACCACCTTTTTGTTGCTTGTGAGAAAACCGTTCTGTTTCCACAGAGCGAGATGACACAAGAAACTAAGTCAAGCATAGTTAGAGTCAGTGCAGATGACTAGCGTCTGGATGGAGCGTTCCACTGCCATCTGTAGGCCTATGAGGATTCCTGCTATCTCAGCGTACTGAGAAGACTGAGAGCCTAATTTATAGCCAAATGTGACCTGTTCTTGGTCCTGGAGGAGAACTCCTCCAACACCTGCTTTGCAGATTTTCTCGTGGTGGAATGAGCATCCATCCACGTACAATGTTCCCATATCTTTACAGATATTGCTATCAAAGAAGTGGTGATTTGGGTTCTCAGCAGCTGAGGGTTTACTCACAACCGGCTGTTGGGTGGCTGGTACATCCTGTGTACATTCTTGGCACATTGCCAAATCAGTGCCCAAGTGTGACTTCTTATTTTGACCGTAGCGGATGTCTAGGTTAAAACTTTGAAGTGGCATAAGCCATGTGGCTACACATGAGTTTGTCACCACACCATCTCTGATGTGTTGGCTGTTTAGAAACATTACAGGCTGGTGTTGTGTCTCAACAATAATCCTCTGTCCACCAATATAGCAGGAGAAATGTTTCACTGCCCACACAGTGGTCAATAGAGCCTTCTCACAGTCTGAATACCGTAGTTCAGGGCCTGCCATTGTTTTGCTGGCATAGGCCACAACACGCTTGTCTTTGTCGTGTATTTGGTACAGACCTGCACTTATGCAGTGAGTTGAGAAGCCCACTTCCAAGTAAAACTCTTTGTTGCAGTCTGGGTAGACTAGACATGGGGCTAACTTGAGCCTGTCTTTAAGAGCGTTCATTGCCTGCTGCTGTGTATCAGTCCAGACAAAAGGAACGTCTTTCTTTAAGAGTTCAGTCAGTGGTTTTGCGAGATCCGCATAATGCTCTATGAACTGGCGTGAGTAATTACACACTCCCAGAAAACTCTGTAGTTCTTTGAGATTGGTTGGGACTTTGAGGTTGTCTAGGCCTTGGGTGCGAGTCAATTGTGGTTGTACTCCATCTGGACCTACTAGGAGGCCAACGTAGTCCACCTTGGTTCTGCACCACTGGCACTTTGACATTGAGATTTTAGCACCAGCAGTTGTTAGTTGATTTATGACGTGGTCGATCTCAGCCAAATGAGAGTCCAGTGTTGGCTGCCTCAAAAGGATGTCGTCCACATAGATCAGTGTCCCACGCTCGTGGGCGTCTGGACATGCTTTGTTCAAAAAGATGTTGAACTCTGCAGGTGAGTTAGCGTAGCCAAAGGGACACCTGTTAAAGGTGTATTGTCGGCTGCCAAAAGTGAAAGCTAGTTTGTGTTGGTCTTTGGCGCGCACAGGAATGGTCCAAAAACCAGAGGCGACGTCGAGGGTCGAGAAGTACTTACCATCGGTGACCTTTGGCAGTTCCTGATGGAGCTGAGTCATTGGCCACCTGGATAAGGGTACTTGTTTATTTAGCTTTCTGTAGTCTATGGTAAGTCTCCACTTACCATTTGGTTTTAAGACTAGCCATAAAGGCGCAGAGTAGGTGCTATTACATTGTCTGATTATACCTTTGACCAAAAGGTCATCAATGATCTCCTGGACAGGCTGATGTGTTGCCAGAGGGATCTTGTATTGTCTGACAAATGTTGGCGGTGCGTTGG
>NC_056499.1:49868289-49870773 GCF_014905685.2 Nematolebias whitei | reverse complement strand
GTGGGTTTTCTCCGGGTACTCCGGTTTCCTCCCACAGACCAAAAACATGCATGTTAGGCTGATTGGTAACTCTAAATTGTCCCTAGGTGTGAGTGAGAGAGTGAATGGTTGTTTGTCTCGTTTGTCTCTATGTGGCCCTGTGATGGACTTGCGACCCGTCCAGGGTGTACCCCGCCCCTCGCACAGTGATTGCTGGACATGGGCACCAGCGACCCCCGTGACCCAAAATGGAATAAACGGGTAAAGAAAATGGATGGATGGATGCTTAAAGCTAGGTGTACTTTGTTTTGTGTGTTTTAAATGTAGATATATGTTGTAACTTCTGGTTGCATAAGTTTAGTCTTTATTTGTTATGATCCTTTAAAAGTTCCATTTGTGGCTGAGCTCCTCGTTTACAGCCAGACCCCCCTGAACACACCTGATCTTGTCTGATCTGAGAAGCTAAGCAGAGTCAGTTAATACTTGGATGGGAGACCACCTAGGTGTACCAGGTGCTGTAAGCTTTTGCACTTCTCACAAACCTCATCATGGGGTGCGATGTTCAAGCCAAGAGCAACTGTCAGTATGGGGGCTAAGCACCCCTGAAGGTCAGATCCTAGAATCGTCCCTTGTATTTCTTGTTTCTTTCGGGGAGCTATTTGAATTTGAACTGTAAAGTTCTGCAGTTCAGGCTTTCAAACTAAAGTGAGCTGCTTGTTTCTGTAAGCAAGGCCGGATTAACCACTGGGCAACTGCCCAGGGGCCCATGATCTCTAAGGGCCCCAGGGCAGTGAGGGCACAAGCAAAATATCTGGTTCTCTCCTGTTTTACTTGGAGCTCTGCGCTGCATTTGTGCAGCTCCGCCTCCTCCCAGCTCGGCTGCTGCAGCTCTCGTTTTTTTTTTTTTTCCATTCGGATCCTGGACAGCGCGACCTGTCAATCAACTTAGAAGGCGTGTCAGTAACTGACCAATCGACAACCTCAATTTGTCCCGAAGGTAAACGCCCCTTACCTGCTGACAAGCTCATCAGGTTTTTTTCTTGAGAAACATTGTTTTAATTAAAACAATAAGTTTGTATCTGTGTTGAGATGATTTTAGCAATTTTGCACATTTTTAATCTACTTAATGAAGAATAGTATGACTTAAATCTGTTCATCAAACAGGAAGGAAGGCTTTTTATCTCTCCTCTTACTCCAGTGAATGTGGTACTTTGCTATAGGTACGTATGTCATCAGAGAAAGCTGAGCTTCAGTTATCCACATAAAGTAAAATGGCATCAGCATGAAAAGAAGGAATGTTAAGTTTGAGATTAATCCAGTTTCTGATGTCTGACCAAAGACTTTGTATTGACATAAAATAAAAATAAAAACTTGCTCGAGGGATTCATCTTCTGATTTACAAAAGGCACACAAATTAACATCAAATTTAAATCTAAAAAAGTTAAATCTGGTCCTCTGGACATTCAAAAAAACAAAACAAAGCAAAACAACAAAAAAATGTAGAAACGTTTCGTCTCTCATCCGAGAGACTTCCTCAGTCTGAGGTGCTGTATTCAGCTCAGTCTCTTAAATAGCACCTTCTCAGGGTGGATCAACCAGTTTTGCTGCTGACAACCAAAACCAGATGATCACATGCTCAAGAAGGACCATCAGCATAACAATGGATCATTAGCACACTGATGGCTGTTTACTATTCACAGAGGGCTGAGTGATACTAGCAATCACAGCATTGTAAGAGAGGGATGTTGAACCCGGAGACCTCCACCCCTGTTTAACGATGGATGATTTCTTTTCACAAAGATGGCCTCCTTTACTCCTCTCTCAAACCATCGTTCCTCTCTGTCCAGGATGTGCACATCTTCATCCCTGAAAGAGTGACCGCTGGCCTGGAGATGAGTGTAGACCGCAGAGTCCTGGCCTGATGATGTTGATCTTCTCTGCTGAGCCATCCTTTTGGCCAGTGGCTGTTTAGTTTCCCCGATGTAAGACTGATCACAGCCCTCCTGACACTGAACAGCATACACAACATTACTCTGTTTGTGCCAGGGTACTGGATCTTTGGGATGAACCAGTCTTTGCCGTAATGTATTTTGGGGTTTAAAAGCCACTGGGACGTTATGTTTAGAAAATAAACGTCTCAGTTTCTCTGATACTCCCTCAACATATGGAATGACCACTGGTCTGGGTCTGGGTTCCTCCTTTTCACCTGATGGCTGACTGGAGTCCTGTTTGGGTTTCTTCTCTGCTTTCAGGAAGGCCCAGTTAGGATATCCACATTGCTCTAGAGCCTGTCTTGTGTGGGATTTCTCCTTCTGCCTGGCTCCTGAGCTAGTGGGGACGCTGTCTGCTCTGTGATACAGAGTCCTGATGACTCCTAACTTGTGCTCCAAAGGGTGATGGGAGTCAAACTGCAAATACTGGTCTGTGTGGGTGGGTTTGCGGTACACCTCAGTTTGCAAATGTCCTCTATCAGAGACTGAGACCTCACAGTCCAAGAAAGCCAAC
>NC_056499.1:49861338-49868189 GCF_014905685.2 Nematolebias whitei | reverse complement strand
CAGGGTGTACCCCGCCCCTCGCACAGTGATTGCTGGACATGGGCACCGGCGACCCCCGTGACCCAAAATGGAATAAACGGGTAAAGATAATGGATGGATGGATGGATAGTTTCATCAGGAAGGGCATCCAATGTAAAAATAATTGCCAAGTCTTCATGCGACTTAGTTTGCTGTGGCAACCCCTGAAGAAGGGAGCAACCGAAAGAAGAAAAAAAAAATGATACTATTTCTATCTTAACATGTGATTCTTGACCTGCCATTGTGTATCTGTTCCTCTCAAACCCAGCTGGTCGAAGCAGATGACCTCTTGTCCTGAACCTGGTTCTGCTCAAGGTTTCTTCCTCATGAGGGAGTTTTTCTTTCCACTGTCGCCTTCATGCTTGTTCAAGATGAGAGTTCTGCGATGGAGTTAAATTCAAAGCAGTCAGATAAATAATGTTAAATTATTATTTTTATGTATGGGTGTTTCTGTCCAGTGCCCTAGATGACTTCTGTTGTGAATTGGCGCTATATAAATAAACTGAATTGAATTTAATTGAATGAGAAAAATATAAATGAAAAAATGTGTTTTGACTAAAAGCCTGCTCCATAAAACAAATCAAGTGATAGTGGCTTTTTATTTGACAACATTCTTTTACAAATAAATTGCTCTGTTTTTATGCACACTTTTGTAAGACAATAAGATTAGGCATGAGATCATCAGAGGTACAGCACAGGTTGAACAACTGGGAGATAAAGTTAGAGAGACCAGACTGAGATGGCCTCGCCTGACACAGAAAAAGCTACTGCAGCTACTGCCGTAAGTGATTTTATTTACAGGTTGAAACAGAAAGCAGGAGCAGGTGGATTTGCAGAAGTTTGGAGGTGGTGAATATAATATTTTAATAAAAAATACAAAGTCAGGACAAGAGAAAAACATTCTTCCTGTGTTTTCTTGTTTTTCAGGTTAGGAGGACTCGAAATATCAGGAGGGTGAGGATGAATATTTCCAAGAAACAGATACAGTAAGTGAACCAGTTGGAGAGTGACGGGTCAGACCAGAGGAGGCAAAGTCTGAGATGTTTGGGTTTTGGTTATTGCAGGGTCTCCTTTTTCATCAAGAACAAATGGCACTGAATCTCAAAGTGATCTCATGGCTGTCAGGCCTACATGTGCGATTTGTAGATGATCATATTCTGTGATATATTTATAAATTAAACGGATTCTTTCATTTTTCTGGACTGAATAATGTTGTGCATTGAATTTAATAAAATGTATCGTGAGACGTTAATTTTCTTTGACCCATCAAATGAATGCGGTCATTTATTTACAGAATCAAAGTTTAACATCACACATTTACATTAATTTGGCAAATTGAAAAATAACAACATGGCTAATTTAGCAAGCTGTACAATTAGAAACCATATGGCGATGGTTTTCTCACTTCACAACAGACATTTCTGAAAATATCTGGAATGATTTCTAGCAGATAGAAGAGTTTTAAAGATGGAAATGAAGTTTAAGTTGAGAGAAAGGATGGATGAGGGAAATGTGTGTGTCGGCATCAGAACGGCACTCTCCGGTGAACTCCCAGCTTCTTCCTCGGTACACTTAGGTGGTATAAATCAACTCTTTACCTGGAGGAGATGTCTCCACTGGTACGAAGTTCCATTTAACGCACCCTTTCAGCGTCTCCGTAGGAACAGCTGTGAATCGTCCGAAGTAGTGACGGTACTTGTTCGACACCAGTTCACCTCTTGGTGGACTCACAAGAGGAGTAAGTCCGTCAGGAGTTCCACTCAGAGGTGGAAGATGTCATAATCCCCACAAGACTTGGAAGAACTGTGGATCATGTCGGGATTCTCCTGTTTTCTCCAGCACTTCTCGGTTCGGTTCTGCTCCCAGAACTGAACTTCTCTCCCACCGCACTCGACTGGAGCTGCAAACAACTGAAGCCCGTTTGAACTAGGAAGTACCGACATTTAAAGAGTTCTATTTCCGGTTCATTTGGGAGGTTCCTGATTGGTCAAAATCGACCAGACAGGGGTGTGTTTTTGTGACGTAAGAGGTCACTAGAAGTCAGAAAAACAG
This sequence comes from Nematolebias whitei, assembly GCF_014905685.2. Classification (NCBI taxonomy): domain Eukaryota; kingdom Metazoa; phylum Chordata; class Actinopteri; order Cyprinodontiformes; family Rivulidae; genus Nematolebias; species Nematolebias whitei. Next base: position 49,866,119 of record NC_056499.1, on the reverse strand, counting down.
CAAGAATGTTATGGAACAGATTGAAAATGTTTTTCAGACAGACGAGAGGAATATTTAGGCGAGTTGGGGGAAAACAAGTGCCAGCCTCTATATTTACGTCTGAGAGGATTTAAAAACATGACAGTTCGTTCCAACAACTTGTTTTGCGTTTGACTCCAACCTTGGACCAACTTACACTTGCTCATTCAAAGACAGAAAATCAGAAAATGCATAATTACTCTGTAACAGACCTTAACGTGATTTCTACTTTGCATGAGGATTAAAAATCACTAATACTGTTTCACAGTTGATTTAAAAATGAGTAGTTCACTTCAACATTTAAAAATGGTTTGAACTAAACACACTTTGATTATCAAACATTTGTAAAATAGTAATGATAATAGAAAAAGAGAGTGTTCTTTCAATTGATCAGTGCAGGACACTTAGAAAGTCTCTGGATGAACTTAATCTTGTGTTTCTGGACTCAAATCAATGAAATACAGTTCTTGTCCCAGGAAGGCCCTCAAGGCCAGGACTTGACCTGAGGCTTAGTTCACTACAGATTCATACCCGTAAGACACAAGTGCGTTCTTGGTTGAGGTATGTTCCTCATTTCTTCATCTCATTCTCAGTGGCTATGTCCTCGCCATCTGCCTTTCTTTAAAAAAATGTAAATAGTAGGGACAGCTTCTGGAAAAGCGCCTGCTTCTTTGACATGAAGACAATCGGCTGCATCATGAGGGTTTGAACTTGAGGCACGCCTCTTCGAAGTGGTCGCTGCACAGGAGGTCACCTGAGTTGGATAGAAATTCTCACATCAGAGCTTACAAAGCTGTTGAAGTGTTTTATCTTTGGGTAAGCCGAAAAATGAAGCTCCAGTGGTATTTTCTGTGTGGTTGGAACATGTAATTGCAAGTACTGAGCAATGCAGGGCAGCACGGTAGAGCAACTGGTAGAGCTGCTGCCTCTCAGCGAGCAGGTCCCTGGTTCAAATCCCAGTCCGGGGGGCTTTCTGGGTGGAGTTTGCATGTTCTCTCGATGCATGTGTGGGTTTTCTCCGGGTACTCCAGTTTCCTCCCACAGACCAAAAACATGCATGTTAGGCTGATTGGTAACTCTAAATTGTCCCTAGGTGTGAGTGAGGTTGTTTGTCTCGTTTGTCTCTATGTGTCCCTGTGATGGACTGGAGACCTGTCCAGGGTGTACCCTGCCCCTCACACAGTGATTGCTGGACATGGGCACCGGTGACCTCCGTGACCCAAAATAGAAGAAGCGGGTAAAAGATAATGGATGGATGGATGGATGAACAATGCTGCACATATACTCATTCACTCGCTATTTAATTGCTGTATGCTCATAATTCTTGATGGCACAATCCATGTCATGCATCCATTGTGGTCAGAAAATACAGAAAACACCCAAGTAGCTTTGTCATTATTTTCACCCATCCAATATGTTTTTACCTGCTTCTTACTTTGTGGATCAAGGGGGTCACTGGTGCCTATATGCAGCCATCACTGCGAGAGGAGGGGGACACTTTGGACAGGTCCCCAGTCCATCACAGGGACACATAGAAACAAACAACCATTCACTCTCTCACTCTCACCAAGAGACAATTTAGAGTTACCAATCAGACTAACATGCATGTTTTTGGTCTGTGGGAGGAAACTGGAGTACCTGGAGAAAACCCATGCAGCACGGAGAGAACATGCAAACTCTACCCAGAAAGGCCCTAGACTGGGATTTGAACCAGCAACCTTCTCGCTGAGAGGCAACTGTTCTACCAACTGATCTACCATGCCGCCCCTTTTACAAAATTTAATACTTAATTATTTTTTTTTTAAACAACAAGCATATTTTAGGATTTTCTTTCAATGAAGTTAAAGTTAACTTCAAAACATTTTTCATTTGTCCTTTAAAGCTAAAGTTTAAAGTGAAGGTCTTGTACAATGAGTAGCACTTGTAAATGACTCTCATCTACAACAAAGTTCTATAAAGATGGCTGAGATATTTAGCCATGTTTGTGTTTCCTAGAATCAGTTGTCTGTGGTGGCCATTTTAAATGGAGTTGGGTCTAAAAGGTTCAGCTGTACATGAACATTTGATAAAAATTCCTTGAAAGGTTTATCAAAATCCATTTAGTGGTTCATGAGATATTTTTGCTAACTATGCTATTATAGAACTATAAGCTATAGAGGATGCTATTTTGCTAGGCAGGCAGTGTTAACTCCAATAATTAATGGCAAAATTTAAAACAAATATTTTGCACAATCTGTGAATTACTAACATGAAGGGAAACCCTCCCTTAATTGACCCCAACTCTTCATCACTGTGACTCCTAGGTCCTGCCAACCTTCCATGGGCCTGATCAGGACCACTTCACCAGCTCGGGATAATTTCCAGGGAGACCAGCCCATGTCCAGCTGTACCACAGTAAGGTCTAATCTGGTGTTGAGAAAAACAATGTGGTTGTTGATTAAGTTGACGAACCAAAATGTTTTGTTCATAATCTGATCCTTTCTGATTAATCTAACAATTTTGTAGATTTAAATAAATCAAACGCCTCAAATATTGTTCAAAGATAAATGCAATCTGGTGCCTTCATTTGCCAAGCGCTAACAAGCGGTACGTTGACGTCGCCGTCACAGCGAGACGAGATTTGAATAGCAAATGTTTGTAGTTTTTCAAATGTGATTTTATGGACTGGAATGAACTGGGAATGCACGTTAACCTTGATAGTTTTGGTGCTAAATATTCAAGTAGGTAGGAGGTACACTAGTTTTATTGTCTTTGGTCACCCCAATCATTTGAGGAAACTACACTTTCAAGCAATATACAAACTAGAAAGTATAGATTCCTCAAATGATCAGGGTGGTCGGATTACATATACTGTATATGGTGGTGGCCATTCTGGATTTTGACGTAGCAACCAAAATTTTAAACGATACCTTACTTGTGCCTATCTGTAGACACACAAAAAAATGGAAATTGGTACCCCACTTATTTTTCAAGTTATCATGCTCTCAACATGAACAAAGGGTGTGTTTTTCGCACTGTGATGAGACAATAACAGCAGCAAAGTATCGTCCTTCTTTTCTTCAAACGAGTTGTGGACTAGTCTCATCTTCAACCACAACAAACCTTGGGTTGATATCTGTAAAGTTGTCTGAGTTATTTCTTTTCGTGTTTTTTTGGGGGGGGGGTTTTATCAATTGGCTGTGGCGTCCATCTTGAATTGTGTTGACTTCAAAAGTTTATCACTTGTAGATGTTCATTTGCTCATCACATTCTGCAAGTTTCACTAAAACCTTTTCTGTGTGTCAGGAAAAGTTTGGTAAGAGACGGACACACTGACATGCACACATAAACATGGGAACATCCTCTGCCTTTGTATTTCAGCTAAAACCTGCGCTGTACTGACCCGGAAGGATCAAAGTGTAACAGTTCCACTACTTTAGTATTTGTTCAAACACAAAATAAATATGAAGCTGTTTCCTGAGTTTTCCTCTGGTCTGCTGGATTTCTAAATTATCAAATTTTCTGGTTTGAAAACCCTGAGAGATTCTGCCAGGCTCTCATCTCAGGAGATGATCCCTGAAGCCGGTGGTTCGTTGGTTTGAAAGCTCACGGACAGAGATGAGAAACATGATGACTCTGCTACAGCCAGGTGAAACGAGGGAGACCAGGTCCTGGAGTCGGCCCAGAGGCTCAGACTGTTCTGTCCCGCTGAAGCAGTTCTTCACAGTCAATGACTGCATGAGTGCCAAACAGCAGCTGCAGGCCAAAAGGAGAATAATTTACTGTTTAGATAGCCAAAAAAAAGAGCAGGAATGGAGACACTCTGCTTCTACTCCTCGTAAAATCCTACCAGATTTATCAGAGCGAGCTAAACAGAATGTTTTTAAATGAGAAACTTTTGCAGCTTCTTGAGCCTTGAGTTCTCATTTATACAAGAACAAAAGATAAATTAATAATAAACACATTTAGATGTGTGTCTTCTCAGCTATGTTTATTTTTATTTTTTTTATTTTTTATTTAACCTTTATTTATACAGGTAGTCTCATTGAGTTATGAGGACTCATTTTCAAGAGAGACCTGTTTGGGAGCAGATGGTGAGGGTTAAGGGCCTTGCTTAAGGGTCCAGAGTGGGGCAAATGAGGGTGGAGCAGGTGTAGGTGTTCACCTTTTCCACCCACATTTTGATGTTGTCGGTCCGGGGAGTTGAACCTGCAAACTTCCAATCACAGGCCCATCTTCTCTAACCTCTGCGCCACCACTCCTCATATTTGATGGACTTGACTCCTGTCCAGGGCAACCCCTGTAGTAACTTGTACAACTGTACTGTTATGATGGAGTAGCCATTTTTTAAAGCATAATATTTGAATGGCAGCACGGTGGATCAGTTGGCAGAGTTGCCGCCTCTCAGCAAGCAGGTTGCCAGTTCAAATCCTGGCCCAGGTGCTTTCTGGGTGGAGTTTGCATGTTCTCTCCATGCTGCATGGGTTTTCTCCAGGTACTCCAGTTTCCTCCCACAGACCGAAAACATGCATGTTAGTCTGACTGGTAACTCAAAATTGTCCTTAGGTGTGAGTGAGAGAGTGAATTGTCGTTTGTCTCCTTTGTCTCTATGTGTCCCTGTGATGGACTGGAGACCTGTCCAGGGTGTCCCCCTCCTCTCGCACAGTGACTGCAGGATATGGGCACCAGTGACTCCTGCAACTCGAAAAGGAAGAAGCAGGTAAAGATAATGGTCGAATGGATGGATGGATGGATGGATGGATGGATGGATGGATGGATGGATG
>NC_056499.1:49852220-49861328 GCF_014905685.2 Nematolebias whitei | reverse complement strand
GGATGGATGGATGGATGGATGGATGGATGGATGGATGGATGGATGGAATGTATGAAGGAGGGCTAGAAATTACTTTGGTTGCAGATGTTGCAATACCATCCATCATTCCACCCATCCATCCATCCATTATCTTCTGCTTGTTCCAAAGTTGAGTTGCGGGGGCAGCATCTTGAGCAGGAAGGCCCAGACGTCTCTTTCCACAGCCACCTCTTCCAGCTCTTCTGGGAGGACCCCAAGATGTTCCCAGGCCGACAGAGTCTTTCCAGAGTGTTCTGGGTCTTCTCTGGGGTCTCCCAGTTGGACATGCCCGAAACACCTTCCTAGGGAGATGCCCAGGGGGCATCCTTACCAGATGCCCGAACCACCTCAGCTGGCTCTTCTTGATGTGGAGGAGCAGTGGGTCTATTCGGAGTCTCTCCTGATAACTGAACTTCTCACCCTGTCTCTAAGGGAGAGTCCAGCTACCTTGCGGAGGAAACTAATTTCAACTGCCTGTATCCACAATGTCATTCTGTCTGCCCCTACCCAGAGTTTGTGACCATAGGTGAGGGTAGGAGCGTCACAATACCTTTTTCCAAAAATTGACTTTTTAAGAAAAGCCTGACATTGTGCAGAAAGGTGGATACAAACCTGTAGGTGATGAGCCAGCCCAGAAGAGGACTTATCTGACATTTTCAGTTCAACTATTATGAGCACTATACAGCCTCTGTGATGCTGGGAGTGTCAGACTGACTGATCCATGGGGTGTTTGAAATCACACTGGGTGTGCATACTTGAGGCAAACAGCAGAAAAACACCAAAGCACAGCTGGACACTTACAAGTGATGGTTCTTTTGAAAACTCAGGGAACCTGAGTGGATCTACAGCTCATTGAACATTTGTGTCAAAAAACAAAACAGAGTTGTACCAAAATAAAGGTACAAAAAATATGAAGACAAGAGACTAGCAGATTGTTATCATGTGCCACCGATACAATGGTCATAGACACCAGGGTTGGTAAGTTCAGTCTCAGAGGAGAGACATGTCCTGAAAAATCCTTTTCTGCAAATAGTGGGAAGTTATGATGACTGCCTGAATGGTGTTGATGGATATTATGCACGTCTTCAGTTGCTTTCTGCTCACACATTCAGGGGGATCTGCAAGCATTCAAAAATGTTTTTTAAAATCCTTCAGATCAGAAAGTATTGGATATACGATGGGCAGCTAGCATGTCTGTCAGTGACTATCTCTCTCTGCTGTTTCTGTAGTCACCTCAAAACTTGTACCAGAAAAACAACTGGACAGAATCTGATTCATGCTTCAGCCTCAAGGGCAATAGGAAAGAATTATAGTTGGATCTGGAAATGCACTGTCTATACAACACAGTAAAAGAAAGAAGAATGAACGTTACCTTTAAATAGTCAACTGTTTAAATGATGAGTAAATTGCATTTTATTGCCTGAAAAAGTAGGAAAGCCAATTCAGACCTACTTTTTTGTTCTGATTTTTTTAAGATTACAGCTAAAAATGTTATTAGGACTCAAAACTTGTGAACATGCGGATTTGCCAGCTCCAAAATACTTGCAACAATGACATCAATCTCCAATATCACCTGAGAGAGAAACAAAAGAAGTAGCTAGACTTCTTGGTAGTCACTTTTTATATATTTATTAATGTATAGGTGTCAAGGCAGCACAGTGGCGCAACTACTAGAGCTGCTGCCTCTCAGCGAGCACGTCCCTGGTTCAAATCCCGGTCTGGGGGCCTTTCTGGGTAAAGTTTGCATGTTCTCTCCATGCATGCGTGGGTTTTCTCCGGGTATTCCGGTTTCCTCCGACAAACCAAAAACATGCATGTTAGGCTGATTGGTAACTATAAATCGTCCCTAGATGTGAGAGAGTGAATGGTTGTTTGTCTCGTTTGTCTCTATGTGGCCCTGTGATGGACTTGCGACCCGTCCAGGGTGTACCCCGCCCCTCGCACAGTGATTACTGGACATGGGCACCGGCGACCCCCTTGACCCAAAAATGGAAGAAGCGGGTAAAAGATAATGGATGGATGTATAGGGGTCTGAAAACTCACTGAATACATCGACAAAATTGATAAGTTGGCAGCACTGTGGTAACGATGAATATGGGGCTGTACTCTCACCAAAAAGTCTGCCTCAGCCTCAACACTCATACTGCCAATCAATGTGTAATATGACACTTTTATAATTATACATTATAGAAAAATACACATTTATGTAGCAAGAAGGTAAGAGGTCTATGAATCAACAAATATAGCTTAAAAAACTTATTGGATGGTGACAGTCAGCCAACCAAACAATTCCAGTAAAAAACAATGACCAGGGATTTGCATGTCATGACAATGCTGTAATTAATAAATGTTTTAGTAAATTTTACCAGTCATTGTATATGACTGAGTCATCAGCTAGCCTATTGGACATGGAGAACTACTGTATTTTGGAGATCTTGAACTTTTTTCAGTGAATCCTAATCGCGTTGGGGACTTGGAGAGGGAGTTCTCTGTAGCTGAGATAAACTCCGCAATCACCGATATGCAAAATGAGAAATCTCCTGGACCAGATGGCTTCCCATTTGAGTTTTTAAATACATTTTCAAATCCAATCTCACCTTTATTAAGGTCTGTGTTTCAGGAGTCACTTGCTGCAGACATTGCCACTGTCCATGCATCAAGCTGTAATCTTGCTGATACATAAGGAAGATAAAGAGCCTCTAAACTGCAGCTCATACTGACCTACGTATCTCATTCTTTTTCCTTTCCAGATGGACAAAATGGACCATGCCTGCCCTTGGAAAAAAAAAAGAGAAGCTCAGGTCTACAAACTGATTAACATCTAACAGATAAGAACGCTTTCTTGCGTTAGGACACCTCCTACAATTATTAAATCATATATTTAGAACTCTGACTTAGACAAATGTTAGAAATTTCCATAATGTCATATTCACCACACCAGGGGGATGCTGATGTCCTAGGCAGATGTTGAGAGCTGAGTCAGGTGACCTGAAGGAGTCACATGCTAGCCGTCAGCTCTGGCATTTTCTTTGACCTGAGGCTGCCAGGTCACACGCTGTAGCCTGTAGGCATCTCCCGCCAACATATAAGAAGTAATGTACATTCAACCAGAGGAAAGTGATTAATTGCTTGCTTATCTGGTGATATTGAACTGGGAGTTTTTATTCAAGGAACCCTCCGGGCCTCTCGAACCAGGGGGAGTCGTTAAGATATTTTTAGACTGGTCCTATGGTTTTGATCTGCTCAGTGACAGGATTATAATGAAATTATGACCCAGTTCTGACTGGGTTAAACTAGGCCAGCAACTCTAAAAAGAGTCTCCCTGGTATTTAATATCTGTCAAGGAATAGTTTAATCTGCTTGCCACATCACGTAGAAAGGCTTTTTGAAGCACCGTCTCATATTTTCTAACACATGGTATGGTATGGTATGGTATGGTATGGTATGGTATGGTATATAATTTATTCATTTTAAAAAAGTACAAAACAATTCCATAAAAATATATAAAAAAGATACAAAAGATTTAAAATGAAAGGCAGCAGAAAGAAAAAAAAATCTCATTATATCTGCCCCTTTTTTTCAAACAATTATTTCAATCATAATAATTTTCAAGTAACAGAACAAAATGAATAACTCTTTTTAATTTTTCTAATTCTAATACAAAACACACACTAAGCTACTTCATATATACTTTTTTAACAATCCAGCTTTGATCTTTTTTTTAAATGTACACATTGACTTGGCATTTTTAACATAGACCATTCCACAATCCAACTCCTTGGATTGAAGTAGACCTTCCCTTCAGACTAGTTCTGAATTTTGGTTTGACAAATATCTCTAGCCCCTTAAGATTATAACAACTTTGTCTTTTAACAAAATTTCTTTGGATATTTAATGGTAATGTGTTATTTTGAGCCCTATACATAACTGATAAAATACTGTAGTAGTATGACATATACGAGATATATGCATACAATTTCACGAGTTCCTCATCTTTCTGACTGTGTAAATGTCGTGCATTGAATTTTAACAGAAATGTAACGAGAGACGTTATTTATGTTTGACCCATCAAATGAATGCGGTCATTTATTTTCAGAATCAAAGTTTAACATCAAACATTTACATTAATTTGGCAAAATATGAAAATAATAACAGACAAGTTTCACAAATAATGAACTTCAATCACACGGCGGTGATTGAGGACTTTGCTTCAGATATTTCTAAAATATCTGTACTGATTTTAAGAGAAAGCAGAGTTTAAGATGGAAATGGAGATTTATCTTACAGAGAGATTTGTGAGGGAATTAATATGTTTGACCAGAAAACGTGCACGCTCCATCAGATCTCAGCTGGCCTCCGGTACACTTAGTCGAAAATAGAACCTTCTACCTGGTTGACGATGAAATCAGCGTCGGCGTAGAATCCTTCAGACTCTTTCAGCGTCTCCGTTGAGAGCAGCTGAAATCCTTCGAGAGTCGTGCGTGGTGTTCAAACAGAAATTATAATCCCAACATCGTCACTGCATTCTGTATTCCAACGGAAGCACTCTGAGCTTCAGACATCAGACTTTTTCTCCTTCAGCCTTCAGAACTCTCATTCTTCAGAACTTCTCAGACTCTTTCACTCTGAGACTCTTGGACCCTCGGAACTCTAACAGAACCGGGAAGTTGCCACATTTTAAATGAGTTGACTTCCGGGTCAATTTTAGAGCTTTCTGATTCGTGGATGGACCAGAAAGAGGTGTGTTTTGTGATGTAAGATGTTATGATAAGTCGAGGTCAGAGAATGAGATTGCTTGACAGACAGAAAAGATTATTGGAGAAACAGCAGACTTCGTGGAGTCTCTACTCTGATTATCTTCTCAAATAGTTAAACATGACATTTTCTTCTCAGTAAACATTTTAGTTGACCAAGACTCGACCTTTCACATACTTACAAAAGCTTGCTCATTGAAGACAGAAAATCAAGAAATGCATATTAACCTGATTTCTTCTTTGAATGAGGAATAAAAAATCATTACTTACTGTTTATGTAAAATAAAATGAGTAGTTCTCTTCAACCTGTAAGCATTGAGTGAAACTAACACAATTTGATTATCAAACATTTGTAAAGTAGTAATGATTATAGAGAATTGTCTTTTCTGCTTGATTAATTCAAGAAAGAAAGTCATCAGATGGCTCAAACTGTATTCAGATCAATGAAATAACAGTCTCTGTCCATCTGATAGATTTGAGGTCAGATCAGGTTCAGATCAGGTTCACTACAATACTATAATCTACCAAATCATGGAACTTCAATAACTTTAGTTGATAAAATAATGTGCTTGATGGGTATTGTTGTGTTTACTCATCTTATTTCTCCACCCGAGTCTGTTACCGTTTCAATCCTGCAGGAGTCAGTCAAAGACACGCACTTAAATACAAGAGACACGCACCTTCTAGTTTATGAATATTTAATTAGCAAAGAAAGTCAGAAATCATAAAGTAGTCAAATCATAAAGTAGTCACAAATTCACAAGCATAAACAGTGGATTAGTTAAATGCAGTCATTATTTTATCATATTATTAATTGGATGCATCCCTTTAAACTCTACAATACAACCTTGTTTTGGAGGGATCTGAAAACGCCCGTCTCTCTGCTTCATTTTGCTGCTGGCTCGCTGCTGGCTGCTGGCTGCGTCACTCTCTGCTCACTCCTCTTAGGAGAAAACTCTGCACATCCTTTGTTCTGTGAAAAAGGGGCGTTCCTTACACAGCAAAACTAACTTTTCAGCGCGTTCTGAGTCTGCTGTCATGATTGGCCAGTTTTCAATCCAATCAGAAGTGGTTTACATCGTGTTACATTATGTAAACAGGAACAGCCTTCAATCTGTGGGAGCCTCTTCAAAGTAAAACAGGAAGTGGGTCAATTTCAAAATAAAATAAGAATAGGAATGTTAAATTCAACAAAGAACACAATCGTTGGTTACGTACTGTAACCCCAGATTCTATGAATATAGGCGTAGCCTTTTAAGGCTGTCGCTGATGGGTTTATCCCGTTATGCAGAGCATAAGCACTGAAAAAATTAGTCCACGCCCACCTGCTGTGTGGGCCCCACCCGGTCCGTATAAATTACGTTAAGAGCGGGAAATCGGCTCCCAAAATAGCTTTTTCTTCAGCCATTTAGGAGCCAGTGAGGCCCGACGCTTAAAGGGCTACGCCTATATTCATAGAATCTGGGGTTACAGTACGTAACCAACGTTCTATTTCATATAGGCTTCGCCCTTTAAGGCTGTCGCTGATGGGTTAAGGGCGAAGCGGATGTGGTCCTCGCCTCACTGGGTCCATTCGAACACAGTAAGAAGCGGAAGCTTGCCCAAAAAACGTCTTGTCACTCAGCTCCCCATGTGCATAACTACGCATCGCGTAATTATGTGACATGCACAGACGCATGTTGAGTAACTATGCGTTCTGACAAAGCATGAATGCCCCCGGAAACTTTCAACGGGAAGAAGAAGTTGAAAAGAGAGGGGGGGGGGGCATGAACCAACTGGTTCATGGCTGAACAGTATAACAGATTAATGTCCATGAATTGATTGGTAACAATAATCATGAACTGATTAGTGACAATAGAACCAAAATCACAGACACGACTTGTGACTGATAACAACATCTCACACTGAATGCATGCAGACAGAAGTGAGCTTAAGCAGAGTTCCATGAGAACAACAATATTCATTCTGTTAGAGCACTAAGGACAGAATGTGTCATGGAACGAGCCGTTACATCACGTAGGTAAAAGCGAATAAATGAGCAGGGTGTTGACCATGCAGCCGCAGTGCAAATGTCCTGCATTGACATACCATTATGCAGAGCAGTCGAAGATGCGATACCCCTGGTCGAGTGTGCTTAGAGGTTGACAGGAGGCCCTAAGTCTGATGCTCTGTAGGCTTCAGAAAAGGCCTCACACAGCCAGAGTGACAAGCGCTGGATGGATAACGGTGATCTGCAGAAGCATCTCTATAATGCACAAACAATTGTTGAGTTTGAAAACGCATTGCAGCTGTGCGCGTTATGTAACACGTCAACGCCCGCACCGGGCAGAGAAGATGAAAAGATGCTTCCTCTTCTGATCTGTGGGGGGGGGGGGAGAAACCCCTCCAACGATATCACTCTTGATTTAAAAGAGCTCGTGATGTTTTAGGCATAAAAGCTGGGTTGGTCTTAAAACAGCTGAGCTGCCCGTCAGCCTAATTCTAAGGCATGACGAAGCAACAGAGAGGGCAGATAATTACTTATCCTCTTAGCGGGTGTTAAAACCAGCAGCAGGGCTGTTTAAAGAGACAAGAATTTAAATGAAACCTGATCCAGAGGCTCAATTGGAGCTTTGATCATGGCTCGCTGGACCAGCGTTAAATCCCACTGTGGAACAAGTGGACGTGAAGCAGGCCTGTGTCTCTGAACATCTTTTAGAAAAACGCTTCATCAGCGGGTGATTAAAAGCTGTTCTGTCTCCGAAACCCTTCGTGGCAGGAATAGATGACTGCAACGTACGTTAAAGTGTACTGAATGCCAACTCCCTATCCATCAGCTGTTGTAGAAAAACAACACGCCGCCTAAAAGGCATGAGGTGGCCTCTAAACCTTCTCTGTACACCAGCGCTGAAAAACCGTCCCCTTTGATGTGTACAGAACTGTGGTAGATGTAGCACGTGAATCATGAATTGTGCACACCATCTCCTGAGGGAAACCCATCCTCTAAGTGGGACCGCTCAGCGGTCAGACCCACAGGTGTTGACCTATTTCTGGGTAACTCTTGGTCGCTCCTCCTGCCTGAAGGAGAGCATCCTCCCTCCACGACAGTTCCACGGCGACCCGACAACAGGCGTTGCAGGCCTGGGAACCATGGTGCGTTCACACGCCGGGAGCCACCAGGAGAGCTGTCAATCCCTCCTCCTGAACTCGGTTCAGGAACTGTAAAAAAACAGAGGAGGTGGGGGAAAAGAAACGCGTATAAAAGCGTTTTGGGCCACCGGCTGTGAGCAATTGCGTTCCCCCCAGCGATGGATCGTCTCGCGGGCTCAAGGAAAAACCATAGTTGGCACTGAGCGTTCTTCCCGCGTCGCAAACAGGTCCACAGCTGCTTTGCCAACTTCTGCTGCGTCTGAAAACATCAGATCTGGATGGAGGGTCCGGTCCACGTGACGTGGGCCGCCCCTGGACGTCACATCTGCCCCTCTGTTCAGAACACCGGATATGTAAACCACTCTAATAAAGAGCAAGTTTTGATGAACCCAACACAGTAGCTTCGCACAATGTGTAACATCTGGGCTGAACGCACACCCTTGATGGTTATGTAAGCGGCAGTCATCATGTTGTCTGTGTGAATCAACACGTGTTGATTCTGTAGCACAGGAGCAAAGTGTTGAATCACATTCAGTACTGTGCGACACTCCAAAAAATTGATGTGGGCTGTCGAAGTGAAGGTTGTGAGCCTCGCGGGAGCGCACGTTTCCTCTGGAGGGACGCGCGCCGCTCTCGCTGAGGGCGGGGCCCGTCATTGGATTCATTCAGCTGTCTCACGCTATGTCGCCGTGAGCTGCCGATCGCTGAGACGCGATGGATGACGGCCGCTCGCGTTCATTCAGGAGAGGCGTGTGTTGTTTTCGCTGAGAGCGGGGACTTCCACCGGACCCGGCCTGCGGTCCCACATTTATCCCGATGTGAGCCGGTGAGCGCCGGGCAGCTGTGCGTGCATCATCGACACAGTGCCGTTTGGATGGAGGCTGCTTGTCTCGCTCGGGTGCGCGTTTAACACCGTTTGGGTGGTGATCGTGCGGGTCTGATTGACAACAAGTTATTTCGCTTACCGTGGTGTCACGTGAGCGTCTGGGTATGTGAAGGAGCGGCGGTGGGTTTAAAAAACCTTTATTTAAGGCCACCGGCTCTCTCTGTGTGGAGGATGTGTGTGTAGCGGCTGTGAGCTCATCCGAACTTACAGACTGGCTAAAAACAGGCATTTTGATCTTTGAAAAATCATTTATTTCACTTCCTGTTTCATTCATACACACATCCTCCGCAGACCGTCATTTCTTAAACCTTCTCCCTCGTG
>NC_056499.1:49849145-49852120 GCF_014905685.2 Nematolebias whitei | reverse complement strand
CTTCGGTTCTGCCATCTGGGGTCTATTTAGTGATTGAATCATGTCACCGCCTAACATTGAAGAAAGCCTGGCGGTTTTTAACAAATCCCGTCTGGTCAGGTGGGACAATTGTGGGAACCACCAGCTCAAGTCGTTTTGCCAGGACCGTTGCAAGGATTTTTACAGTATTTAAAAGTGAGATAGGTCAGTATGAGCCACAGTTTAGAGGCTCTTTATCTTTCTTATGTATCAGCAAGGTTACAGCTTGATGCATGGACAGTGGCAATGTCTGCAGCAAGTGACTCCTCGAACACAGACTGTTGCGTTTTGGACCAGGGCTGGCTGCGGGTCACCCAGAGGCCCCCTCTTGGACCCTAGAACCACCTCCAGCTCATGTCGCTTCTCCTGGCCCGAATCTCCCTCAGAAGTGGCAACTCATACTATCAATAAATCAAGGAAACATGAATTCAGTTTTACCAATTGTATTAAAATCAAGGCAGGAAAAGGTTACAGATTACAGTGCTGGTCTCTCCGGTCTGTGATGCGTTCACAAACCCGGAAGAGCCCCGATGTCCCGTGTCATTACTCATTTAGAGGGCCTAGACTCCTCCTTCACAGAAGGGGAGCTCAACCTGTCAGTGTATGAGGGGGCGTGACTAAGTGTGACCTCAATAGATCTTATGTGGTTCGGATGTGTGTTCAAAGGTAGTTCCTCTCTTTAAAAATGGTGATAAATGTGTGTTCAATAATTATAGACCAATATCCTTATTACCACAGTTTTCAAAAATTCTAGAAAAACTATTTGTGACCAGATTAGATAAATTTATTACTAAACAAAACATTCTAAGTAGCAGTCAGTATGGGTTTAGAGCAAAAAACTCTACATCAATGGCTCTCATGGAAATAATAGAACAAATAACTACTGCTGTCGATCAAAAACAGTATTGTGTTAGTATTTTTGTTGATTTAAAAAAAGCATTCGATACTATTGACCACACTATTCTCCTTGAAAAATTAAATAAATATGGTATAAGAGGACCAGCATTACACTGGGTATCTAGCTATTTAAAAGATAGGAAACAGTTTGTACAAATAAATAGTGTAAGATCTGACCTGTACAATATCACTTTTGGAGTTCCTCAAGGCTCTGTACTTGGACCAAAGTTATTTATTTTATATGTGACTGACTTAGTGAATGTATCAGGACTCCTCAAATGTGTCATTTTTGCAGATGACACCACATTTTTTTGTTTGGGTAAAGATGTAAAACAGATGTTGGAATCGATGAAGACAGAATTTGATAAAATACAAACTTGGTTTAAAATTAATAAATTATCATTAAATTTAGATAAAACTAATTACATGATATTTAGTAACAAAAAGAGAACTGTTGATGATCCATTTAAAACTGAGGGTGTTGAGATTTGTAGAGTTAATGAGATGAAATATTTGGGTGTAATCATTGATGAACAGCTAACATGGAAAAATCCCATAAATTCTGTAAGAAAAAAATATTTAAATTTATTGCAGTACTATACAAAGTCAGGGAATTATTAAATGATAAAGCTCTGTACATGTTATCCTGATGCATGCTCAATAATCCAGGTAGAAAAATCCAAAAAAGTTCAATCTGGTCCTCTGGACATTCAAAAAAAAAAAAAAAAAAAAAAAGCAAAAAAATCTAGAAACGTTTCGTATCTCATCCAAGAGACTTCCTCAGCATGTGCATGAGCATGTGATCAGCTGGTTTTGGGTGTCAGCAGCAAACTGGTTGATCCACTCTGAGAAGGTGATATTTAAGAGACTGAGCTGAAAACAGCACCTCAGACTGAGGAAGTCTCTTGGATGAGAGACGAAACGTTTCTAGATTTTTTTGCTTTGTTTTTTTTTTTTTAATGTCCAGAGGACCAGATTGAACTTTTCTGTACATGTTGTATAACACATCATTATTCCACATTTAATCTATTGCATTGATGTTTGGGGGAAAGCATGTAAAACATTTACAAAACCTATTTTTATTTTACAGAAAAGAGCTGTAAGAATCATCACTAGAAAGCATTACAGATACTGTTGTGAAATAAAGATTGTGTTCTTTGTTGAATTTAACATTCCTATTCTTATTTTATTTTGAAATTGACCCACTTCCTGTTTTACTTTGAAGAGGCTCCCACAGATTGAAGGCTGTTCCTGTTTACATAATGTAACACGATGTAAACCACTTCTGATTGGATTGAAAACTGGCCAATCATGACAGCAGACTCAGAACGCGCTGAAAAGTTAGTTTTGCTGTGTAAGGAATGCCCCTTTTTCACAGAACAAAGGATGTGCAGAGTTTTCTCCTAAGAGGAGTGAGCAGAGAGTGACGCAGCCAGCAGCCAGCAGCGAGCCAGCAGCAAAATGAAGCAGAGAGACGGGCGTTTTCAGATCCCTCCAAAACAAGGTTGTATTGTAGAGTTTAAAGGGATGCATCCAATTAATAATATGATAAAATAATGACTGCATTTAACTAATCCACTGTTTATGCTTGTGAATTTGTGACTACTTTATGATTTGACTACTTTATGACTTCTGACTTTCTTTGCTAATTAAATATTCATAAACTAGAAGGTGCGTGTCTCTTGTATTTAAGTGCGTGTCTTTGACTGACTCCTGCAGGATTGAAACGGTAACAGACTCGGGTGGAGAAATAAGATGAGTAAACACAACAATTTGGAGGTTCCACCGAGATGTGAGAAATAAGTTACCTACTGAGTCCTGCACACTGAATCTGCGCGCGATATGCATAAATGAGGTAAGCAGAGCCTGTTTATTATTACGAAATCTGTAAATTGGGCTTAAAATAGGCAAATTTTTGCTCAGTGTGTTGGACTCCCAAATAAATAGTTTTAAATAGAGAAGTTTATGTCGACTGTAAGAATAAAGATAAAGTAAATAAAACCAGTCCCAGGGAAATCACGCAATTGTCGCGCCAACCAGAGTCTGACGAGATTCTGGAT
>NC_056499.1:49841830-49849045 GCF_014905685.2 Nematolebias whitei | reverse complement strand
ATGTCCCAGCCAAACAGACCCTCAAGGCAGAACTGATGACGGACAGATAACCGGGTTACAAAAATAATCCTCTTTATTGTCTTTGCAGGGAAAAAGGAAGTGGAGCTAGGTTCGGCCTTGATGTTGGAGCTGGGGAGACACGCCGTGTGGTTCTGGGTTCCGGAGGACGTCTGGAGGAGAGGATGGTGAGTACCTTTTGTTGGATTGTTGGAGCTTCAAGGAACAGAGAGTGCAGGAGCGGTTTGGAGGTAGATGAGTGTTTGAAGGAACATCCCATAGGAGGCTCCTGCCTTGGTGTTGAGGCCTTGGAGAGCCCGAGATGAATCCTGACGTGGAAGTCAAGGAACTGAAAGAACAACGAAGCGTGGAAGCTTGTTAGATAAATATTGCCAGGAGACAATAACAGGCTGACCATTACTTTACCATGTAAAGGGTAATGTCCCAGCACTGGAGAAGAGCCTGGCTGCAGCTTTTATAGAAGGAGCCGAACCCATTCTCCAGAGCAGGCGGCAGGTGGAGATGATCATCAATTAGTTTGGTGCAGCAGCTGTGGAAGATGGTTAGTGGTAGGAAGGAAACCAGAACTCCCACAGGCGGCTTCTTGGTATGTTGTATACTCCAAGTCCACCCGAGCACATCTGTGATGAAGTTTTTTTTTTCATTAGATGCAGAGAAACCATTTGACCGAGTGGAGTGGGGCTATCTCTTTGAGACTTTAAAGTTATTTAAATTTAGTCCCAAATTCATATCCTGGGTGGGGCTGATATGTACCTCCCCAATGGTGACAGTCTACACTAACTGTAACATATCTTGTTATTTTGAACTGCAACGAAGTACGAGACGGGGTACCCGCTCTCACCACTTTTATTTGCATTAGCGATAGAACCACTTGCTGTAGCTTTATGGCAAAACTTAATCATTAAGGGTTGAACTGACTAAGGTACAGGCAACAAAGTTTCATTATATGTTGATGACATGCTTTTATACTATATCTCAGACCCTCTTACCAGCACTCCTGAATTACTTACATTGCTTCAAAATTTTTAGAAAATATCTGGCTATAAGTTTAACCTTCAAAAGAGGGAGCTGATGCCTGAGACCTCTATAGAAAAGAAAATCTTAGACACCGTACATTTTAAAATGTGTTTAAAAAATATTTAAATACCTTGGCATTTGGGTAATTCAAGATCATAAAACCTCCATATAACTAATTATCTACCTCTCATGGTGAACCTTAAGAACATTAAGGACATTGCTAGACAGCAATCCCTGCCTCACACTCTAGGGGGTAGAATAAACTCTGTAAAAATAAATATCTTACCTAAATTTCTATACCTGTTTCAGAATCTGCCAATCGTCCTTACTAAATCATTCTTCACCAATCTGAACGGCCAGCTATCAGTGTTTATTTGGAATAAAAAGCATCCATGGATTGCCAAGAGGGTCTTGCATCTGCCCCGCAGGCTTGAAGGCATGTCACTTCCTAATTTCATGCACTATTAATGGGCAGCTAATATGAGAGTTCTACTATTCTGGTTGGGTAAGGATACCCTTTCTCCCAGTTGGGTGTCCATGGAAAGGGCCTCACTTAGATCCAGCTCCCCTTCTGAATTACTTTGCTCCCAACTGCCTTTTAAACTGGGGCTTAACCTACACTTCTAACCCAATTGTGATCTGGGCAGTTAAGATTTGGAATAAATTCAGGGAGGCGTTTAACTCTACAGAGTTACTGTTTCTGGCACCTGTGTCAAATAATCATATGTTTACTCCCTCAGTAGATGATACAGCTTTAGACACCTGGGTCTTAAGGGGAGTACATTCGCTGTGTGATCTCTATGTTGATGATAAGTTTGCTTCTTTTGAACAGCTGGTACAGAAGTTTAATATCCACAAGTCACAATTTTCAGATATTTGCAGCTGGGACATCTTGTGAGGTCTAACTCTGATTGTTTTCCTTTGTACCCATCTAAAAATTTTGTGTTTAAGATTTTTGAATGTAGGTCTGATACTAAGGGGCCCCTCAGCAAGATCTATACACTGCTCAGTTCATACCATGAGACCAGTTTGGACTCCCTTAAACTGAAATGGGAAATAGACCTGGAGAAATCCATATCAGACTCAATTTGGAAAAAGATCATTAAGAACATTTAATTCAATTCAATTTATTTATATAGCGCCAAATCACAACAAAGTTGTCTCAGGGCACTTTACAGGAACATTCACATACATAAAAGCCAATTAGTAAAGTTCTCTATCTAAGGAATCCAGCAGACAAGTTGAATCTTGGCTTTGTTGCAGTCTCCCATCCTGAGCAAGCACAATGGCAACAGTGGAAAGGAAAAACTCCCTTTTAAAAGGAAGAAACCTCCAGCAGAACCAGGCTCAGGACAAGCGGCCATGTGCTTTGACCGGCTGGTTGAGAGGACAGGAAGGAGAGACAAATGAACACAGAATGGTAGGTCCAGGTATAGGTCCAGGTGTATCTGAAAGACAAAAAAAAAAAAAACACATGTTAAGGATAGAAAAAATAATTACAAATACAAAACAGGTTGAGCAGAGAACAGAAGTCAAGAAGTAAAGACAGAAGTAGAGTGAAATTTGTGGTCAGTTTGTCCTCCAGCAGTCTTAGCCTATAGCAGCATAACTAAGGGGCAGCTCAGGAAACCCAAGCTGACCCTAACTATAGGATTTAGCAAAAAGGAAAGTCTTAAGCCTAGTTTTAAAACTGGATAATGTGTCAGCCTCACGGACAGAGATTGGAAGTTGGTTCCACAAGAGAGGAACCTGATAACTGAAAGATCTGTCTCCCATTCTGTTTTTGTAAATTCTAGGAACCACAAGTAAACCTGCAGTCTGAGAGCGAAGCACTCTGTTAGGAAAATATGGAACAATAAGATCTGTAATATAAGATGGAGCCAGGTTGTTGAGAGCTTTGTAGGTTAGAAGTAAGATTTTGAATTCTATTCTGGACTTGACGGGGAGCCAATGGAGAGAAACTAAGACTGGAGAAATGTGATCTCTCCTACTAACTCCGGTTAAGACTCTGGCAGCAGCATTTTGGATCAACTGAAGACGTTTTAAAGAAGTATTTGGACATCCAGATAATAAACCATTGCAATAGTCCAGTCTAGACGTGACAAATGCATGCACCAGTTTTCTGCATCATTTTTAGATAAGATTTTTCTAAATTTTAGTGATATTACGCAGGTGGAAGAAGGCAGTTCTAGTAACGTTTTTAATGAGGGGGATAAAAGACATGTCCTGATCAAAAATAACACCAAGATTTTTAACATTAGAGCTGGAGGAAAGATTAATGGCATCTAAGGAGGGAGAACAACTGAAAATTTCATTCCTAAGGTGCGCAGGTCCAAAAACCAAAACCTCAGTTTTGTCTGTGTTCAACAGGAGAAAATTAAGGGTCATCCAGGTTTTTATATCTTTAAGACATGCTTGTAGTCTAAGTAGCTGATTGGATTCATTGGGTTTAATGGACAAATATAATTGTGTGTCATCATCATAACAATGGAAATTTATCCCATGCTGTTTAATAACTTTACCTAATGGAAGCATATATAAAGTAAAGAGTATTGGCCCAAGCACTGAGCCCTGAGGAACTCCATGACTAACTTTGTTGTATGAAGAAGGTTTATTATTTACATTTACAAACTGGAATCTATCAGATAGATATGATTTAAACCATTTTAGAGCCGTTCCTATAATCCCAATATCATATTCAAGCCTCTGTAGTAAAATATTGTGATCAACTGGATCAAATGCAGCACTGAGGTCTAACAGGACCAGTATAGACACAAGTCCATTGTCTGAAGCCATGAGAATATCATTAGTGACTTTTACTAGTGCTGTTTCTGTGCTATGATGAGCTCTAAACCCTGACTGAAACCTTTCAACAAGATTATTTATTTGTAGATGTTCATGCAACTGACCTGCAACTATTTTCTCTAGAATTTTTTAGATGAAAGTTAGATTAGATATAGGTCTATAGTTGGCCAGAATTTCTGAATCAAGATCAGACTTCTTAAGTAAATGTTTAATTACAGCAACCTTAAAACGCTGTGGTACATAACCATCCATTAAAGACAAATTAAGTAGATCCAAAATGTGGACATTAATTAGGGGAAATACCTCTTTAAACAGTCTGGATGGGATGGAATCTAGCAGGCATGTGGATGGTTTGGATGAGGTTATTATTTTTGACAATTCAGAGACAAAAACTGTCCAAACATAAATCAGGCTCTAGTTAAATTTTTTAAGTTGCCTCATTTGACTGGGGACTAGAGATAGTAGAAGGAAGGATGGTTTGAATTTTCTCTCTAATATAAATAATTTTATTTATAAAGAATCTCATGAAATCATCACTACTTATAGTTGTAGGGATACATGGTTCAACAGAAATGGGACTTTTAATTAGTCTAGCAATAGTACTAAACAGAAACCTAGGGTTATTTTTATTCTCCTCTATTAAAGATGAGTAATATAAAGTTCTAGCTTTACGGAGAGCTTTTTTATATGTTAGCAGACTATCTTTCCAAGTTAAATAAAGTTCTTCAACATTAGTAGAGCGCCATTTTCTCTCCTGGTTTCTAGATGCCTGCTTTAAAGTACGTAACTCAGAATTGAACCAAGGAGCCAGATTCCAGCCAGAATGTGATGATAAGAATGAGTAGATGTGCAGACGTTTTGGGTAAAACCAAATGAGTCTATTAAATTATTAAAGGCTATGCTAAAGCTATCACTCTCAATATCCACATGAATATTGAAATCACCCATTATGATGATTTTATCAGTATTTAATAATAAGTCAGTTAATAATTCTGAGAATTCAGACAAAAACTGAGTAAGCGCCTGGTGGACGATATATAACAACTAGTAAAAGTGGCTTTTCTGATTTCCATTTTGGATGAGAAAGACTGAGGGACAGTGATTCAAAGGCATCATAAGTAATAACAGGTTTGGCATTAATCAATAATCCTGACTGAAAAATAGAAGCTACTCCTCCACCTCGGCCAGTTGTTCTAGGAACATGAAAATTTAAATAATTAACAGGAGTGGATTCATTTATACTAACAAAATCCTCCTGTTGTAGCCAAGTTTCTGTCAGACAGAATAAATCAATATGATGATCAGTTATCAGTTCATTAACTAACAGGGATTTAGAGGAAAGAGATCTGATGTTCAATAATCCACATTTAATGATTTTATGATTTTGCTCTGGTAAAGTAACTGTTTTTATTTTAATCAGATTTTTATGGTTTATATTTTTAGAGTTGTTTATTTGTTTATTTAATTTGAGCCGTGGTCGAGTTGACACTGTTTCAATGGGGGTGTGGGTGGGTAACAGAGGAGAAGCAGCAGAGAGGTGTGGAGGACTACAACTCTGCTTCCTGGACTGGACCCTGGGTCGTCAATAATTTGGGGGATAAACAAAATCAGCCATATTTCTAGAAAGAAGAGCGGCTCCGTCCAAAGTGGGATGGATGCCATCTCTCCGCATCAGACCAGG
Source organism: Nematolebias whitei (assembly GCF_014905685.2). Classification (NCBI taxonomy): domain Eukaryota; kingdom Metazoa; phylum Chordata; class Actinopteri; order Cyprinodontiformes; family Rivulidae; genus Nematolebias; species Nematolebias whitei. The sequence goes on along the minus strand of NC_056499.1, from coordinate 49,843,524 downwards.
TTTTCCCCAGAAAGAACTCCAGTTATCTATGTAGCCCACGTCGTTGTCAGAACACCACCTGGACACCCAGCGGTTAAACGATGACATACGGCTAAACATGTCATCGTTGGTCAGGTTGGGGAGGGGGCCGGAGAAAACTACGGAGTCTGACATGGTTTTAGCAAAATCACACACCGAAACAGCATTAATTTTAGTGACCTCCGATTGGCGTAACTGGGTGTCATTACCGCCGACGTGAATAACAATCTTACTGTATTTAGCCTTAGCCTTAGTCAGCAGTTTCAAATAAGATTCTATGTCGCCCGCTCTGGCCCCCGGAATGCATTTGACTATGGCAGCTGGAGTCCCTAAAGCCACGTTTCGGACTATGGAGCTTCAGACTAGGGTCTGTTTCTCAGCAGGTGTGTCATTGAGCGAGGAAAATCGATTAGATACATGAACGGGTCGGTGGTGAACTGGGGGCTTAGCCTTAGCACTACGCTTGCTCCGGACCGTCACCCAGCCGGCCTGGGGTCCCGGCTGCTCGGGGTCTGCTGGAGGACCGCTAACAGGAGCTAGCCTCTGTGGTTCCGCGCTGTCTAAGGGGACCTGTCTAGCTCCTGGTTTTTCTACAGCGTGGAGCGGAGCTTCCAGGTCAGACAGCCTCTCCTCCAAAGCTACCATACATACATACATGTATCATTACCACTAAAGGAGGCAGAGGAGTAACTAAACATCTGACACACGGAGCAAGAGAAAACAGAGGAAGCAGGGAGAGAAGCAGCAGCCATGCTAAGCTAACGCTAGCAGGAGCTAGCAGAGCCAAATACACCAGTAAAAACCGAGAAGTGTTGAAAGATAAGAGGTGTTTTAAGCACTATCCAACAGTAGAGAAATAACTGTACTAAGTGTGTTTGTGAACTAGAATGAAAAACTGTGCAAAAGACAGATAAATCCAGAAAACAGAGACGACTTGAGCAAACAATTCACTCGAGCTACCGACAGACAAACAGGAAATGACACAATACGTCTCACCACAAACGTGCAACGTCACACCACCACCACCACCACTACTTATCCTCAATCTGCCTGAAACATGCTGTAATTCAGAAACATGCTGTAATTCAATTCAAGGTAGTGCACTAGTGGCACTGGTCCAATGATAAACTGTTCAAGATCAAAACCGACCTGGACCCCGCAGGTACAGTAATTGTTGTAAACAAATCCCAGCTACACAACTGTATACATTCTGAACCTGTCCCAAACTGCAGACATTTTGACAATCTATTTTTGACACCTTCTCTGATATGTGGGAGAAGTGTACACCCATCACCATTCATCTCACTGCTTGGGGTGGCCCCTGTGGATGTCTTTCAGCAAGTACGAGAAGGATGTGCATATCCATGTGGAAAATATAATATACACCCTAAAGGGTACTGCAGGAAGATTCTGGGACACCTGGCAGCCTTTTTTGTCATTTGTTGAGAACATGTCAGTGCCTGTAAAGACTATTTATGTGTGACTGATCTGGTGTGGGAGAATGAATGACAAATGAATAAATGAATGACAAATGAATAAATGAATGACAAATGAATGAATGACAAATAAAGAACCTTGAATCCTTGAGGTGTGGGGTAGGAGGGGATTTTGTTCTGTGTTCTTTTCTTTGTGCGCATGTGTGTGTGTGTGTGTGTGGGGGGGGGGGGGGGGGGGGT
>NC_056499.1:49833750-49841730 GCF_014905685.2 Nematolebias whitei | reverse complement strand
GGTGGTGTTTGGGGGGGGTGTGTTGGTTGGGTTGTTTTGGTGGGGGGGGGGGGTGGGGGGGGCGGGGGGGGGGGGGGGTGTTTGTGTTCAAAAAAGCAAAAAACTTAAAAAAAGACTGTTGAAAAAAAAACGTATTGTTGGTGTACTTTTATTGCTTTTTGTGGGTGTATGAAGTCTTTAAATATAGCTTCTGCAGCAAGACATTAGCGCTTATCCTTCGTGGCTTTAATTTTCAGCTTCCAGTCCTCTTTCTAATTATATAGGAGTGGCAACTGGTTAGCGCTGGTGCTTTACAGTAAGAACGTTGCAGGTTCCCCTTCTGGCATTTCTGTGTATCTGCGTGTTCTCCTTGTTCATTCATGAGTTTTCTCTGGAGACTGGTGAAACACCTCACCAAGTTTTCTACACAACATCTTTTTTTAATTCTCTGTTTCTACAGACTTACCTTTTAAACTTTTAGTTAATTAATTTATTTATTTATTGCTATTTACTGCATATGGGGTGTGAAACAACAGACCTTAAACAAATATGAATTGAGGGAATGAGATTTCTGGTATGGGGAAACCCCTTTTCCAAATAAGACTTCAATCTTGATGAAACCGTTAAAGAATAAAAAACTGTTTATTCTACTCGGGGTTTACAGCTTAGGAAAACATGCTTGAAGCATGCTTGAGCAATTATTATTGTTATTGTTTTATTTCAGCATTTTTATGTATTAGGAAAAAATAATACATAGAAAAGTCTGAGGACAGAAATGTTTTTCTGCATACTATTTTTTTCCATACTTCTCTCTGTTGCATGTTGTTCTCTTTGCATTCTTTGGTCACTCCGGTTTCCCCCCACATCCTTCCTTCAGTCCAAGATCCTGTGTGTTAAGTTAATAGGAAGTTCTAAATTGTCTATAGGTGAGAAAATGTGTCTTTGTCTCGTCTATGTCCATTTTGATCCTTTAGACCGGTGATTAGTCCATGACGTATTCCCACTAACTGGCAGATTAGGCATCAATGGGAATTAGCTCCACACGACCATGAACAGAATTAGCCAAGTATAGAAAACAAGTGAGTGAAATATCCATCCATCCATTATCTTTTACCCGCTTCTTCAATTTTGGGTCATGGGGGTCGCCGGTGCTCATGTTCGGCCATCCCTGTGCGAGAGGCAGGGTACACCCTGGACGGGTCGCAAGTCCATCACAGGGCCACATAGAGACAAACGAGACAACCATTCACTCTCTCACTCACATCTAGGGACAATTTAGAGTTACCAATCAGCCTAACACACATGTTTATGGTCTGTGGGAGGAAACTGGAGTACTCGGAGAAAACCCATGCATGCATGGAGAGAACATGCAAATTCCACCCAGAAAGGCAACCGGACCAGGATTTGAACTAGGGACCTGCTCGCTGAGCGGCAGCAGCTCTACCAGTTGCTCTACCATGCTGCCGTGAGTGAAATAATTATGGTAAATTTTATTTTGAAACAAGAGTGTATCTGTGTAGCGTTGACTCCACTCAGCCTGTTTGGACCACAAATTGTATATTTCAAAGTGAAGTCTCTCAGTGATGTTGTGGTCAGATCTGTATTTAGTTTTCTCACCAGGCAGCAGCAGCAGAAAAAGAAAAAAAAAACATCTTACAGAGAAAGGAGGTGGTAGAGGGAATCAGAATGCCTAGATCTCTCTTCTGACCTGTGAGTGGATGCCAGCATCCTTTTCAGCAGCCAAAACCCACTCAGAGCTAGTCGGATGCTGTCTCGCTGAAGTGGTCCTCTTAGCCGAGCAGAAAAACAGCAGGTGCTTCTGAACCGAGTGGCTGTCTTTTATATTTACCACCATTGTTATAAAGTGCTTTTAAGTTTGGTCTACAAAGAAAAAGGTCTATTTGATGGTTTCTGAGTCAGTGGTTTTTACTACTACTAAAAATAATAATAAATCTAAAATGATAATATTTTCTTGATTTTGTCACATGCCCTACATTTTGTAGGTACACACTGGGGCACCAACTGCATCTCTTTAGATATTTCTTTAAACTCACTTCTTATGTTTTGTTAAAAATGTTTAAATGCCCAATAGTAGGTGGCACTGTAGTCTGTAACAATAGATCAAAATATAAAAGAAGGATGTTCTGCACAAAGATAAGGACTCCAAGTAAATGTGTTGTTCATGTTTACTTTGACACCATTTATGTTCTATTTCTAACCTTTTCAATATGTTGTTTTATGGCCAGAGTCATGATAAAACCAGTGAACTGCATGACAAAAAAAAAAGCTTCAGTGGTAGTGGCTTGGTGGCGCAGTTGTTAGAGCTACCACCTCTCAGTGAGAAGGTTGCTGGATCAAATCCTGGTTGCAAGTGAGTTTGCATGTTCTCTAACTGCATGTGTGGGTTTTCTCCAGGTACTCCTGATTCTTCCCACAGACCAAAAACATGCATGTTAGACTGATTGGTAACTCTAAATTGTCCCTAGGTGAGAGAGAGAGTGAATGGTTGTTTGTCTTGCTTGTCTCTGTGTCCCTGTGATGGATTGCAGACCTGTTCAGGGTGTCCCCACAACCCAGAAAGTAAGAGGTGGGTAAAAGATAATGGATGGATAGATGGATGTTTCAGTGGTGTTTATTTTAATTCATTTATTTCATATCTTGTTTTGATTAACCAAAGATCCCAACCAAAGAGGTCTCTTTTGATGTCACATCACTCTTTACGTGCATTCCTGTTGATGATGCTGTAGAGGTGGTCAGTTTAAAATTAAAATCAGACACCACTCTGAGCAGCAGGACCACGCTTTCCACAGAACAACTGTGTCAACTCTTGAAACTGTGCCTGCAGTCAACCTACTTCACATATGGGGAGCAATATTATAGGCAGAAACATGGGTGTGCTATGGGGTCTCCAGTTTCTCCTATTGTTGCCAACCTGTGTTAGGCCTGTGCCGGTTGTGTGTACTCACCCTGCAATTGCTGAGTGCTGGTGATGGAGTTCCTGAGCAACCACCTGTCTTCAATCCGGTTGATGAGTCCAGCTGCTACTTAAGCCTTGGAGGAGGTTCCAGTCTTCGCTGAATCATTCAGTCACCTTGGGTACTGTGAGACAGCCATTTTAGTGTTTTCTCTCGTGAACCTGTGTTGATCAACCTGTGTCTCCCTGTGATTTTAAGGCAAGACCTGGACTCACCTCCAAGATCTGAGACCTAGACGAATCTTCTCCAAACTGGACTCATTTCCTGTGGAACCTCATCACCCAGCGGGACACTCCTCCATCAGCCGCCACCTACAAGATACTCCTCAAGTCACTTGGAAAATACAAGGTTTCATTCACCCAACAGACACCTCGCCTACCTCCCTGAGTCTGCCTTCGAAGATCCACCTGTAAGAGAAGGATTCAATTATCCAAAGTAGCAACAATATTCTCCTACCCATCATTAATCTGTCTTCCCCTTTTTTTCCCCTCCCTTCCAGGAACTCAGACTTCCTGTTCCCCAGCACTGTAAATAAACTCACTGAACTTTTATACCGTGTCTGTAATCCTTCTCAGCTCTGGTCTGAATTTGAGTACGATTCCTGAGATTTATCATAACAGAATGATTCAGCCTTAACATGAGTACTCACGACCAGACTGAGATGGATCAATTAAGAGAAGCTATTCTTTCCCAAGAACAACGACTAACTACTATCCAAAATTTGTTTCAACAGATGTTGAGCCAACAACAAACCACTTCTGAGAACGTGACTAAGCTGGGTGGAATGGTCCACGAGCTAGGTAAACAGATATCCCCACCTTCCCACACCGGAGCCACCAGCACTGCCTCCTCTATACAAAACCCGGTACCACCAACTCAATATCCTGTCCGTGAGCCTGAGATAAAGCCCAGTCAACTATTTTCTGGTAATTCCGAACAGTTTGGTGGGTTTATGCTTCAATGTAACCTAGCCTTTAGCAGAGCCCCACAGACCTTTTCATCCGACTCGTCCCGCATCTCCTACATCGTTTCCGCCTTACAAGGAGAGGCTTTAAGGTGGGCAGATGCTTACTTTGGTTCCATTTCTGTAAGTGACTGTTCCTTTTCCTCCTTTTTCAATGATTTTCAGAGAGTCTTTGAGAGGCCTCTGTACCAGGAGACTGCTTCCAAGAGGCTAATGGCGCTACGTCAGGGGAACCAATCTGCCGCGGACTTCGCCCTTCACTTCCGGGTCGCGGCCAGACAGGCCGGATGGGAGGACCTCGCTCTACGGGGAGTATTCGTTAATGCCCTCAACGATCACATTAAGAATCAGTTGGCCCTTGTAAATGAACCTGACAATCTAAACGATTTAATAGATTTGTCCATTCGTATTGATGATCGGCACAGGGAATACCGGGGCCTTTTGGACTACAAATCCCAGAGTCCTACCACTTCCGTGACTCCACTTCCGGTTCCGGTAAGCCGCAGCCCGGTATCTAATCCTATGAATGAACCTGATCCTACTGAACCAATGTTAATTGGGCGTGCCCGCTTCACTCCTGAGGAGAGACAGAGGCGTTTTTCTGCCAAAGAGTGTTTATATTGTGGAAAGAAGGGGCACTTCATTGCCTCATGTTCACTTCGTTTAAAAGGTCGATCCCACCAGTAAAACGGGAGATACTGGTGGGCGCTGCAGACATTTCTCCTGTGAATCGTTTTACCCTTAATACGTCAGTTTTTTATGATAATGTTAATTTCCCTGTACAAGCCCTGATCGATTCTGGGGCAGAACAGAATCTAGTCAGTGATGGTTTGGTGGCTCACCTTTCCATTCCTATGAATAAATTACGCCAACCCCTCTCTATGACAGCGCTCACCGGTCAGTCCATTTCCACAATTTCCCATAAAATCTCCTCTTTGCATATCATTGTATCTGGTAACCATCATGAACAAAGTGAATTTTTCGTTTTTCATTCCGAGACCCCTCAAATAATTTTAGGATTTCCCTGGCTCAGACAACATAACCCTCAAATTGACTGGTCTCGTAACCAGATAGTCTCCTGGAGCCATTATTGTTCCTCCAACTGCCTTGGTTCTGCCGTCACCACCTCTCCTCCACCTTGTCATGCGGTGGAGGAGATCGATTTGTCGTCAATTCCGTCCTGTTATCATGACCTGGCCCCTGTGTTTAGCAAGGCCCGGGCTCTCTCCTTACCCCCCCATAGGCCTTATGACTGTTCCATAGACCTTCTGCCTGGTGCTCCCTTGCCTTCCTGCCGTCTGTATAATCTGTCTGGCCCTGAAAAGCAAACCATGAGGGACTATATTACAGCATCCCTATCCTCAGGCATTATTCGTGCTTCTACATCCCCTGTAGGAGCGGGATTTTTTTTTGTCGACAAGAAGGATGGGACGTTGCGGCCCTGTATTGACTACAGAGAACTGAACCAGATAACTGTAAAAAATAAATACCCTCTACCTCTGATCGAATCCATTTACGAACAACTCAGGGAGGCGTCCATTTTTTCCAAACTTGACCTCAGAAATGCCTATCACCTGGTTCGTATGAAGGAGGGGGACGAATGGAAGACGGCCTTCAGAACCCCCTTCGGGCATTTTGAATATCTTGTGATGCCTTTTGGGTTGACTAACGCCCCTGCGGTATTTCAGGCCTTAGTTACTGATGTTCTGAGGGATTTTTTGTCCCAGTTCGTTTTTGTATACCTTGACGATATCCTGATCTACTCCAAGGACCCTCTGCAACATACTCAACATGTTCGGGCAGTTCTCCAGCGGCTGCTGGAGAACCAACTCTTTGTTAAAGCAGAGAAATGTGAATTCAGTGTCCCCTCCATAACCTTTTTGGGTTTTGTGTTTAAGAGTGGTCAGGTCTGGACGGACTCAAGGAAGGTCAAAGCTGTGCTGGACTGGCCCTCTCCTCAGACCCGCAAGCAACTCCAGCGCTTCCTGGGTTTTGCAAACTTTTACTGCCGTTTCATCAGGAACTTCAGCCAAGTGGTGAGTCCTTTGACTAAACTCACCTCTCCTCTCCGCCCGTTCTCTTGGAGTAGTGAGGCTGAGAAGGCCTTCACTAGACTCAAGACTCTCTTTTCCTCTGCTCCTGTTCTTCGCCATCCTGACTCCGCCTTACAATTCATTGTTGAAGTTGATGCCTCGGATACCGGTGTGGGTGCTGTCCTTTCTCAGAGATCCCCTGTCGATAACAAGGTCCACCCTTGTGCGTTTTTTTCACGTCGCCTATCCCCTTCTGAGGCCAACTACGACGTGGGGAATCGTGAATTGTTGGCCATAAAACTGGCTCTCGAAGAATGGCGGCATTGGTTAGAGGGTTCCAACCTGCCTTTCATTGTTCTGACCGACCATAAGAACCTGGCGTACCTACGGAGTGCCAGGAGATTGAACTCGAGACAGGCCAGATGGTCTCTATTCTTCACCAGGTTCAATTTTTCCATCACTTACCGCCCGGGGTCTAAGAATGTTAAGCCCGATGCCCTGTCTAGACAGTTCTCACCTACAGATTCCTCCGAAACCACAGAGGCTTTTCTTCCTCGCAGCTGTGTTGTGGGTGCCACCTCCTGGGGGATCGAGAAGGACATCATTCGGGCTCAACGGACTGACCCTGATCCTGGTAATGGCCCGCCTGATCGATTATTTGTCCCAGAGTCTGTGATCGGCCGGGTTCTGAAATGGGTCCACTTTTCTAAGTTCTCCTGCCATCCCGGTGTCCGTCGTATGGTTTCTTTCACTAAGAGACACTTCTGGTGGCCTACTCTTCACCGTGATGTCAAACGTTTTGTCTCTGCATGTGCTGTTTGTGCTCGAAACAAGAGTTCCCATCAACCTCCTGCGGGACTGCTCCAGCCCCTTCCCGTTCCTGGTCGCCCTTGGTCTCACATCGCTCTGGATTTCGTGACGGGCCTACCCCCTTCTGAAGGTAACACCGTCATCCTCACCATTGTGGACAGATTTTCTAAGGCTGTGCATTTTGTCCCACTAACCCAACTCCCCTCAGCTCTGGAGACCGCTCACCTCTTGGTCCAACATGTCTTTCGACTTCACGGCATACCTTGTGACATCGTCTCGGATCGTGGTCCTCAATTTGTGTCCCAGGTTTGGAAGGGTTTTTGTCGAGCTCTTGGTGCCATGGTGAGCTTATCTTCTGGTTATCACCCCCAAACTAACGGTCAGTCTGAACGGTGCAACCAAGCCCTTGAGTCCTCTCTCCGCTGTATCATTGAGGATAACCCTGCGGATTGGTCCTCTCTCCTTCCCTGGGTCGAGTATGCCCATAATTCCCACACGTCCTCAGCTACTGGTCTCTCCCCATTTGAGGCATCTCTGGGTTACCTGCCCCCTCTGTTTCCCCACCAGGAGGTCGATGTGTCTGTCCCCTCAGTCCAGCACCATCTACATCGTTGCAGACGAATCTGGAGGCAGACCAGGGAGGTTCTTCTACGGACTCGTGATCGGGCCAAAAGGTGGGCTGATCGTCACCGTGCCCCGGCTCCTCTGTATTCCGTGGGGCAAAAGGTATGGCTCTCCACCCAGAACATCCCCCTCAAGGACACCTCCAGGAAGCTGGGACCCAGGTTCATTGGCTCCTTTCCTATTATCGAACTTGTTAATCCCACGGCCGTCAAGCTCCGACTCCCTCGCTCTATGCGAGTTCATCCGACTTTTCACGTTTCTCAACTCAAACCTTTCGTGGAGGATCCGTTGCTTCCTTCCGACCCGGATCGTCCGCCCCCTCGCCTTGTTGATAATCAGCCTGTCTTCACCGTTCACAGGATCCTGGATGTTCGACGACGGGGTCGTGGACATCAGTTTTTAGTTGATTGGGAGGGTTACGGCCCTGAGGAAAGATCGTGGATCCCCAGGTCCTTTATCTTGGATCCTGGTCTCATCAAGGACTTTTTTCTGAAACACCCTGACAAACGTCTCCGATCGCCTAGAGGCGATGTTTGAGGAGGGGGTACTGTTAGGCCTGTGCCGGTTGTGTGTACTCACCCTGCAATTGCTGAGT
>NC_056499.1:49827197-49833650 GCF_014905685.2 Nematolebias whitei | reverse complement strand
ATTTATCCACAGAGTTGATGTGGTCAGTAAAATGTTGGACTTCCTGAGATTTGATTTTAACCCAGGTGTCGTCAACATACCTGAACCAATGACTTGGTGGTGTTCCTGAAAAGGACGTCAAGGCTCTCTTTTCTACCTACTCCATGTACAGGTTGGCAACAAAAGGAGAAACTGGAGACCCCATAGTGCACCCATGTTTCTGCCTATAATATTGCTCCCCATATGTGAAGTAGGTTGACTGCAGGCACAGTTTCAAGAGTTGACACAAATGTTCTGTAGAAAGTGTGGTCCTGCTGCTCAGAGTGGTGTCTGATTTTAATTTTAAACTGACCACCTCTACTGCATCATCAACAGGAATGCACGTAAAGAGTGATGTGACATCAAAAGAGACCATTGTTTCATCAGTCTCCATGATGACATCCCTCACCTTGTCCACAAAGTCCATGGTGTTCTGTATGTGGTGTTCTGAGCTGCCAACTAAAGGGATGAGTACAGATGCCAGATATTTGGAAACATTGTAAGTGACAGAGTTAATCATACTAACAATTGGTCTTAAAGGTACACCTTGTTTGTGGATTTTAGGTAAACCATACAGACTAGGTGTGGCCTCCCCTGGGTACAGTCTGTGGTGCAGAAAATGGTCAATAGCCTTGTCCTGCTCCAAACTTTTCAGGCAATCTATTAACTTTTTCCTGTAACCATTTCCTGGATCTCTTTTCAGAGGTTCATAAGTGTTTAAGTCACTAAGGAGTGTCATAACTTTCTCATGATAGTATTTCTGGGTCAAAATCACTGTGCACCTTCCTTTGTCTGCTGGGCGAATGATGATGTTTTTGTCCTTGCTAAGAGTGGCGAGTGCATCCCTCTCCTCTCTACTGATGTTGGAAGGTGGTGGTTTGGCATTGCTGAGGCAGGCTGAAACTTTGATTCTGAGCTGTTCTGCTTCAGCCTCTTTAATTTTGTTGTTGCGGATGGCTGACTCAGTAGCTGTGATCATCTCCACCAGAGGAATTCTACTTGGTGCAACCACAAAGTTCAGTCCCCTGGCAAGAATCTCTGTCTCTGGCTGGGTGAGCTGTCTGTCAAATAAATTCTTCACCCACTTTTCTGTCTCCCTGGCATGTAATTGACTACTGGAGTGTTGTCCTACACTGAATGTGTTGTTATTGGAATAGTGATGGTGTTGATGAGCTATTAGTACGTTAAACTTGTTTTGTTGTCGAGTCTTGGACTTGACATGCTGTGCTAAGCGTGCCTGATCTGTACAGTCCAACACTTGCTGAAGTGTGGTCTGATCTAGACACGTTGTTAGTTTCTGTTTAATGTGCTCTTCTTTGGCCTTCAAGGCCTCAATAGTAAAATTGGTCTGTCTCACCCGTTCATTCAGCAGCTGGGTCTGTGCCTTTTGAAGGATCTTGCTTGCCCAGTGCCCGCTGACCGAAGATTTTAGTTCCAGGCTCTTGGGAATGATGCCACTTTGTCGACATCTGAGGTTGAATCGCAAATGGTTCCTGTAGTCTGCCCTCTTCCTTGCTGTTTTCTCAAACTCTCTAACTAGTTTGAGGCAATCCTGGCCAAAGTGGTTCAAAATATCCTGATGCATGCTCAATAATAGCCTCTGGGTTCAACTGTCCCCCTCTTACAATGCTGTGATTGCTTGTATCTCTCAGCCCTCTGTGAACAGTAAACAGCCATCAGTGTGCTAATGATCCATTGTTAGGCTGATGGTCCTTCTTGAGCATGTGATCAGCTGGTTTTGGTTGTCAGCAGCAAAACTGGTTGATCCACTTTGAGACGGTGCTATTTAAGAGACTGAGCTGAATACAGCTCCTCAGACTGAGGAAGTCTCTCGGATGAGAGACAAAACGTATCTAGATTTTTTTTGTTGATTTGCTTTGTTTTGTTTTTTTGAATGTCCAGAGGACCAGATTTAACTTTTTTAGATTTTTCTACCTGGATTATTGAGCATGCATCAGGATAAGAAACACTTTAATGATACAAAATAAAGGAGCTGTCATGGCAGCAAAACTTACTCAGTAACAGAAGCACATAAAAACACCAAGAAACACTAGGGACTCGTGAGATTTCACCAGACGATGCCCAGACAACAAATAACACAAAGACTTGGACTTACTGTATAGACAGTGACTAACGAGACACAACCACAAACACCAGGACAGGACACGCAGGTGACACAGATAAAGATTAATTACCAGATTGGGACACCAGGGTGTGGAGGAGCAGGAACCAGCACCATCTGACAGAACCAACTTCCAGTTTCTGTCCGTGAGGCTGACACATTGTCCAATTTTAAGACTTGGCTTAAGACTTTCCTTTTTGATAAATCCTATAGTTATGGTTGGCTTGGGTTTCCTGAGCTATCCCTTAGTCATAGGCTTAGACTGCTGGAGGACAAACTGACCACATTTCTCCCCTATGCTACTGTCTTTACTTTCTCTGCTGAACCTGTTTTGTATTTGTAATTATTTTTTCTATCCTTTACATGTGTTTTTGTCTTTCTTCCAATAGGTGGTACACCTGCACCTACTCTGGACCTGCCATTTTTTGTTTGTTGGCCTCTCCTTCCTGTCCTCTCAAAACCAGCCAGTCAAAGCAGATGGCCGCTTGTCCTGAGCCTGATTCTGCTGGAGGTTTCTTCCTTTTAAAAGGGATGTTTTCCTTTCCACTGTCTTCTTCATGCTTGCTCAGGATGGAAGACTGTGACGAAGTGAAGATTCAGCTAGTCTGTTGGCTTCCTTAGATAGAGAACTTTGCTAATTGGCTTTTCTATGCATGTGAATGTTTCTGTAAAATGCCCCGAGACAACTTTGCACTATATTAATAAACTGATTTGAATTTAATTAATTATAGTCAGGATGCAGAAACCAGTGGAGGAATCTGAAAACTCTGAGGAAGAGTTATAGACAATTCACAGGGTGATGCCAAAATGCTACATACTGTACCAGAACAGGAAGTGGAAGTACAGCAGGAACTTGGGGAGTAACATTGTTTATTTTGGCTCTAAAAAACATCATGACTGAGGTTCATTCTTCCAATTACAACTTGTAGCAATTTGTTGGTTATTTAAGCTTTTTAAAATATGGTCATTTTCATCTAATTATTATGCTGTGGGCATTTAATGTGCAAATGACATTTTCAGTCTTGATTGAACCTTGTCTTGAGTGGCCTGCTCTGTCATAACGATAATCTTTGGCCTCACAAGATGGTTGCCGGATCAAACCCCATCTGGGGGCCTTTCATGGTGGAATTTGCATGTTCTCTCTGTGTATGTGTGGGTTTTCTCTGGGTACTCTGGTTTCCTCCCACAGACCAAAAACATACATGTTAGACTGATTGGTTACTCTAAATTGTACCTAGTGTGAGTGAGAGAGTGAATGGTTGTTTGTCTCATTTGTCTCTATGTGTCCCTGTGATAGACTGGAGACCTGTCCAGGGTGTCTCCTGTAACATCTGCAGATGATTCCAAGAACCACACCGTGTCGTTTTGTTGCACCAAAACTTTACTGACCCAAAACTCCCCCCACTCTCACGTTTTAACCAATGCCGTAAAGTGCGGCTATATCCCTTAAAGGTACAGTAACAAGTCACTCACAGTGCATAACATCACAGAGTCCAACTAAAACACCAAACAGTGATTTCTGAACATAACATCTCCCACCTCTCTCACAGTGATAGCTGGCATGGGCAACATTGACCCCCACAATCCTCAAAGGAAGAAGCAGGAAAAAATGAGGGATGAATAGATGGATGGATGTTACTGGGAAAATGTATATTCCCTGTAATTTTTTCACAAAAAAAACCCACCTTTTGTGTTATTTCAATCTTACAGACAACAAACTGTAATTTTGTTATTGTGGAAATACTACTGGGGCAGAACAGTGGCACAACTCTTCTGCTTCTCAGCAAGAAGGTTGCCGGTTCAAATCCCTGTCCAGGGGGCTTTCTGGATGGAGTTTGCATGTTCTCTCCATGCATGCGTGGGTTTTCTCCAGGTACTCCAGTTTCCTCCCACAGACCAAACATGTATGTTAGGCTGATTGGTAACTCAATTGTCCCTAGGTGAGAAGGAGAGAGTGAATGGTTGTTTGTCTCTATGTGTCCCTGTGATGAACTTGTGACCAGTCCAGGGTGTACCCCGCCCCTCTCACAGTGATTGCTGGACATGGGCACCGGTGACCCCCTTGACCCGAAATTGAAGAAGCGGGTAAAAGATAATGGATGGATGGATGGAAATACTGCTGGAAAAATACAATTTCTGGTATTTTTTGTGAAAACTGTAGATTTGAAAAAAACTACTCAAAGTGGTTAGGTTATTCTTCCTCAACATAAATTTTCCACATCTAGAAAAACTGACTCATTTTAGGTTGTTTAATTTAATTATAAAGTCCAAAAAATTGAGATTTTTGAAATCAAGTAATGTCAGTATAAATGTATCTATTTGTGAAATGCAGATGTATCTAACTGGGACCCTGTGTACACAGTGCCATTCCAACATATGTGCCACATGTGGTGGAATGATAAATAAATAACCTTATCCTTGAATCCATTTTATTATAGATGTTATGAGCTAGTGTGCCACATTAGAAATGTTTTTTTTCCCAAATAACTCAGTAAATCAGGTAAGGCACAAATGTTCCCAATTCTCAAAAAAAGTCTGTTTCTTTTTACACTTTATATTTTTGCTATTGTTGGATGTAACTGGGATCCTATGTACATAATTTCATTCCACCTCGTGTACCACATGTCGTGAAATGACAATAAACCTACTTGAACTTGAACTTGAAAAGTCACATACACAGATGCAGTTGATCCGTGCGCTCATGTTAACTGATTTGTCCACAGCAGGTGATTTGTTCACATATATTTGACAATTTGTAGAATATTCCTACTTGTGCAATTTCAATTGTGTACATTTGAAAAACTGTTTATGCATTTGTAACTCGCTGTACGCATTTGTAAAACTTGTGGTCTGCTTGAAGATTTCATTGTACGCGTACAAAACTTTTACACTTATGACTACTTTTGAGACTATGTTAATTAATTTTCCTAGGTAAAATAGTAAAAACTAACTTGTAAGATATCCTGATGCGTGCTCAATAATCCAGGTACAAAATCTAAAACAGATAAGTTAGGTCCTCTGGATGAATTCAAAAAATAAAAAAACACTTGAAATGTTTCTTCTTTAATCCAAAAGACTTCATCAATCTGACTGACAAAGTCTTTTGCATTAAAGAAAAAACATTTCAACAAAAAAAAATTTTGTTTTGTTTTTATCTGTCCTCAGGATCTGACTTAACTTTTTTTAACTTGAAAGATGTTCAACCTGGTTGCCTTGTTGATAACTGTAGTCTGCACCAGAAAGTGAGTATATTTTCTTAAAAATGTTGGTTGGTGCTACCTGGCAGATTCTGATAGCTGTTAGCACCAGTGAGCTAACACAGTTTAAATATAACTTATAACCAAGCTGTTGGGTTGATATTTTTAATTGTGAACACTTCACACCTTTTCAGATATTAAAAGTATTTGTGTTTGGCTTAAATTATGAAATTTGAATTATTTAAATTTTTAAACGTTCTTGACCATTTTTTGTGTTCTTTACTATCTTGGCTTTAAAGATACATATTAAAAAACACTTGCCTTTGAAAGTAAATAAAGTCAATGCTTAAATTGCTTCTATTTATGGTTTACTCTTGAACTGCTGAATTAGATAGGCTGTAGCAATAACAGGTTCATTTTAGTGTTGTGCTCATGAGGGAGATGAAGTAGCTCACAGGACAGTGTTGCCTGGAACACAAAAGAGAACAAAGTGAGAACAAAATATACTGTGGTTCTTTATGCAAGAACAACAACAGAAAAAGAAAAACATCACCAGTCAGCAGGCTGTCTGCCTCTGAACGTCTCTGCATCCCTGGTGGAATATGATGGAAAAATAAAAATGTTTTTAAACAAAGAGAATTGGTTCTTGCTGTGATTTATAAAACTGACCACAGGAATGCAGAGATCAGAGAGTGAAGGTGAAAAATGATTTGAGATTTCAGAACAGTTGAGATGCAGAATAGCAACAAAAATGTGAAAGAAGAGTACAATATGTCCTTTGTAACTGCAGAGTGTACAGACAATATCCAAACTGATTTAGTCTCACATAAATGACGAGTAAAATCCTAAATGAACTCATTATTCCAAAATAATCGTAGAGTTTTGTTGCAAAAGAACATTTCAATACAAATTTTCTGTTTGAGGTATCACGAAAATGTCAGTCTGCTGCGTTCAGTGATACTGCATTTTCTTATCTTTTAGCTTTTTGAGGTGTCTTTTTAAACCTGCCATTTGTAAAGTATCATGGTTTCAGGTCCTGGTTTAAATTAAACTCCTGTCAGGTACCTCATAGCTTGTACAGCTTAAACATATTTTATCTAAAGATTGGACTATTTG
>NC_056499.1:49824231-49827097 GCF_014905685.2 Nematolebias whitei | reverse complement strand
TTAAATATATGTTGAGATCTGGCATTTTTAAATGTATCGTCCAGACCTTTCCATAATCCTATCCCCTGGATTACAGAGGATCATTCTTTTAAACTAGTGCTAAAATAAGGCTTCACAAACATTTCTATCCCTTTAAGAAAATAAACATTCTCCCTTTTAATAAAATGTACTTGAATATTGACGGGCAATATGATTTTATGAGCCCTATACATAATCTGCAAAATGCTGTAATTGACCAAATCATAGAATTTCAATATCTGGAGTTGACAAAACAATACATTTGATGGATGTCTTAATTTTTGTCTGGTGATAATTCGTACTGCTCTTTTCCGTAAAATAAAAAGTGGGTTTGTAATTGTTTTACATGCTTTACCCCAGACTTCGATACAGTAATTTAAATGAGGAACAATTAGTGCATTATACAACATAAATAGTGCTTTTTCATTAAATAACTCCTTTACTTTGTACAGAATTGCTATCGATTTTGCTACTTTTGTTCTTAAGTTATTTATATGAGATTTCCATGTCAGTTTTTCATCAATAACACCCAAGAACTTCACCTCATTAACTCTAAGAATCTCAGTTCCTTCTACCATAAATGGAGCATCAACTTTTCTTTTACTATTACTGAATGTCATATAATATGTTTTATCTAGATTTAATGATAATTTATTAAGATGAAACCAATTTTGAATTTTCACAAATTCTATTTGTGTCATTTTCAACGTTTGTTCTATATCTTTACCCTGAAAAAAAAAAGTTGTATCATCTGCAAATAAAATACATCTAAAAAGACCTGACACATCAGTCAGAAATGACAAATAGGCATTAGATAAAGGGCTTTTAATGACTTAAAGCCTGCCTGCAGCCAGCCTGGTTGTGAGTGTCACTGTACGATCTGTTCCCGGACCAAAATAAAATCTGTTTCAGACCGGAAGCGCGATCGTTACTGATTGGTACAGTTCGTGTTCGACCGTGTGCCCGGGCGCATGAGACTTGCGCCCTCGATCTTCCTATCTTTTGTAATGAAGAGGAGCTAGTGTGCATGTCCAGCTTTTAACGAGAGTCTTTGGGCTAAGATTCTTGTGCCCCCGGGGCCGGAAACACGTCACCAATCAGAGACAACGTTTTGGAAAGAAACAGCTTAACTCATCATTAACTATAAAATATTTATCTTACACAACTATATACATATATATATATATATTTCAAAATATTTTATTTTATTTCATTTTTATTTAATTTTCTCAAGTCCTCAATGTAATATAGTGAGTGGTTTGAGTGGTTGGGCGGCGCCCTAGCGCCCTCTATTGACGACAATATGAAATGGGGTTCTGTTGGAAATTGGAACCCCATTTCCATTCTCACTGTGGAGAAAAGTCTGACTAGCAAATTAATTCAGATCAACTCAGCTGTGAGGATTCCTCAGGTCGACAATTTGCAGCCCATCACACATAAAGAACTGGATGAAGTCTTATGTCATTATGGAACAATGACTGTTGTGGAGCTGCAGGAGGACATCACCAATAAAAGAATTGGGAAGCAGCATGTTTTAGGGGATCACATCGACCAAATCCTAATCAGGTATTTCTCTCTGAGCCGTGTCATGCCAGCTATGCGGGATGACCTCATCCATATGATGCCCATACATATAAAGTTCCATCGAGCTCCCGAGTGTCTCTGCGTTTACTGTAATGATGTTATTAAACACAGGAGAAAAGTTGGACATGCCTCAGCCTCAGAAGTGCGCCAGCGGCAGATCATCCCTCGGTTCACTTCATTCATTGACAACCAAAAACAACACACACTCCTCTTTGAGCATGTGGCAAATATGTTTTTACACCTCACTACTTATTTAAGAGCGTCTCGGACTCACATTCCATTATGTTTTAATTTTATTTTACTCCATCTAGTATTTTTCTTTTACTGAGAATCCTACATGCAAAATATGTTTGTATCTATTTTACATATTTAAATGGAGGCATGTCAGGGAGGTGTCGTTTATGTGCTCAGTTCTACATTCGTTGGGATGTATGAAGAAAAGATGAGCAGAAACACTTGTGCATGGTTTGATAAATTTAAACATTACAGTGCACATGTACTTTCCTAATTTTGTCCCTACACCAAAGTTCAGTATGAAAACTGTACTCTTTGATACACAATGCCCCAGATATGTATCTGATTTAGGACCATATTGACTTGGGTAACGAAACAAAACAAAAACACAGAATTGTTACATTAGGGTGGTCATAAGAAAATCTAATGAGTCGCAAAGAGGCAGAAAAAAACTCAAATATGGGCTGCCTTTACTGGCTGTGTGAGCATAGCCTGAATAGGCTGGGTGTATTTCAGCGTTGTTATCAGACTGTATGGACAGAGAGGGGTACCACTGTTCATTGTCGCTGCTGTTTGTTACATTTGTCCAAACGTCTTAATGAAAAATGTGCTCAATTAAACCTTTATAAAAAAGATGTTTACTCTCTGTACCTAATCCTCTGTCACTGTTTCCTGTTTGAGAACATTTTGTGATCTCACCGTTAAATGAGATCACAAACCATGTTCCTGTAACGTTTAATGAATTTTGTTCCACCTGCTGGATTAGTTTCTCTGTCTATGGCTCCTGGACTTTAATTAAAAAAATTAAGTCTTTTTTTGTGAAGTGTCACAGAATATATCAACTGATGGCTTCAGAAAACACACTCACCCAAATACAGAAGGTTCCATATATATCTAATCTATCTATCTAATTAATCTATCTATCTAATTAATCTATCTATCTATCTATCTATCTATCTATCTATCTATCTATCTATCTATCTATCTATCTATCTATCTATCTATCTATCTATCTATCTATCTATCTATC
>NC_056499.1:49796257-49824131 GCF_014905685.2 Nematolebias whitei | reverse complement strand
AGGAGTAAAGGAGGCCATCTTTGTGAAAAGAAACCGTCCATCGTTAATCAGGGGTGGAGGCCTACGTGTTCAATTGTCCCCCTCTTACAATGCTGTGATTGCTAGTATCACTCAGCCCTCTGTAAATAGTAAACAGCCATCAGTGTGCTAATGATCCATTGTTAGGCTGATGGTCCTTCTTGAGCATGTGATCAGCTGCTTTTGGTTGTCAGCAGCAAAACTGGTTGATCCACTCTGAGAAGGTGCTATTTAAGAGACTGAGCTGAATACAGCACCTCAGACTGAGGAAGTCTCTCGGATGAGAGACGAAACGTTTCTACATTTTTTTGTTGTTTCACTTTGGTTTTTTTTTGTTTTTTTTTTGAATGTCCAGAGGACCAGATTTAACTTTTTTAGATTTTTCTACCTGGATTATTGAGCATGCATCAGGA
The DNA here is from genome assembly GCF_014905685.2 of Nematolebias whitei. Taxonomy (NCBI): domain Eukaryota; kingdom Metazoa; phylum Chordata; class Actinopteri; order Cyprinodontiformes; family Rivulidae; genus Nematolebias; species Nematolebias whitei. The sequence goes on along the minus strand of NC_056499.1, from coordinate 49,823,700 downwards.
TATATCTTATTACTATTTTTGTGGGATTCCTGTGTTTTGGCTGTCACTCACTCACAGCTAATCACCTGTAGCTCAATCCACCTGCTGCTGCTCTGCCTGAAGATGTATTCAAGCTCCTGCCAGACACCTCTTCAGTTCTGGGACATCAACTGCCAAATGGTAGCTCATGTACAGCCAACTAACCTTTTGTTACAGCTGTTTCTCACCAATTGTGATTACTCCAGGACCTTCCTCAGTCTGCCTCTTCAAGTCCTTCCTAGGACCTCATTTCTCCACTGGGCTCCACCTGTGGATCAACAGTGTCCCTTCAACATTCAATCCTCAAATTAGCTGGGTCGAAAACAGAGTTGAAAAATGTGTGTGTGTGTGTGGGGGGGGGGGGGGGGTGTTCTTTGAGATGCCTCTGCTCCGCCATCTCTCCAGGGTCACCTCCTAAACAAGTGAGTGAAATATTGACCTCTCTGCAGTACCCTCACTGCAATGTAATGGCACCAATCTTTAGTAAATAAAGGGCGTCCCTGCCACCGCACAGGCCCTATGACTGCTCTATTGATTTACTTCCTGGAGCTCCTTAACCGATAAGTAGACTCTATAACTTAGATGGCCCTGAAAAAACATCTATGAAGAATTATATTGATGGATCTTTAAAATTGTAAGGGTCCCACTGCCTGCAGCCTGCCTTGCTGATGGCCACTGATTACCAACACCTGGCGGCCATCAGCCTGATGAGCCTCTCCATCTACTTAAGGCTGCAGTCCGGTGTGATTCAACGCTGGAGCATATCACCTCTCATGGTATAGTACTGTTGAGCTAGAAATGTCTAGGTGAAAAGAATGTGTTCACCTTTTGCTCTTTTTTCCAGTTTCCTGGTTCCTTCGTGTTTTTGGATTCTCCTTGTGGCCTGACCTGGATCCCTCGGCCTGTCAGGTATCCCTCGTGCCTCTTTGCCTCAAGTTGCCAGCCTTCCTCGTTCCCCCTTGGACTCTTGTTGGATTTCCCTCTGCCGCTCTCTCCCTGGACTGAAGGACCAGCTCACCTCCTTCGGGTTGGACTGTAAGGACAAGACGCTCTTTAAACAAACCACTCTGGTCTTCCCCGTTGGACAAACATTAACCTGTCGTCCCTCTTTCCAGGAGCCGCTGAGAAGCAGCGTGTGGACTTTATATAATAAACACTGTTCTTTTGTACTTCCCCTGTGTCTGCCTCGTTCTGGGTCTCATAACATCTGGGTTCCCCGCGCAACCTTAACAAAAATCAGGTATCATCCGGTCCCTGCTGATAAGGTAGAGGAGCAAAAAAGAAAAAACGTTGGTTACGTACTGTAACCCCAGATTCTATGAGTATAGGCATAGCCCTTTAAGACTTTTGCTAGTGGGTTTATCCCTAAGGTGCTCAGCGCTGCACTGAAAAATCTTTAGTCCACGCCAACCTGCTGTGTGTGGACCTCACCCCGGTCCGTATAAATTATGGTGAGACCGTGTAATCAGCTCTCAAAATAGCTTTTTTTCTTCATCCATTTAGGAACCAGTGATGCCTAGAGCTTAAAGGGTGTCGATAAACCTGGTGTCCAAATGATGGAGTAACAGACAACCAGCTTTAATGAGGTGAAGGCTGATCCATTCTCCTCCACAGCTGAGAGCAAACTTCTGCTTTAAAAATCATCAATAGTAATCAAGCTAAATATAAAAATGTGTAATCAAAAAGTGTTTTACCAGTAATCAACTAATGATATGTAATGATTTATAAGAATTGTGTAACTGATTGTATGATTTACTTGTTATTGAAAAGTGTTGAAAGCAGATCGAGACCTGATGTATCAAAAACAAGTCTGTACATTTCTTAAGTAGAAGGGAAAAAGAACAGAAGCCAGTTATGAAAGCACAAAGTACAAACTAGGAATGATGATTAATATATAACCCTTGTGTAGTGAACAAAAGAACAAAAGGTCATGTAGTTCATCTCGACTTATCTCGTGGTGACGCACTTCTGAGCAAAAACAGGAAACATATGTGAAAAACAAGTTCTGGAAAGTACCCAAACAGAGCAAAAACAACTTTGTGGAAAGTATCCAAAAGGCCGGTTAGGACCGGTTAAGATACAAAACAACAGTCACATACTAGAAAAAGAATGATGTAATTTTCTAAGAAGAACCTCTAACCCCTCCTCAAGAGGAGGAGGATAAGGGGTCTTTAAATAGAGATTAAACTGATGAAACATGGTCAAAGCTGAGTCGAAGAGTCGAGCAGAAGGTACTACAAGCAGAAGCAGCTCGGAGGATCAGAGGAGCCCAAAAGGAGTTGGATTTTACCAGTTTGAGACGAGGCTGGAATTTACTTCTCTTCTCGCTGAAACGGGATTGGATTTAAATCTTCACTTGTCAACGACAGACTGAAGAAGTTTCATACTTCTAACAAAAGCTTGGCCTGGGCTCGTCCAAAGTTCTGATCTCTCTAATTTGGGATAGCTGCGTTTGCTTTGGGGTTGGCCTGTACTCCCCTCCTGGGAGACTGGAAATATGCTTCTTATCATCACAGAGATTCTCTGAGGGTTACCTCAGAATCATGGTAAGAGGACTTCCCCGTCCACCTGCTCTAAACAAATTAATTTATCAGATTAGAATCATAGCATACAGGATAAATTTAAGCGTATTAAACTGGGTACTAGTGAGTTTTGCTCGGAGGTGTTTCTGGATAATGAGAGAGTTGAGAGAGAACATCTTTTGGCTTGATGTGTGAAAGGTCTGAGTGAAGGTAGTGTTCACAGGTCCCCAGGGGCTCTTGGGGATCAGGAGTCATCAGGAAGAATCCATCGCCTTACTTAGTGAAGAAAGTGTATCCTATGTAATCATGAAATTTAATCATTATAAAATTGTGCCTGATGCTGTACCCCTGCGAGAATTATTGATTAAAGCAAAGCAAAACGTATAAATCTGGACTATTATTTCATCCTTATTGAACAAACACATGGTAAAGCTTGGTTCAACTTTAACAACATAAAAATTGGAGGTTTTAAAAGGTTCCCTAGCCAGTGAGTGACAACACCCTTGAGCCTGTTTTCCAGGGCCCTAAAGATTACCAGAACAGATAACAATTGCAACGCTAAATTAAGTTGTGAGCGGCCATAACGTGAGTTTCTCTGGACCAGACGACCCAACCCTGCTGCTTGGAAGGATCGAGGTAAAAGAGTGAGATTAGGGTGTGACTCACGGATAGAAGGTCGTTAATTTTCTGGATGAATCACCTCGTCACAGCCTTAATGAGGCAACTTTAGAAAGCTGTAGGTAATACCACGGCGCTGAGGTTAGCTTCCGGACCCCTTGGAGGAGAGGCTGCAAGCAAGGTGCTTATCACTAACCCAGTGGTTACCTTGCTTATGGGAAAGCAAAACAAGGGCTACGCCTATACTCATAGAATCTGGGGTTACATTACGTAACCAACGTTCTATTTTGTATAGTCTTCGCCCTTTAAGACTTCCGCTAGTGGGTTAAAGGCGAAGCAGGATGTAGTCTATGCCTCACTGGGTCCATTCAGACACAACATGAAGCACTTGCTTGCACAAAAAAAACATTTCATCACTCAGCCTTCTGTGTGCGTAATTACGCGTTGCGTACTTGAGTGCTCCATGCGCAAGAGCACACCAGAGAAGATCTCTGGTAAGGAAAAAGGCTGAGATAGAAGACCTGCTGCTGTGAATAGGAACAATGGAGGATACAAATTGTAACAGTGTAACGATGAACAGAGCAGACCAACAGCTCCTCAGGATGAACCGGTTAATAACAATAAAATCAGCAGTCATGAACTTGTGACTGATAATAAATATCTCACACTGTGACTGCATGCAGGCAGGTGTGAACTCAAAAGTGAGGCTCCATGAAACAAATAATAATCATTCTGACAGAACCCTGAGAACAGAATGGGTCATGGAGAAAGTGGAAACATCACGTAGATAAAAACGAATAATTGAACATGGATATGACCAGGCAGCCACCATAAAAATATTCTCCACTGTCATCCCTCCATGCAGAGCCATGGAGGATGAAAACCCTCTGGTGGAATGTGCTGAGATTCTCTGGAGGATCCAGTCCAGATGAACTGTAAACTTCAGAAATAGCCTCACACAACCAGTGTCAGAGGCGCTGGGTGGATAGAGGACGTCCTAAAGAACTGTCCCAGTAATGCATGAACATACGCTGAAATCGGGGCAGTGCGGCCGTGTGTACCACATAACATGAAAAAAGGGTGCATGGGACAGAAGGAAGTGAGATGTTGCTTCCTCTTCAAAGTTATAAATAATAATAATCATTTTATTTAAAAAGCGCCTTTCATGACACCTAAGGACACTTTACAATAAGAAAAAAGATCAACAGGAATAAATTACATAAATAATATAAAATACATAAAGAATATAAGATACATACAGAATATAAAATGCATAAAGAATATAAAATACATACAGCAAAGTTAAGGATAAGCGAGTCTAAAGAGATGTGTTTTCAGAGCAGTCTTGAATATAGAAAGAGAGGTGGTGTTTCTTAAGTCAGGGGGTAGAGAGTTCCAGAGATGAGGGGCAGAGCAGGTGAAGGCCCTCTCCCCCTGGTGGAGAGGTGGGCAGAGGGTACATGGAGATGTAGTGAAGAGGAGGATCTGAGAGAGCGAGAGGGGATGGAGATGTGTAAGAGGTCAGATAGGTACGGAGTGGCAAGGTTGTGGATAGCTTTGAAAGTGAGAAGAAGAATTTTGAAGACGATGCGTGATTTAACCGGGAGCCAGTGGAGCTGCTGCAGAACTGGAGTGATGTGGTTATAGGAGGAGGTTTGAGTGATGGCACGGGCAGCTGAATTCTGGACCAATTGCAGCTTCTGGAGAGATTTGTTGGGGAGGCCATAAAGAAGGGAGTTGCAGTAGTCAATCCGAGAAGTCACAAGACTGTGAACAAGGATGGCTGTGGAGCGGGGTGTGAGAGAAGGGCGGAGACGGTTAATATTTCAGGGATGGAAATAGGCAGACCGAGTGACATTGTTGATGTGTGAAGTAAAGGAGAGAGTGGTGTTGAGGATGACACCAAGACTCTTGACCTGAGGCGAGGGGGATAGCAGAGAGTTGTTAAGGGGGATGAGAAGATTTTCTGATTTTGAAAGAGAGTTTTTGGTACCGACAAGAATGATTTCTGTTTTGTTACTGTTTAGTTGTAGGAAATTTTTAGAAAACCGGTGATTTAGCTCATTGAGACAGTCAGTGAGGATGGAGGGTGGGTGGGTGGGTGGAGTTTGGTTTTGTTGACAAGTAGAGCTGTGTGTCATCAGCATAACAGTGAAAATGGACACCAAATTTACGGAAGATGTGACCTAGAGGAAGGAGGTAAATGATGAAGAGGAGGGGTCCAAGGACGGAGCCTTGGGGGGACACCCGTGAAGATGGGGGAAGACTGGGAACGAAAGGATTTGAGCTGAATGAATTGAGTGCGGTCAGAGAGATATGGTTTGAACCAGTTTAACGGAGTACCTAAGATGCCAATGGAGGTTAGTCTGTTGAGGAGGATAGAATGACAGATTGTGTCGAAGGCAGAACTTAGATCCAGTAAAATGAGGATAGACAAAAGAGCAGATTCAGCAGCAAGAAAAAGGTCATTAGTTATTTTTATTAGAGCTGTTTCGGTGCTATGGTGGGGGCGAAAACCAGATTGAAACTCTTCATAAATGTTATTGTTAGATAGGGGAAAGTGAAGTTGACTAGCAACGGCTTTTTCAAGAACTTTGGAAATAAAGGGCAGATTAGAGATTGGACGGAGATTACTGAAGTTGGTAAAGTCAAGACCTGGTTTCTTGATGATGGGGGTGATGGCCGCAGATTTGAAAGCTGTGGGAACAATGCCAAAGGTTAGGGAGGAGTGGATGATGTTAGTGATGATGGGGAGCAGAGACGGGAGACAGGATTTAACAAGAACTGTGGGAAATGGATCGAGCTGACAGGATGAGGACTTAGACTTGCTGATAATGTCAGCAATGTCATGAGCAGAGGGGAGGGAGAAGACAGAGAAGGGGAGGGAGGGGGGAGTTCAACATAGATGCTAGGGCCGGTTTTAGGTCCAAGGTGTTTATGAATTGAAAGAATCTTTTCATTGAAATAAGACATCAGAGAGTTGCAAAATTCTGTGGAAACCACGTGAGAGGGTAATGAGTTAGGAGATGAGACTGAACGGTTAAGGAGAGAGAACAAAGTCTTTGAATTGCCAACATTGGAACTGATGATGTCAGTGAAGTAGCTGGATTTGGCTTGAGAAATACTGTCCTTCTACTGGATGACGTGGTTCGCATAGAGTTCCTTGTGAATTGAGAGACCGGATTTCTTATAGAGTCGCTCCAACCTCCGACCTTTGGATTTCAGAGAACGGAGTTCTGGAGTGAACCAGGGTGCAGAGATGGAGAAGGAGACAGACCAGGTTTTCAGAGGAGCGACAGAGTTAAGAATGTTGGTGAGGCTGTTATTGTAGAATGTGACAAGGGCATCTGGGTTAAAAGAATTGAAGGTGAAGATGGTATTATTAATATGAGACAAAAGAATGTCATTGTTGATATTCTTAATATTACAGAAGGAAAGAGTGCGTTGAGGTTTCTCTGAAGAAAATTTAAGATTGACACTGAATGAAATCATGAGGTGATCAGTAAATGGAAGTTCATCAGAAGAACAGTTAAGAGGAGAGAGTCCAGAGCAGCATAATAAGTCCAAAGTGTGGCCCTTTATGTGGGTTGGAAAGTTAATGAGCTGCTGGAAGCCACAGCTGTCGAGGCAGGATGTGAAGTCTCTGGTGAGGGGGTTGTTGTCTTCTTCCATAGGAATGTTGAAGTCTCCAAGCATATTAATGTTGGATGAAAGGGCTGAGAGATGGGCGATTAGAGTAGCAAAGTCATTTATAAAAGAGTTGTTGATTTTGGGCAGACGGTAGAAAGTGGCAACAATGGTGGGGTAGGGCCGGAGAGTAGACACACAGTGTGCTCAAAGGAGGGAGAGGGAGGTTTGTGAACCAGCGTGACCTTCCAGTTCTCACGATGAATTATTGCGAGACCTCCTCCGCGGCCGGACTTGCGGGATTTGGCGATGTAAACAAACCCCGGTGGGGTAGATTCATTCAGGTGGAAAAAGTCATTTTGTTGTTGCCACGTTTTTGTTAGACAAATAAAATCTAGCTTACGGTCGGATATTAGGTCTTGAATAAGCTGACCTTTTCCAGTGAGTGAGTGAACGTTCAGAAGGCCAAACTTTACGGAGGAGGAGTTGGTAGCGACCGGAGCATTAGCCGACCGAGCTAGGCTAGCTAACATGCTATTACTGTTAGCGGCCCGAGTATTGTGGCGTGTAGAATGGTGAGAGTTAGACCAGATGGAGTTTATGGGGTTAGACTTGTCAGCGTGGAGTCTACAGCAGGAGCCACGGTGAATGTATCTCCGGCGAGGATGGAAGGCAATGTCCTGAAGAGGGAGCACAGGTGGCACAGCTGGTAGGAAACGAAGGCGAAGGAGCTCGACCGCAGAGTAATGGAGAAGACCAGACGCCGGGTGGTGGTGGATGAGCAGCTGGAGAGTCCAAAGCAGAGCAGGCAGCAGGTAATTCCTAATGAACCGCATGGCTGATATTGAGACGGATCAGAGACTTGGTGTAGTGGAAAAGGCAGGAAGGATTGAATAAAACAGATAAAAGCAAAAAAGCACGACGAGCAGCGGCAGCCAGGATGCGCCAGCGTTCGCTCACCGGAAGATGAGCGAACGTGAGGCGAGGTTATGAGGATAAAACCCATCCAAGGTTATCACTCTCGAGCTGAATGAGCTTGTGATGCTTTTCAGAGCAGAGTTAAAACGCAGTACAGCTGAACTGCCGTCAGCTTGAATTCTGAGATATGAGGGAGTAACAGAGAGAGCAAACAAACACTCACTCTCTTTGCCGATGTCAAAAACTAACAGCAGGGCTGTTTTAAATGATAGAAATTTAAGTAAAACCTGATCTAGAATTTCAGAATGAGCTTTGAACAGAGCGTGCAGGACCATCGTTAGGTCTCACTGTGAAACTAGTGGACGTGACACCGATCTGTATCTCCGTACACCTGTCAGGAAATGCTTCATCAACGGGTGATTAAGAACTGTTTTGTCACGAAGCCCTCCTGACAGAAAGAAATATCTGTAGCATATGTTTTAATTGTGCTGAACGCCAGATCTCTGTCCAACAGCTGCTACAGAAAGGACAACATGCCACCTAGTGGCCATGAGATGGCCTCCACACCTTTCTCTGTGCACCAGTGCTGAAAAAACTGTCCACTTGATTTGTGCAGTGTTGTGGTGGAAGCAGCTCGTGCTCCCTGAACGTATGCACCACATCATGTGGGAGGCCCGTCTTTTCTAAACGGATCTGTTCAGCGGACAGACTCAAAGATGCTGACCTATTTTTGGGTAAATCCTGATCGCTCTTCCTGCTTGAAGGAGAGCGCCCCCTCACAGCAGTTCCCACAGCCGACCTGATATCAGTCGCTGCAGATTCAGGAACCACGGAGCGCAAATGCATTCAGGAGCTACGAGGATGACTGATGGTACTTCCTCCTGGACCCAGTCCAGGGTCCATGATATCAGCAGGACTGGAGGAAACACATAAACAGCATTTTTGGCCATGGGCTGTGAGCGAAGGCGTCCACTCCTAATGGTGGGTCATCTCGTGGGCTCAGTGAGAACCATAATTGACACTGGGCGTTTTCCCATGTGGTGGACAGATCCACTGGTGCTCGGCTCAACCTGCTCCAAAAATCCGAGAAATCAGGTCAGGATGGAGGCTCCAGTCTCTGTGGCGGGGACCGCCCCTCGACATGATATCCGCTCGCTTGTTCAGGAACGCTGGGAGAATCCACAGCTCTGATGGAGAGCAGGTTTCTGTGTGGCCAACACAACAGCTGTTTTGCAATGCGTAACAGTTGGGCTGAGCGCACACCTCCCTGACGGTTTATGTAAACTGCCGTCACTTGTTGTCTGTGTGGATCAGAACATGCTGATCCCACAGCAGGGGCAAAATGCTGAGTCACGTTTCAGACCATGAAAAAAATTCTAGCACATTATGTAAAGCAACATGTGGTCCAGCCACTGTGCTCCCACTGCTTGGGACAGAAACATTCCTCCCAGTTTGACAGGAATGTGTCTGTGAAAAAACTGAGACGTGTGATGTAGGCCTGCTGATGGGAAATCCCTCTGACAGAATGAGGGGCTTTTCCCAGTGATTCAGATCAGTTCTCATGGAGGGGGGCACAAAGATAATCCACCTCTTCTGGCGTGCAGGATCTATGCGCAGGCGGGTGAACTATCTCTGAAGGCGTCTAATGATAAGTAGGCCCAGCAGAACCACGATGTGGGCCGTTGACATCGTCCCAGGAGTCTTATGACAGGCAGAACTGTCACTATGCTGCAGGGTTTAACACAGCGGAGTTGGGTTTGGCACGGAGGAGCTGAGCTGTCTGAGCTTCGGCTCTCAATGTAGTTGAGTTTAGCTCCACGTCCAGATAACAATCATCTGGGTTGGACGAATGGAAGTTTTCCCAGTTTATAGAAAAACCCAGGTTTAGCAGGTGTAACACTAGCGTTTTGGTCTGTGCGACAGCTTTCTAACTGGACCGAGCTAATAAGAGCAGATCGTCCAGATTAAAAGATTTCTCATTCCTGCCATGTGTAACGGCTGAGGAGCCATCTCCATGCATTTTGAGAACGTGCGTGGGGTGTTTCAGAATGATGGAAATGTGAAAATATGTGCTTTTCAGATCTATGGAGGTGAAAACCAGTCGTTCTGGTGAAGTTCTCCAGCAGCTGTTTGTCAGCATGTGGAATTGTCTCCCCATAGTTGAATTGCTGAACATGAACAGGTCGAGAATGGTCTCATCCCTCCAGTTTTCTCAGAACCAGGAAGTAGTGGGAGAAAAAAAAAACATATTTTCCTCTTTGTTGGGAACTCAGGAAATCATGTTTTTGTCATAAATTCCTGACCTTCTGACTGGAGAGACGAGCTCTGTTCTGGAGAAGACAAAACCATCTCTATAATCCCTCTGAAACGGTGGGGGTTGAGCTGCAAACTGTAGCGTGTAACTCCTTCTGATCAGATGGTGCGTCCATCTGTCCAGGGAACATACTCGCTGCCACTCTGAGTAGTGCTCAGAGAGCGGGCACACATTTGTGTTGTGTCATGTTTCTCATGAACGTCAACCAGACTAAAAATCCTTACTGCCATCACTCGCTCCGGAGAATCTCCGGGGGAACCCAATGGGGGCTCCGACAGAAAAAAGGGCTGGATGTGTGCCTCTGTGCTGGGCCCAGGCTGTGGCCTCACATAGAGCAGAGCCAGCGCACACCGAGAGGAGGCGTGAGCGCTTCTGAGTGATAAGCCGTTTCGGTAGAGGCTGCAGCTGTTGTGGAGAAAACACATTTGCTCCCGCTGCACTGTGAGTGGGCAGAAAACAGCAGAAATTAAAAACGGGCTCTGGCTTGTGATATTTGCTGAAATGCGGTGTCATTTAAAACGCTGTTTAGAGGTTACTGGCTCGTTCTGTGTGGGGAATGTGTGAAGAGGGGCAGCTGAGAGATCAGCTGATCTGACAATCTCAAATTAAAAACTTTACTTTCAGAGGTGTTTCTGTTTTATATCAAAAACATACATCATCAAAAACACATACCTTCCCCTCAAGGATCTGTTACCTGGTGGAGGGGGTCGGCGGAGAAGCAGGGTGTGAAGCCGCTGCCGCAGATGTGGAGCACCTCTGTTGCTGGCCAAGGCGGTCCCTCCAGTGGCCGGCGGGGCAGATGGACTGTGACGTCACCAGATGGTGTATAGTCTCTGAGATCTCCTCGGACCTCTGCAATTTCTCAAGGATGGTCCTGAAGTTGGCCCTGAACAGGGCCTCTGGGGTGATGGGGCCCTCCAGCAGGTCTTTCTGCAGCCTCTCTGACAAGGATGGTGAGAGATGGAGCTAAGTGGTCCTCTGGATCATGGTCATCCAGGCGGCGATGTGGGACAGGCAGATTGCAGAGGTGGCACATGTTTAAGGTGACATCAGCAGCTTTACAGAGAGAGAGCTCTTGTCTCTTCCAGCAGGTCTGCTTCCTCCAGCCTCTTTGAGATGCTTTAGGCCAGCAGGGCGACGTTCTTGTTCACTGTGGCCGTCTGGAATGAGCACTGGTGAGCTTGGTTGGAGACCTTGTCACCATCTGGTCATGCTTCCCCGGAGGGACAGGTTGCTGGTCCATCCTGGAAGCTTTTGCCCCACGTGTCACCGCCAGGTTTGGCTCCGGGGGGGGGCCGAGGGAAAAAACACAGATCGGTAAAAACCCTCCACTCTGGAGATGGAGGCGAAGGTAGAGACGGATGTCTTCAGCTTGCCAGCCCAGCTGCAGCCTCGTTCCAGTGTGACATCACAGCTAGACAGCTAGGCCAGGTGGGGTCAGGGCGACGAGTCGGGGCGGAGCCAACCTTGCCGCCAGATCATCCGATCAGGGCGGAGGGAGGCGAGGGACGGAAAATCCTTTGTGTTAACATCTTCCTGGATTATGCCGGGCAGCTCCGAGAAGATTGCGCCGATGGCAGGGAGCGGTGTGGTCGCCGACGTGGGAAGATCCGAGGTGGCTGAGCATCCGCTCGGCCACTCATCTTCTGTCACTACGCTCTCCAGGAGGGAAGAGGCATCTCCGCATCACCTTTCTCGGAGGAGTCATTTGATTCACTGCGTGACTCTGCGTCAAAGAAGGCGTTGGCGTCGTCCCGCGCGTAGCGTCCCACCACTGAAAAAAACACTCAGCAGAGCTGCTGCCAACAACACCTTTTTCGAGGGAATCATCCAATTTACCTTGAGGGGAAACAAAACACGTTAGAAAAGGCGGTGGCGTCGTCCAGCGAGTAGCGGACCTCCACGGAAAACATTCAGAGGGGCTGCTGCTAACATTGCCTTCTTGAGGAAATCATTTGAATACTGCGAGGACAAAACACGTTAGAAAAGGCTGTGGCATCGTCCAGCAGATAGCGGCCCACCACGGAAAAAACATTCAGCGGGGCTGCTACTAACATCGCCTTTTTCGAGGAAATCATTCGATTACCACTAGGAAAAAACACGTTAGAAAAGGCGATGTGTCGTCCAGCGGGTAGCGGCCCGCTACAGAAAAGCACTCCTCGGCGCTTACCTTGAACAAGGCTGCACGTCTGCTTCTCCTCAGGGAGGAAGAGCTCACTGGGATGGCAGGAGGTTGGCGTGGCAGAGACCCAGGCATCCTTAGCAAAGGTTGTGCGGGTCAAAGCTGGACAACTTTTCCTACTTCGTTCTTCTGACAGTGCTAGCTAGCTGGCTGAAGAAAAAATGGGTTGATTACCCGGTCTCACCATAATTTATATGGACCGGGGGTGAGGCCCACACACAGCAGGTGGGTGTGGACTAAAGTTTTTTCAGTGCAGCGCTGAGCGCCTTAGAGATAAACCCACTAGCGAAAGTCTTAAAGGGTGAAGCCTATATGAAATAGAACTCTAAGACCATGTATCGATTATAGGGGACTCAACCAAATTACCATAAAAAAACAAATGTCCACTCCCCTTAATCAATTCCGTCTACGAACAACTCCAAGAAGCAACTATTTTCACTAAACTGGACCTTTGCAATGCATATCATTTAGTGAGAATTTGCAAAGGAGATGAATGGAAGATGGCTTTTAAAACCCCTTTGGGACATTTTACGTACCTTGTTATGCCGTTTGGGTTAACTAACGCCCCGGCAGTCTTTCAAACTCTCGCTAATGACGTTCTCAGGGACTTCCTCAATGTCTTCGTATTCGTATATCTGGACGATATACTCATCTATTCCAAAGACAAAGATAAACATTCTCAACATGTGCAAGCTGTTCTCCAGAGATTGTTAGAGAACCAGCTTTTTGTCAAAGCAGAAAAATGTGAGTTTCACACTACCACTGTGACATTCCTGCAGTTCATCTTTGAGAGAGGGCAGGTTCGATCCGACCCTGAAAAGACCAAGGCTGTAGTAGAGTGGCCTACCCCCGTCAGCAGGAAACAACTACAATGGTTTCTGGGGTTTGCTAACTTTTAATTCAATTCAATTCAGTTTATTTATATAGTGCCAAATCACAACAAAGTTGTTTCAAGGCTCTTTACAGAAACATTCACATACATAAAAGCCAATTAGTAAAGTTCTTTATCTAAGGAATCCAGCAGACAAGTTGAATCTTGGCTTCGTTGAAGTCTCCCATCCTAAGCAAGCACAGTGGCAACAGTGGAAAGTAAAAACTCCCTTTTGAAAGGAAGAAACCTCCAGCAGAACCAGGCTCAGGACAAAAGGCCATTTACTTTGACCGGCTGGTTTGAGAGGACAGGAAGGAGAGACAAACAAACACAGAATGGTAGGTCCAGATATAGGTCCAGGTGTACCTGAAAGACAAAAAAAAAGGTTTATTAAAAACTATAGAAAAGTTGTCACTCCTCTGACTCAGCTTACCTCTACTCTTAAAAGATTCATCTGGATGCCCGAAACTGATTCTGCTTTTAATAATTTCAAACATCTTTTTTCAACAGCCCCCATCTTATCACATCCTGATGTCAAGAGACAGTTTATTGTGGAGGTTGACGCTTCAGACTGAGGTTTGGGGGCCGTTTTATCTCAAAGGGCACCCGACGATGGAAAACTTCACCCATGTGCCTTTTTCTCATGTTGTTTGTCTGCTGCTGAGACCAACTATGATGTCAGCAACCGTGAGTTACTAGTCATAAAACTAGCATTAGAAGAGTGGAGACATTGGCTGGAGGGAGCCGAACTCCCCTTCATAATATGGACCGACCACATAAACCTAGCCTACCTCCAAGGGCCTAAAAGACTTAACGCCCGTCAGGCCAGGTATTCCTTGTCCTTTGATTCAAATTTTCCATCACATATATTCCAAGGTCCTGCAACATCAAACCAGATGCCCTTTTTGACAGTTCTCCATGGTCGAGGGTCCGGACATCCCTAAGAACATCTTTCCTTCCTCCTGTAAGGTGGGTGTCATGACTTGGCCTATCTAGAAGGACATCTTGGAGGCCCAACAGACTGAACCAAACCCCGGTACCAGCCCTCCAGTGAAAATGTTGGTTCCTACTGCCATGATCGGTAAAGTTTTGGATTGGATCCATACAGCCAAGTTTTCCTTCCCTTCCACCCTGGTACTAGATGCATGCTTCACCTTATTAAAGCATCCTTTTGGTGGCCTAAACTTATTAAAGAAGTTAAGGATTTCATTTCAGCCTGCCCCACATGTGCCCGGAACAAGCACAGCAACCAGCCTCCTGCTGACCTGCTTTTACCACTTCTCATTCCCAGCCGACCCTGGTCACATATCGCCTTGGACATCACTGGTCTCCCCATCTCCAATTGTAACACAGTTATCTGCACCATTGTTGGCCATTTTTCCAAGTCCATGCATTTCATTCCCTTACCTAAACTTCCCTCTGCTCTTGAGACTGCTCAGATTGTCACTGAACATGTCTTTCACCTTCATGGCATCCCTCAGGACATCATCTCCGACCGTGGACCGCAGTTTATTTCTCAAGTGTGGAGAGGGTTTTGTCGAGCCCTGGGGGCAACTACCAACCTCACATCTGGATACCACTCTCAATCCAATGGCCAAACAGAGCGTTGCAAACCAGGAACTGGAAACAGCCCTGAGGTGTATCATTAACAACAACCCCTCATCCTGTAGCTAACACCTGCCTTAGATTGAGTATGCCCACAACTCACAAACCTCTGCAGCCACTGGCCCTTTCGAGGTCGTAATGGCTCCCCCACTGTTTCCTTCACAAGAGCCTGATGTGGGCGTCCATCTTTACATCAGACGATGCTGTAAGATCTGGCATTAGACAAGAGCAGCCCTGTCCAGATCTTCAGAGCAGTACAGGCTATTCAACAGACAGACATGGATCCAAGGCTCTGGAGTACAAAGCCAGCCAGAAGGTATGGCTTTCTACTAAGGACATAACTTTGAAAGATACCCCCAGGAAACTCTCCCCCAGGTTCATCGGGCCTTTCCTGTGGTGAAGGTGGTTAACCGGTTGGCGGTGCGTCTCCATCTCCCACCATCCATGAAGATACACCCTACCTTCCATGTGTCTCACATTAAACCGGTAGCCACCAGCCCTCTATTAAGGCATTAAGGCAAAGAAGACAGAAAAAATATTCTAAGCTACTAATAACTTCAAATAGTTACTGTGGTAGATGTTTTCATGCCGCAGAGCGACACAGGGCAAGAACTCAGTGAAATTCAATATGTAAAAGTGTAAATTTTACATTACACAACCTACTAAACACTGTACAAAATCAGTTTAGTGTTAACTGATCAGAAACAAAGACTAAACTTGTACAACCAGAAGTTGCAACACATAAAACACACAAAACAAAACACAACTTGTATTAACCTTTAATTTAACCATTACTTAATGTAATTATGACAAATAATGGAGTATTTACCTGCAGTTACCTGCGTACAGACCAACATGTAGTACCTTTTGTTTATAACTGCCATGTTGGCCTTTATCATCTTTTACATTTTTCTAGACTCCGTTTAGTTTTTGAAATGGAATAAACTGTATCCACCCTCTAAACGCTCAGGGTAACACGTGTCTGAATTACATGTCATATTTCCCATCTATTCATTTTCACTAATTGATTATTTAAATGCAACAACAAATATGTTCTTAATCTCAATGTGACTTTACCTGGTGAAATGAAGGTTAAATAAAATATAATACAAGGATTTTAATGATCTGTTAATTTATTAGTGGAGTTTATGAAGGGTACACAAAATCTGAATTCCCTTCAGCATTAAACTTTCTTTTTTTAATCCTATTTGATAACTATATTCTAAAATTTGCAATATCCTTTGTAAAAACTTAACATTTGTTCTATTAAGTTTTGGACAACTTAGTTCCCTCAAAGTAGAACTAACCTCATTAAGCTAGTTGTGCTGACTGCAGATTTTTCAACACAAGTGTTTCTGGAAGTAGGAACTGTCCAGAGGGCCTGACTTACCTTTTTTGGATTTTTCTACCTGGATTATTGAGCATGAATCAGGATGTTTCTGTTTTACCTGCTCCATTACAAACAAACATTAATTTACTGCACTTTGCTGCATCAGCTCCAGTGCTTTTCTCTTTTCATTCATCTTGTCTCTCTGCTGCACCTTTATCTTAGTCTCTCTCAGTCCATCTTACAACCGGAGAAACGTAAAGACATGCGCGCTCCGCGTGCGAACAGATATCGCACCAGTCCACAGCGGTGGGCGTGCAATCTGTATGTCTCTGTTCTGCTCAGTCTGCTGACAGAGCCTCAGAAAGAGAGAGGAGGGTCCTCAGTGAGACCTGAGTGAGTCCGGCGCAAGTTTGTTTAAAAACTTTGGCGCTTGTTTATTTAAAATAATCAAGCGGACCCGAACCGAGCCTTTGGTCCAGTCCCTCAGCGGGCACTGAGCAGAACCAAGCCATTAGGAAATGTTCCAACGCTCCATGACCAGTCCACCCCTGCGGAGAGGCGAGCAGTGGAGCAGTGGATAACTGAAACTCGTTTTGATCCATGGCTATTGCCAAAATATCCGGGGCTTTAGCCCCGAAAGCCCTGGTCTAACGACGCACCTGGTAGACAGGTAAAGACTCTGGGTCAGTCCTCACCTGCCTGCCCTCAAATACATAGCCCAGGAATATCACTGTAGAAACATCCATCCATCCATTATCTTTACCCGTTTATTCCATTTTTGGGTCACGGGGGTCGCTAGTGCCCATGTCCAGCAATCACTGTGCGAGGGGCGGGGTACACCCTGGACAGGTCGCAAGTCCATCACAGGGCCACATAGAGACAAACGAGACAAACAACCATTCACTCTCTCACTCACACCTAGGGACAATTTAGAGTTACCAATCAGCCTAACATGCATGTTTTTGGTCTGTGGGAGGAAACCGGAGTACCCGGAGAAAACCCACGCATGTACGGAGAGAAGATGCAAACTCCACCCAGAAGGCCCCTGGACCGGGGTTTGAACCAGGGACCTGCTCGCTGAGAGGCAGCAGCTCTACCAGTTGTGTCACCGTGCTGCCACTGTAGAAACATGAAAATTACATTCCTCAACTTTCGCAAAGTCTATTCTCCAACAACCTGTATTTAATGGACTAATTGTTAAACATGGCTTTTATGTTGCTCCAACTCTTTTGAGAGGATGAGTATGATGTCTAGGTACACAAACACATTTAAAAAATCTTGAAGGACATCATTTACCAGGGCTTGGAAAACAGCAGGGGCATTGGTAAGCCCAAACAGCATCACCAGGTAATCAAAGTGGCCAAGGGGGGTCTTGAACACTGTTTTCCACTGATCTCGCTCTCTCATGTGTTCTCAGGCCCAGATTGGAAAAAATCTTGCTGCACAAAGCTGCTCAAACACACAGACTCAATCAAAGGCAGATTATATTTATTTTGTACAGTTATCTGCTTTAACCTGCTGTTGTCAATGCTTGGTTGAAGTGTCTTGTTGTTATTTTTGACAAAAAAGAAACCAGCACGCATCAGTGAAGAGGCTGGAGGATGGTGCCAACTGCCAGAGAGCCTGCAATGTATCTTCTATTAGTCTCTTGTTCCAGGCCTGAAAGATACTATAACTGGTTGAATGGTAATGGAGCCCCTGAGAGGAGGTTGCTGGCACAATTGTAGAGCCTGTGAAAGGGTAAGGAAAAAACCTTCTATTTACTAAATACTAGGAGTCAATCGTGATATACAGAACGGATCTTGGAGACCTCAGTTTCTTTAAATGGGGTGGGGTGAATCTTGAGCGTTTCTGTAAACAGCAAGGACTCTAACTTTCAACATTAGGGTTGCCAACCGTCCCATAAAAGACGTAATCGTCCCGTATTTAGAAACAAAAGTACACGTTCCATATTGGGTTGAAACAAGACACACTTTGTCCCGTGTTATAGTGAGAATCAAACAACATGTCCATGTCAATAGAGTTAGTAAATGATGGGGCGCTCTATATGGAATTATATGGTAAATTAACTACCGCCCTCTCCTGTGACTAATGAGCAGTCCTCTTACTCATGAAGCTACAGAATTAGTCCAGCTACTGTTACTTATCACAGCCGCCGGCAGGATTTGACAAGACATCATGGACACGAGCGGCAGGAATTCAGAGGATTTAAACAGTGCACATAGTTCACCGTCCATCAGTAACCTCCTCCCAGGAAAAATAAAAGAAATGACTTCAAAAATACAGAATCGAGTGGGAAAAGGAACACGTGTGGCTGGAAAGAGTGCACGATAATGGCTATAAAGCGCACTGTACTGTCTGCCGGTGCGCTCTTTCTGTAGCTCATGGTGGACAGTTTGATGTCAAACAGCATGCTTCCACCGCTGGACACACAAGAAATGTGAAGGACAACAAAACCTGGGGAACCCTTGACCGTATGTTGTCCACCAAGCAACCCCAGAGGCAGATATGGTATGTAAAAAAAGGAAAGGTTTAACCTCCTAAGATCCGAACTCTTGTGTATGTGGATGCCAGGTTGTCCACATATGTGGATGCCAGGTCCTAGGAGGTTAATATGTGAAAGTGCAATGAATGTGGGGATTAAAGGCCAAATATATATATATATATATATATATTATTGTGATAAACAAGTAGAATTAAAAAATTAATACATGCAATAAAAAATTTGAATTTATATAGTATTTCCTATGTTTCTGATTACAGATTACAGCTGCAGAGAGAACCCATATATACCACACTGTGAAACATTCTTTAAGTTACAATTCGGCCGACTGTGGATTTAAGCTGACTCTCCAAACACTGAATGACTCCAGCATTGCCAAAAGATTTCCTGTGGGAGCACGAAGGCTGAGGCTGTGGTCACCGACGTCCTGTGTCCAAATGCAACAGAAGAAGTGGTCCAAAAATTGAAAAGTGGAAGCAACCACTCCCATCTTCTCTTCACACCGATGCCTCAAACAAGATTAAGATGAACCATGTCTTATTAACGATAGTTATATATAAATGGATACAATTGATATATACAAATAAATACATAATCAAACTTTACAGTATACAAACATATGCAAACTTATGCACATCTTAAAAAAAATAAACATATGATGTATTAAGGTAATTTCAAAAAGGTAGTTAGGATATGATGCAAAATTTTAAAGATAAACAAATATTTGTTCCCATTTATTTACCACTGTACATGACCTATGTGTGGGGTTTTGGTTCTGTCTGTTTCCAGCACTCAGTGTTTTCCCTTGTGTTCAGCACCTGTCTCACCTGTGTCTAATGTTAATCACTGCAGGTGTCTGTCATTGTCCATGACCATACTGAACCCAGCGGGAGGATGATTACTTTGTTCGAGTTTTTGGCCCATGAGGCAGAGAAGACTGCCCAGAAAGACAGAGAAAGGGAGGAGAGGAGGAATCCATTTTGGGGGACCCGCCTGGCCATTAAACCTGGGTCCTCAGCCTCACAGCCTCTCCGTCCCTCTCTGCCTCACCGCGCCGCTGCCCACCGCTTCCCACTGCTGCCCACCTCCTCCTCGCTTTCCACCTGGCGGTCCCAAGCAATCATCAGAGGCAAACCGCTGGTCCTCCCTGAACCCAGCGCAAGAAGGGGATAGCTTCGCGAGTGGAGGAAAAGCCCAGCCCTCAGTTGCCGGAGGAACAGCGGAAAATTTTGCTGGGGGGGGGTACCTGTGTCCCTCAGAGGAGCAGTACAGCCCTCCCTCGCTGGAGGTGCTAGAACGGTGGCAGGCTTCCATAGTAGCAACGTATCTGGCTCCGCTTCTGCCCCACTGCGAGGAGACCCAGGTGGATGCTCCTCATTCCAGTCCTCTTGAGGGGTTCATGGCTCCTCCACCACCTGCTGCAGCCCAGACTCCTACACCACCTGCTGCAGCTCTGGTTCCTGGTTCACCTGCTGCTGCAGCTCTGGTTTCTGTTCCTGACTCCCTAGCAGCAGCTCTGAATGCATCACCTGCTGCTGCAGTCCCGTCTCTGGTCCCTGGTTCTCCAGCTGCAGCTCCGGATCCATCACCTGCTGCTGCAGCCCCGTCTCTGGTCCCTGGTTCTCCAGCTGCAGCCCCGGCTCCATCACCTGCAGCCTCACCTCTGGTCCTCGTTCCTGGCTCTCCAGCTGCAGCTCCGGATCCATCACCTGCTGCTGCAACCCTGTCTCTGGTCCCTGGTTCTCCAGCTGCAGCGCCGGATCCATCACCTGCTGCTGCAGCCCTGTCTCTGGTCCCCGGTTCTCCAGCTGCAGCCCCGTCTCTGGTCCCCGTCCCTGGTTCTCCAGCTGTAGTCCTGGTACTCGACTCTCCTGCTGCAGTCCTGACTCCAGCACCTGCTGCAGATCTGGTTCCCGCCTCGTCTGAGGTCTTCGCTCCCGACTCTTCTTCGGCTGAGGTCCTCGCTCCTGGCTCGTCTGAGGTCCTCGCTCCTGGCCCGTCTGAGGTCCTCACTCCTGGCCCGTCTGCAGAGGTCTTTGTCCCTGGCCCGACCGCATTAGATCCTGGCCCGTCTGCAGAGGTCTTTGTCCCTGGCCCGTCTCCAGAGGTCTTTGTCCCTGCTTCAACCCCTGGTCTGCCCCCTGGTCTGTCTGAGGTCCTCACCTGCTTGAGTCCAGGAGGGCTTAGATGGACGCCTGTACAATCCAGAGATGGACTGTCCCCTGGCCGTCCACCGGAGCGCTGGCCTGGGGGTGGATGGTTTCCTGGCCGTCCCTCTGATCTCCTGCCTCGTTGTGGATGGTTTCCTGGCCGTCCCCCTGAATACTGGTCCTACCCTGGATGGTCTCCTGACCATCCACCTTGACTGTGGTTGGGGTTCCTGGATTTGGTTTTGTGTTAAGCTACCCAGGTTTACCTGTCGGATTTTTGTTCTTCTGGTCCTATGTGTTTTCTCTGTCTTGGTTTGTCCCGCCTCCCACCCAAGTTGGATGTAGCTTGTCCTTGGGATGTCTGGAGCCATCCCTTGAGTGGGGGGGTACTGTGGGGTTTTGGTTCTGTCTGTTTCCAGCACTCAGTGTTTTCCCTTGTGTTCAGCCCCTGTCTCACCTGTGTCTAATGTTAATCACTGTAGGTGTCTGTCATTGTCCAAATCAGTGTGTGTGTATATATTCAGTTCACTGGTGTCTTGTTTTTGTCTCGGGATTATCCTTCCATGGTGTCGTGTTCAGCCTTTTGTCCTGTCAGCCCTGATCTGCCTGTTTCCAGTTTTGTGAGTAGCTGCCCTGTCAGCATTTTGATTTTGTTTTGTTTAATAAATATATTTTTATTTTTCCTCGAGCGTCCTCGTCATCCTCCTGCATGTGGGTTCAAACACTCCTGACGGCCGAACATGACACTATGTGCCTCTAGTGAACTCAGATAATAAAACTTTTAACTCCTTTTGTCAGGCTAAGCATGTCTATGGATGAGCTTTGTAGTGAGAGAGCCGAGAGATGGATTTAGCTCAGGGGTGCTCTCTTACATTTTATAATATCTGGACTAGTTCAAGTACATGATATTATACTTAATTTAAACGGATTCTTTCATTTTTCTGGACTAAGTGATATTGTGCTTAGAAGTACTGTGTCGAACGTTAATTTTCTTTGACCGATCAAAATGAATGTGGTCATTTATTAACAGAATCAAAATCATCCAAACATTGTACACTTGATTATTCAGATCGATTACAATAACACAGCTTAATTAATGAGCTTTACAATGAGAAATCATACGGCCATGATTTCTCACTTGCAGCTAAAAACAACAGACATATCTGAAGATATCTGGATTAATTACTGGCAAGATAAAAGAGTTTTAAAGATGGGGAATGAAGGAGTTTAAATGGAGAGAAAAGATGTGGATGAGGATGTATGTCTGTAGACCAGAACAACACGCTCCTTTCAAGCGCAGTTCGCCTGCGGTACACTGGTAGTGAAGCTCATGACGACTCTTTTACCTTGGCAGAGGATGAATCAGCTGCGGTAAGAGGTCCCTGGTACGCTACTTTTCAGCGTCTCCTCAGGGCGGCTGCGACTCGGCAGAAGTCGTGAGAACTCGTTCCACAGAACAAACTTCCTCAGAAGTTATAAGGCTTTCACCGGGTGGAGCCACAGCGAGGCCTCGTGGCTCCTACAGGAACTCCGGCCGAACTCCATCAGTACCAGAAGAACTAACGGGACTCTGAGAAGACTCAGAGGAACTCAGAACTTCTGTTCTCTCTCGGAACTTCGGTTCATGTCTCCCAGAACTTCTGTTCTCCTGTGCTCCCAGAACTTCTGTTCTCCTGTGCTCCCAGAACTTCTGTTCTCCTGTGCTCCCAGAACTAACTGGAACTAGGAAGTGTCGACTCTTAAAGAGTTCTGTTTCCGGTCCCTTTTGGGAAGTCCTGATTGGTTGAAAGAACCAACAGGGGTGTGGTTTTAGTGACGTAAGAGGGTTACTACAAGTCAGAAAAACAGTGAGATGTTTAGGAACAGACAGAGAAATGTTTTGGCGAAGTGGGCGGACGCAGGTGCCATTAGCTTCTTATTTCTGTCTGAGAGGTTTAAAAACATGACAGTTCGTTCCAATAACTTCTTTCTGACTTTCGACCGACATCACTACTTCTCATTTCAGACAGAAGATCAAAATGCATAATTACTTTGTAACATAGACATTTAAAATGATTTCTACTTTGAATGAGGATTAAAAAAAAATCATTAATACTGTTTCACAGTTGATCTAAAATGAGTAGTTCACTTCAACATTTAAAATGGTTTGAACTAAGCACACTTTTGATTATCAAGACATCTGTAAAAATAGTAATGACAATATAAAAAGAGAGTGTTCTTTCAATTGATTAGTGCAGGATACAATTAGAAAGTCTCTGGATGTTCTAATTTGTATTTCTGGATTCAAATCAATGAAATAACAGTTTCTGTCCCATGAAGGTCTTCAGGGTCAGGTTTTGACCTGAGGCTTAGTTCACTACAGCTTCATGAGGAATGTGTGACTGCAGCACCTCACCACAGAAGCTCAGGAGAAGGTGGCAGTCCAAAGGAACAGCACAGAGGTGGATCAAGTTCTTCAGGCAGCTGACCTCCCCAACATCCAGCTGTTGTATCCTTTGTCCTCATCCCATCTTCCACTGGATTTGTGGTAAGGATTTTCTCTCTCGTGAAAAATAAGTGGACTGATGTGCGAAACAAATGTTCTTCTGAACTAATTAGAAGTGAGTTCATTGTCAGTCTAAATGATATGTCTTGCTCAGAGTTTTACTCTTGGGCTCTGAAAAACAAACCGCTCCTTACTGTGGCACGAGCTCAACACAAATACATATGGAAGAAATAGGCTGACTCTACATGATGGAGCATTGTCCTTTTTTAGTTTACAAGTTCTTGTTTACTACAAGTGGAAAGTCATGGCTTTTGAGGCACATGTGTGTGCTTACAAATTTCCTACAAACTTTATATTTGCACTAAATACATTATTACAGAAATGTACTTATTGTTTGCACTCAAAATAAATTGTTAAATTGTGTAATGTTTTATGCATATTTTTATCATTCAAAAATATGCATCCAATTAAATTCAGGTTCATTTCAGAGCAAGAGCAGGAGAGGGAGCAATCATCACGCTGGCAGGGGTGAAGGACAGTAATGGGGGGTCGGCCAGCCCTGCCATGAGGTGTCCCTTATTTATTTTTCAAGGAGTTGGCAACCCTATTCTCAGTCCAGTTTGTAATGGGTTGGTGAGGGTGTAGCCATGGAAAACCCAACACAATGTGTGACTGAGGAGAAGAGGTTATGAAGAACTAACCTTGCTCACAAATGTCAGAGACAATGAAGTGGATGGGGTATGTGGAGGTGACAAGGGCTAGTTCTTTACCAATAATAGAGGGCCAGAGGGCGGTCTAGGAAGAAGATAAGTTCTGAGATGCATCTAGGTGACCAATTCAGCATCAATTTTTCTTCTGCCCTGAATCCATTAAGGCCTGAAAAAAAAAGATTAGGTTTTGTTAAAAAAAATCATAATGGGAAGGAGGACATATCTTCCATCAAGATCAACAACCTCATAAAGAAGACTGGCTTTGTTCTGGGGACTCCACTAGAACCTTTGGAGATGATTGTACATAGAAAGATTCTTCATAAAATGAAGAACATTATAGTCAACCCTCAGCATCCTCTTCATCGGACTGTCATACAACAACAGTCTTCAGTCAGAGGCTTCTTCAGATCTGCTGTAAGACAGACTGCTACAAGAGATCCTTCCTACCCACAGCCATCAGCATTTAGAACAACTCTTTAATGAATCCAGGATGATGAGTTACAACATTTAATTTCCCTCTGGGATTAATAACGTATTTTCAAATTTGAATCGAACTGAATTGAGAAGATGGGAAGTCAATGATTTTTTAGTTAGTCCCACCAATATCTGTGGCACTATAGGCGGGGTCAGGAGTTTAAACATCTGACACAGGTTGCAATGAAATGCTCATCTTCACTATAGTAGATGCAGAGCTTAGCATTTATCTACCGCTGGTGCTCCTCCAGAGAAAGACAAGTCCTACCGATCTGCATGGGGTCTGGTTCGGCCATCCTGTGAGACAAAGATGGGAAGGAGTAGACCAAAGTCGTGGAGCTGGTGGGTGATGTGAAAGAGTGAGTCCATCTAAACTAATAGCTTATTTCCCGGTTGTGGTCTCTTAAATGGTTATCCATTTTAATGTCTAAACTGATTAACTCGTCTTAGTTCTGAGGTTCATCCCTGGTAGATAGCTGGTCTTTGAGTTGTCCAGTCAGTGAGATAAGAAGTGTGATTTGTAATGCTTTGTTGTTCCATCCAGTAATTGGATGGATGCTGTTATTAAACAGCATGGGATAAATTTTCATTGTTATGCTGATGATACTGTTATATTTGTTCATGAAACCCGATGAATCCAATCAGTTACTTAAATTACAATCATGTCTTAAAGACATTAAAACTTGGATGACCCTAAATTGTCTGCTTTTAAACTCAGACAAGACAGAGGTTGTGGTTTTTGGACCTGCACAATTTGGGAATAAATTTTGCAGTCTTTCGCTTTCTCTGGATGACATTAATTTGGCCTCCAGTTCTAAAATTAAAAACCTTGGTGTTATTTTTGGTCAGGACATGTCTTTTAACCCCCATATTATTTTGTTTTTACCAAAACTGCTTTGCTCCACCTGCATAATATCACTAAGATTAGAAACATTTGTCCAAAAAAGATGCAGAAAAATTGGTTCATGCATTTATCACGTCTAGGCTGGACTATTGCAATTGTTTACTGAGTGTTCACAAACTTCTGTAAAAAGTCTTCAGCTGATCCACAATGCTGCTGCCAGAGTTTTAATGAGAGCTGATAGGAAAGACTTATACTTCTCCAGTTTTAGCTTCTCTCTATTGGCTCCCTATCAAATTCAACTTAACTCCAGCTTATATTACAAAATTTATTGTTCCATATTTTCCTAACAGAGCACTTCACTCTCAGACTGCAGGCTTACGCACGGTCCCTAGAGTTTCCAAAAGCAGAATGGGAGGCAGAGCTTTCAGTTATTAGACTCCCCTCTTATGGAACCCGTCATAAAAGGTGGTTTTAGAGCAGAAACCCAATCGTGCAGGCAGGATTCGTAGGCCAGGCGGTAAAATAAGAAACAATTTAATGATACAAAATAAAGGAGCTGTCATGGCTTCAAAACTTACTCAGTCACAGAAGCACATAGAAACACGAAGAAACACTAGGGACTCAGGAGATCTCACCAGACGATGCCCAGAAAACAAATAACACAAAGACTCGGACTTGTATACAGTGACTAATGAGACACAACCACAAACACTTGGACAGGACACACAGGTGACACAGATAAGGATTTATTCCTAGAATGGGACACCAGGGAGTGCAGGAAATTCAGATAAACAAAGTTATTTTGGGGACAGGCAGAACTTCATGACGTCTACCTTGAGTCTGTGTTGGTCCACTCGGTTCCGAAATGTCCAAATTACTTGGCCACACCAAAAGAACGTGCCTGAGTAAAATCCCAGAGATCTGATCCATTCTGCCAAAAGAATTTGAGTCTGGGTACCTGAGGCACGAACCAAGCCATCACAAGGCAAGCAGCATGATCGGGTCCAAATTTGCTGCCGACGACTTCCTTGTTTGTAGATAAACCAGCGACCAGCCGAATCCAAAAAAGCAGGAACCTTTATCATAAATCCAATTATAAATGTGCCCTTAAAATCCACAAATGGCAGCAGAGATAGACACGTCATCAAGTCTTCCAAGTCGATGAGATATCTAGCTGCGTGCGTGCCAACAGGGTAAATCGGCTTGCCTAAAGCCTGTCTTTTCTTCAAAGAAATGTTATCAATTGTGTTGAGGGACCAACTGATCAAATTAAATCCGTCATTATGGTTTGGAAGATATGTAAGCAAGGCTCAAAAGCAGTTGGCTCACAGACAGACAGAGCAGCAAAGCGAACCAGAGAAGGAGAGGAGGGGAAAAACGTCCGACCTCGTCGAGAGCAAGTGGTGAAATGAAGCACTGGCAGGTGATGAGGCGTCCGGTCCCACTCCTACTGAGATGCCAGAAGGTGGGGCGTCGGGAACAGTCCCCACAGAGACACAAGAAGGACGTGAGGCATCTTGTCCAATGCCCACTGAGACACTCGGGGGTGGGCCATTGGGACCAGTCACCACAGGAACACAGGAAGGAGGTGAGGCACATGGTCCAATCTCCACTGAAACACTAGGAGGTGGGATGTAGTGGCTGTCACCCACTGGGATGCTGAGGGGAAGTGTCCTCTGAATCAAAGCCTTGCTGGGCTGAGAGGGGCATGCAGAACATACAGGGGGAGCCAGGGAAAGTTTGCTGGACTGGTTCTGGGTCCGTTTTCAGCCCCTCTTGTGATGATGATGTGAGCTGGGAACAGGAGCACATGAGAGCTCATCCTCCAGCTCAGCTTCCTCTTCAAAAGACCACTGATAAAGCAGGTGTGGTGAGCCAATCAGTGGGGTGGAGGAAGAAGCTGGCTTAAAAACCAGGCGGCTCCCTCGGAGCTGAAAACTCCTCTCTTCTTCCTCCCCTAGAAGAGGAGAGGGCAGAACCTCCACCTCAGGGCTGTAGAGTCTTTGGTTCCAGATGAGTTTGGTCTGGACCCCGCCCCACCTGATGCATGCTCAATAATCCAGGTAGAAAAATCTAAAAAAGTTAAATCTGGTCCTCTGGACATTCAAAAAAACAAAACAAAGCAAATCAACAAAAAATGTAGAAACGTTTTGTCTCTCATCCGAGAGACTTCCTCAGTCTGAGGAGCTGTATTCAGCTCAGTCTCTTAAATAGCACCGTCTCAGAGTGGATCAACCAGTTTTGCTGCTGACAACCAAAACCAGCTGATCAC
>NC_056499.1:49763008-49786257 GCF_014905685.2 Nematolebias whitei | reverse complement strand
TGTGTGTGTGTGTGTGTGTGTGTGTGTGTGTGTGTGTGTGTGTGTGTGTAGCTCAGTCGTAGTTTTCAGTTCTGGGGCTTCATGCCCCAAAGAGTGAGTAGCTTTCATGCTGAAAGTTGGCACAGGGACAAACTGAGAAAACTGTGGCATTCCTAAGTTAGCCTGTTGTAATTACTTTCCCCACAGCTGACAATGATCCAATCAAGCCACCATTCCACACCTGAGCCTGTTGACTACTCTGCACAGTATTTAAGGACTTGGCAGGGTTTCTGTTTTAAATGTGCTATATAAATAAATCTGGCTTGACTTGACTCGACTTGACTTGACTCCTAGGAACTACTGGATCTTTCCTCTCACCGCCTGCAAACAAACAAATTACAGTAAGACTTCTACAACTAAGAAAGATTACCAGTACATATCACTGATACCCAATACTCACCTGTACCTTGATTCCCTTGGTTGTCATTGAACATGGGGACACTGATTTACCAGTTAAGCACTTCTGAGGCTTTATCTAAAATCCATCCATCCATTATCTTTTACCTGCTTCTTCCATTTTTGGGTCACAGGGGTCGCCGGTGCCCATGTCCAGCAATCACTGTGCGAGGGGCGGGGTACACCCTGGACAGGTCGCAAGTCTATCATAGGGACACATAGAGACAAACGAGACAAACAACCCTTTACTTTCTCTTTCACACCTAGGGACAATCCAGAGTTACCAATCAGCCTAACATGCATGTTTTTGGTCTGTGGGAGGAAACAGGAGCACCTGGAGAAAACCCACGCATGCACGGAGAGAACATGCAAACTCCCCCAGAAAGGCCCCCGGACCGGGATTTGAACCAAGGACCTGCTCGCTGAGAGGCAGCAGCTCTTCCAGTTGCGCCACCGTGCTGCCCGTCTGGTAGAACCTAAAAGTTAAATTTTTAAATAGCTGATGTGAAGGAAGAATTTGCTGAGAACCATGAAAAATGTTAAGTTTCAGGGAAGGGTCCATTATCACGCCCAGATTAGTGACTCTTTGTTTTTCTGACAGGGTTAGAGCGGAAAGGTCTATGCAGTGGTTTGTGATCGTGTCGTTGGGAGGGAACAACATGACTTCAGACTTCTTTTCATTGAAACTTAAGAAATTTAAAGCCATCCAGTCCCTGATGTCAGCCAGGCAGTTGAGCAGCAGTTGAATAGAGCATGTACCATTGTGTCTTAGGGGGAAGTAAATTTGACAGTCATCGGCATAGAAGTGGAAGGGCATGTTGTGTTTCCGGAAAATAGCACCAAGCGGCAGCAGGTATAAAAAGAATAGGAGGGGACCCAGTTTGGACCCCTGCGGAACCCCCATTTAATCTCTGCCTCTGCGGAACTAAAATCCTTGATGGAGACACAAAAGGATCTGTCAGTGAGATAAGATCTGAACCAATTGAGGGCTGATCCTGTGACGCCCACCCACTGCTCCAACCTAGCAATGAGGATCTCATGGTCGATGGTGTCAAAGGCGGCTGTGAGGTCCAACAGGACAAGCAGCACAGAATCACCGGTATCAGTGAATCTGAAGATGTCGTTAAAGACCTTCAGCAGGGCAGTTTCAGTGCTGTGGAGAGGTTTAAAGCCAGATTGGAAAAGCTCTAAGATGGCGTGATCCTCCAGGAAGCACTTCAACTGGGACTCGACTATTTTCTCCAGTACTTTAGAAACAAATGGGAGTGTGGAGACAGGCCGGAAGTTGGAAACGACTGAGGGGTCAAGGTTTGGTTTTTTCAGGAGAGGCTGGACAGCAGCATGTTTAAAGGATTTTGCCACCACGCCAGTGGATAAACTACTGTTTACTATGGCAAGAATGGACGGACCTAGAGTAGGAAAAACTTCCTTTAGTAGTCGAGTGGGGACCACATCAAAGGGGGAACCAGAAGGTTTTAAGCTGCACATGACCTGCTCTAGTGAAGATAGAGTGATGGGTTCAAAATGGTCAAAAGGAGCTACAGATTGAGGTGGGATGGATGGGTCATGAGTTGGAAGGGAAATGAGAGCCCTGGGGGTCGCAATTTTTTCCACAAAGAAATGTAAGAAGTTGTCGCACAGCTCAGTCGAGGATTTCAGAGGAGATGGTTCAGTGAGGTGGAGAACAGAGTTTAGGGTGGAGAAGAGGACATGTGGGTTGTGAGAGTTTGAGGTAATTATATCAGAGAAGAATTTTGATTTAGCAGCTTTTACTGTTTTCTGATAACAGCGCCAACTCTCTTTAAGTATCTGGAAAGAGACCTGCAGCCTGTCTTTCCTCCACTTTCATTCCGCCCTCCTACATTGCTGCTTAGCGGCCTTGGTGACGTCACTCAGCCAAGGTTCTGCTCTGAGTTTTGATTTTTTTAGTTTTAACAGGTGCAACATGATCCAGAGTCTTTAAGCAGACAGAGTTAAACTGGGATGTCAGCTCCTCAGTGGTGGTGAGAAACACTGGGGGCTGAATGATCATTTCAGAGTTATAAACATCTGTGAAACGTACGGCAGTGAAGTGGTTAATGGTCCGAGTGCGACGTGCATGAATGCACGGCTTAAGAGTTAGATGGGGGAGGGTGAACTCAAACCGGACTGGCATGTGGTCTGAAAAAACATTATCACCAATAACAAGATTATTAACAGTCATATCATGAGTTAAAACAAGGTCCAGTGTATGTCCACGCTCTTGGGTGGGACCGTTTACATGCTGAGTTAAATTAAATGAGTCCAATAAATTTAAAAAGTCCTTAACCAAGGGCTTCTCAGGACAGCACACGTGCAAATTAAAGTCACCAATAATGAAAACATGATTATATATTGGTGTGATTTCAGCCAAGAAGTCAGAAAACTCATTTATGAAATCCTTAGATCGAGGTGGGCGGTAGACGAGTGCAAATAACGTCATAGGTGAATGTCCGAGTTCAAAGACGCTCAGCTCAAAGCTGGCGCGGGAAACTGGGATGGGCAGTTGTTTACAGTCAAAAGTTGATTTGAATATTGTTAATAATCCACCACCGCGCCGGCCTGATGGCTGCGGGGCGTTAAAACACAGACTGTTTGGTGGCAGTAATTCCGTCAAGGCGCTGGACTCACCCTGAGACATCCAAGTCTCTGTGATGCACAGAAAGTCCAGATCGTGCTCTTGAAAGTAGTCCCTGAGGATAAAAGTTTTGTTGGTAACAGATCTTGCGTTGACCGAACACATCCGGATATTGTCCAAAGTAGAGCCAGCAGCGGTGGAGTTAGCGCGCGCTAATGGCCGCAGGTTTTCAATAACAGCCCCTCCAGGTCGGTCCGGGCTGCTCAATGGCTGACAACTCCCGCTGGTTACCTGGTCCGGGCACGCGGGAAGCTGGAGACCATGACCGCCAGCTGAAGAGGAAGATGTAGCACGCAGAGCTTTCAGCTTCACCAGCTGACCAGCACGTTTTCCCCGGCGTCTGAAGCGAGATCTCCGAGCAGGCAGGTGAGGAGCGCAGCGAAGGTAAGCTGGCACGTCCACCAGCAGGGGGGGAGGAGGGGGGGGTCCAGAGGTACGCTGATAATGGTCAAAATAAGCGACTTCAGTGACAGAAAAACGAAGATCCAAAAGTTGTTGTCTGTCATACACCAGCAGAGAGTTGATGTCACAGATGTGAAATGCAAAAAACAAAAATAATCCGAACACCATCAGCAGAGGTGGATTGCAAGCCATGTACATGGGCGCCATCTTACCAGAAGTCTTGAACTGGCACACGGCTCCTCCTAGTTTCCTTCTGTGACAATGGGGCTGGTTCAGTGCAGAGCTCCTGAGAGAATGACACATGGCATCATGGTGTGCCAGCAGGTCAGGTTTGATCCCTGAAAACATGCTTCCTACCTCTTTTTCTATGAGTGATGTCCTTCAGCAGCCCCAAAGCTGTCATTATTCCACAATTACGCACAACTTTAAGCAGCTTTTTATGGTCGTGTGTCATTGTCTGCACCTTGTCGAGCTGACAAATCATCCCTTGTGATTTGTTCTAAAGTAATTTGCTGAACTGACACAGTTTCTTTTCAGTAAGAATGGATGTTCCTGAGCCAATTTACACTCATTTTATATTCTTCATATATCTGTGTGCCTCACAGGCATGCAGTCACTGATGTGTGTACAACTACATGTGATAAAAATATAATAAACTTTACAGTTAAATGGTAAATGAACTGCACTTATATACTTTGTAGCGCTTTTCTATCTTATCAAGATTTTAGTGGTTTGAATATTCTCCTATTAATCAAATGGAATGGATTCCAAGTAATAGATAGATAGCAATAGAAACAGCACTAGGTGAATTAATATTTTATGTAAAGGTGTGGATGTGTGTCTGGGTGTGTGTGTGTGTGTGGGGGGGGGGGGGGGGCTAAATTAATATTTTTTACCGTAAACGTGAGGGGAACACGTTCTCTTCACATATAATTAATATGATGCCTATGCCCACAGCTGCTGCTAATTGGTGCCGTCCAGGCCTCAGGAACCTGCAGAGAAAATGCTGAACTCCTACAGCAGCAGGAAAGTGTCACAAAAGGCTTTTACTTCAGTTTGAAAGTAAGTTATCAAATAATAATTACTATACAAGCCCTCATATTCTTGTTTGCTGCCCTGCTGTGTGCACACCAGCAGCAAGACATTTAATTAGGCAAGAAAAATTACAGTCCTTAAATATTATGCCCTTTGAAAATTGAACTGATATGAATACCTGTTTTTCTACTCAGCATGCCCCTTTTTCTTGAACATGAAATGCAGTTTCCTCACATTCTGTTAACTTTTTCAACTGTTCCTAGAAAAAAAATTAAGGCCACACATTTTCTAAGATGCTAGTCAGTTAATTGATTCTTGTTTATGCTTGACATTTTGAAGCCTTTTACTTCCTTTTTTACAGATGTTTTCTATGAAAAAGCTTCTTGTCTCTGTTAACTCTTAATGATTTGTATATTTAGCTCCAACCAAAGTGAGTGCGAATCCTCTATAATGCCAGCTCAGCCTCTAAGGACATCTTTTCTCAGCATTGTTCTCTTTATAATGCTCATTTGATGACAAAGTTTCAGCTGTATATGCTCCACATTATGCATAAATGTTGCTTAAACGCTATAACTTAACTGGAAAACTTTTTTAAATTGCTTCTGTCACAGTTCTGATGTTTATTAATCAAACATTTCACAGCAGTCATTGAGGTTCTTTTATGGAAGCAGCTTGCACGGTAAAGTAGATGTCCTTCCTCAGCTGTTACTTCATGGGGATCCAAGCTGTTCTCAGAATGGACACGATGAGCTATTTCTACTCTTCTACCCAGTTAGACATGCATCAGTCTGGAGATTTTCTCACCAGATGCCCTCATTATCTCTGTTCATTATTTCAGCCTGATGGCAGAATGATTTCATTCTGAGTTTGTGATGCTGAGCTCAGAAAACCTCCTAAACTAATCTCTTGTTTTGATGTTTTCAAGAGAATTAGTGTTGAATACTTGGCTGAGTGGTGGAGATTTTCAATGGCAGAAGTTTAAACAAAATGTGTTTCTGGATATGGCCAGGTCAAGGTCCAGGTCTAGTGGGGGCCAGCACTACTGAAATCTAATTGGAGCTGCTCCTGTTGAACCCTGTTTTTACAGGCAAACTGTCACAAACTCTGGTCTTTTAAGCATTTCTTACAACTAACTGTTGTAACACTGCTGTGTTTGTAACTTGTGACACTAAATATAAAGAAAAAGACAAAATAGTACAGTTTGAAAGTTGATAAAGAGATAATTTAGGATTTTTTTAAATTATTATTTTTTGTGACATCTACGTAAACTGAAACCCAGTTAGAACCCATAGAAAGTCCAGTTCCTTTTTTATTTTATTGTTGGTTAATAAATGTTTTTTTTTTAAAACATTTTATAAGTTCTGCTGAGATGTTTAACTCCAACACTGACGTTTTCTAATGAATTTTGAAGGCTCGTGATTCTCATATATCCATTATCTTCTGCTTGTTCTGGAGTCAGGTCATGGGAGCAACAGCTTGAGTAAGGATGCCACATCTTTTTGAGCTCTTCTTAGAGGTCTCCAAGGTGTTCCCAGGCCAGCTGTCTTTCCAGCGTGTCCTGAGTCTTTCCCGGGGTCTCCTCCATGTCAGACAAGCTCGAAAACCTCCCTAGGGAAGCATCCCGAGACTATCTTTACTGCATGTCCAAACCACCTCAAAAGGCTCCTCTTAATGTCAAAGAGCAGTGGCTTTACTCCAAATCTCTCTCACATAACTGAGCTTCTCACCCTATCTGTAAGGGAGAGTCTAACCACCCTGCAGAGAAGACTCATTTAGACCACTTTTATCAACAATCATATTCTCTCAGAGGTCTTTACTAAGATCTTCAACAGCTTCCTGGCACAATACTTTTGCCACTCACAAATATGTAGGTCCAAATATTGGATACTTTTCCTCCATAAATAAATAACAAAGTATAATATGTTTGTCTCATTTGTTTAACTGGGTTCTCTTTATCTTCCTTTAGGACTGGTGTGAAAATCTGATGTTTTACAGTGCCTTGCAAAAGTATTCGGCCCCCTTGAACTTTTCAACCTTTTGCCACATTTCAGGCTTCAAACATAAAGATATAAAATTTTAATTTTTTTGTGAAGAATCAAGTGGGACACAATCGTGAAGTGGAATTAAATTTATTGAATGTGTCAAACTTTTTTAACAAATAAAAAACTGAAAAGTTGGGCGTGCAATATCATTAGGCCCCCTTGAGTTAATACTTTGTAGTGCCGCCTTTTGCTGCAATTACAGCTGCAAGTCTCTTGGGGTATGTCTCTATCAGTTTTGCACATGGAGAGACTGAAATTTTTGCCCATTCTTCCTGCAAAACAGCTCAAGCTCAGTGAAGTTGGATGGAGAGCGTTTGTGAACAGCAGTCTTCAGCTCTTTCCACAGATTCTCGATTGGATTCAGGTCTGGACTTTGACTTGGCCATTCCAACACCTGGATACGTTTATTTGTGAACCATTCCATTGTAGATTTGGCTTTATGTTTTGGATCATCGTCTTGTTGGAAGATAAATCTCTGTCCCACTCTCAGGTCTCTTGCAGACTCAAACAGGTTTTCTTCCAGAATGGTCCTGTATTTGGCCCCATCCATCTTCCCATCAATTCTGACCATCTTCCCTGTCCCTGCTGACGAAAAGCAGGCCCAAACCATGATGCTGTCACCACCATGTTTGACAGTGGGGATGGTGTGTTCAGGGTGATGAGCTGTGTTGCTTTTATGCCAAACATATGATTTTGCATTGTGGACAAACAGTTGGATTTTGGTTTCGTGTGACCAGAGCACCTTCTTCCACATGTTTGGTGTCTCCCAGGTGCTTGTGTCAAACTTTAAACAAAACTTTTTATGGATATCTTTCAGAAATGGCTTTCTTCTTGCCACTCTTCCATAAAGGCCAGATTTGTTCAGTGTATGACTGATTGTTGTCCTATGGACAAACTCTCCCACCTCAACTGTAGATCTCTGCAGTTCATCCAGAGTGATAATGGGCCTCTTGGCTGCATCTCTGATCAGTCTTCTCCTTGTTCGAGATGAAAGTTTAGAGGGACGGCCGGGTCTTGGTAGATTTGCAGTGGTCTGATACTCCTTCCATTTCAATATGATTGCTTGCACAGTGCTCCTTGGGATGTTTAAAGCTTGGGAATTCTTTTTGTATCCAAATCCGGCTTTAAACTTCTCCACAACAGTATCTCCGACCTGCCTGGTGTGTTCCTTGGTCTTCATGATGCTCTCTGCGCTTTGAACAAAACCCTGAGACTATCACAGAGCAGGTGCATTTATATGGAGACTTGATTACACACAGGTGGATTCTATTTATCATCATCAGTCATTTGGGACAACATTGGATCATTCGTAGATCTTCACTGAACTTCTGGAGTGAGTTTGCTGCACTGAAAGTAAAGGGGCCGAATATTATTGCACACCCCACTTTGCAGTTTGTTATTTGTTAAAAAAAGTTTGACACATCCAATAAATTTCATTCCACTTCACGACTGTGTCCCACTTGTTGTTGATTCTTCACAAAAAATTTAAATTTTTCTTTATGTTTGAAGCCTGAAATGTGGCAAAAGTTTAAAAAGTTCAAGGGGGCCGAATACTTTCGCAAGGCACTGTATGTCATATTTGTGCAGAAATATAGAAAATTATAAAGGCTTCACAAACTTTCAAGCACCACTTTCATTAATTTTTCCACAATATTTTTCACATAGGTCTGCATAGTTCATAGTTCTTTTATTATAAAAAAAAAAAAAAAGATTAAATATATTTTTCCCCCCTTCTTCACAAGATTCTGGTCATTTTCTTTAATAACTGTTAAAAAATCTTTAGATACATTTTTTGCTTTATTATGTCACCCCTACTGGCGACAAAACCCCCCTCCAGCAAACCTAAAGTGGCCCACGAGCCACCAGTAGATATTTACAGTTGTAGCAGCTTGTTGCCACTCTGGGAAAGTTTAATTTAGTGAACAAAGGTATAAAATAGCTCTTTTCATTGTAAAGGTTCCAGACCCCTGTCATGGGCCATCAGATCACTAAAGTCCTTTTAATCTGAACAAAAAGTATATCTACATTGTGCTAAATGTTTTATACAGTTTTATTTATTCAATCTAAATGTGTGTGATTTGTTTTTGGAAATGACTTCTTGTTTTATAACTTTTACTTTCTCATTTTAGCCATTTGGTATTTCATTCTAGTGTTCTGTATTATTTGACCCATCCTTTTAATGATGCATTGTTTTTCAGTGCAGGAACTTTCATTTTATTGTGCTGTAAAGTGGAATGAGAAAATATTCTGATTCTTAAAAATTCCTGAATTATTCTTCAGTAAGTTTTAAATAGTTATCTTTTCAGATTCTGCATCATAAAGAAAATCTTGTAAGACATGTCCTTCAGGTCACACAAGTTTGTTGCAGGCAGAGCGGCATTTTACTGAATTGTACATAAAACTCCAACATTTTTCAGTCAGGTCATCTGGACAGTTTATTTTTTTGTGCTGAAACGTTTCGCCTTCAATCCGGAAGGCTTCATCAGTCAAGTAAACACACAACAAAACTGATTCTTCCCCCAACAGCTTACTCCAAAGTGGAACAAACCAGTTCTGCTTGTAATAAGATGGTCTCTTTGGTACGCCCCCTGCTCTATTGCCGGCCCTCTACCTTGTAGACAGTTTTGTCAAACTGGTTGAAAACAACATAGTCCATGCTCAATAATCCAGGTATACATTCTGACATTTTTCAGTCAGGTCATCTGGACAGTTTCTTTTTTTGTGCTGAAACGTTTCGCCTTCGGTCCGGAAGGCTTCATCAGTCAAGGAAACACACAAAATCTTGTGTGTTTTTTCAACCAGTTTGACAAGACTGTCAACAAGGAAGAGGGCCGGCAATGGAGGAGGAAGCGTACCAAAGAGACCATCTTATCACAAGCAGAACTGGTTTGTTCCACTTTGGAGTAAGTTGTTGGGGGAAGAATCAGTTTTGTTGTGTGTTTCCTTGACTGATGAAGCCTTCTGGATGGAAGGTGAAACGTTTCAGCAGAAAAAAAAAAAGAAACTGTCCAAATGACCTAACTGAAAAATGTTGGATTGTATACCTGGATTATTGAGCATGGA
Organism: Nematolebias whitei; assembly: GCF_014905685.2. Lineage (NCBI taxonomy): Eukaryota > Metazoa > Chordata > Actinopteri > Cyprinodontiformes > Rivulidae > Nematolebias > Nematolebias whitei. Next base: position 49,776,624 of record NC_056499.1, on the reverse strand, counting down.
CTTTGTTGTTTTCAGCCAGTTTGACAAGACTGTCAACAAGGAAGAAGGCCGGCAATGGAGGAGGGGGCGTACCAAAGAGACCATCTTATCACAAGCAGAACTGGTTTGTTCCACTTTGGAGTAAGCTGTTGGGGGAAGAATCAACTTTGTTGTGTGTTTCCTTGACTGATGAAGCCTTCCGGACTGAAGGCGAAATGTTTCAGCACAAAAAAAAGAAACTGTCCAGATGACCTGACTGAAAAAATGTTGGATTTCATCAGGAACTACAGTCAGGTAGCCACAACGCTTACCCAACTCACTTCTTCCCTTGTAAAATTTGTCTGGTCCCCAGAGGCTGAGGATGCTTTCCAGGAACTCAAGAGGCTCTTCTCATCAGTCCCCATCCTCTCCCACCCAGACCCCCATCAGCAGTTCATTATGGAGGTGGAGGTATCGGATACAGGGGTGGGTGCGGTACTCTCTCAGAGGTCCCCTACGGATGGTAAGGTTCACCCCTGTGCCTTCTTCTCTCGGCAGCTGTCTCCCGCTGAGAGAAATTTTGATGTTGGAAACTGAGAACTGCTGGCCATAAAGAGGGCCCTTGAAGAATGCAGGCACTGGCTGGAGGGAGCAGAACTACCTTTTGTAATCTGGAAAGATCACAAAAACCTAGCTTACATTCAGGGGACTAAAAGACTCAACGACCGTCAGGCCCGTTGGTCATTATTCTTCGCCCTTTTTAACTTTTCCATCATATACATCCCTGGCTCCCGTCCTGTTGGAAAGTGGACTTGTGCTTATACTTGTCTTGGTAGACAGTAATTTGTTTCCATACTTGTCCTGTCAGACCTCAGTGTTACATTTGAAACAGTTGATTATAATACAGTATTTTATTACAGAGGCTTGTTCTAGAATTGCGCCGCTCAAGGTGGCTGCATGTTGGAGCAGCTCTGTTACTTTCATTCTGAGATTTTGCTTTTGGAAACTTTAATTCCTTTTTTCTGGATGTACAGTAAATCACAATTTTTTTATAATTGTTTCCTCTGGTATCGGATGCTGTGCAGCTGGAAGGATTTTTACTGAAACTTTTTTAGGTTTAGAAATGTGGTATGATGCGTAACCATGGCAACAAGGCAGTTTTCTACAACCAACAGCAGCTGATTAACATCTCAAAAGCTCAAATGATATCTCAACTACAGCCCCAAATGTCAAATGAGTTGAAAAGGATGTTCTGTGGATGCATTCTCATCTACCAGCCAGCTGTCCTCAAGTGCCTGACCACTGAGATCCTGGAACTAGCAGGAAACATGGCTCGTGACAGCAGAAGGACAGGATTGTCTCTCGGCACCTACATGTGGCTGTCCGCAGCGATGAGGAGCTCAGCAGACTGCTGGAAGGAGTGGCCATCGCTCTGGGAGGAGTTCTGCCCGGCATTCGGGCGGTCCTACAGCCCGGGGGAACTGAGAGGCCAGCCGAATCTAGGTGGACGGATTGGACGGCATCTGCAGCCAGTTTCTTAGGATCCACTGTGGGATAGACCTTTACAAGAGATCCTTCCTGTCTACAGCCATCAGTATCTATAACATTTCTTAATGAAACGAGGATAATGAGTTACAACAACAAATAATTTCCCTTTGGGATTAATAAAGTATTTTTGAATTGAATTGAATTGAATTGAACATGATATTGAGGTTAAAGAAAAGGCGTTAAAATGGTTAAAATCATATTTATCTAATACTGTATATTCCAGTTTGTTCATGCTAATATTGTATTATTTGTGTACACAATAGTTACTCATGGAGTTTCTCAGGGTTCAGCGCTTACTGATATACTTATCCATGAAACTGTGGAATTCCAGTGTTTTTTGTGCCATTAATCACATCATTGCAGCGTGTAAGTGGCAGGGCAGAGACAAACCATCACCAGCTGATCCTGATTGATGAGCTTGTGGTGTATTTAAGGACCTTTGGATAAGTTTGTCTCAACTGGAACATTGTGATACCAACAGGTAACTAGTGACAGCCCTACAACTCTTGTTTTGATAAGCAGTCCTAATCTATTTTCTTGTTCCCTCATAGTCCCTACTCTGTGGTTCATCCTCAAGGTATCTAGTCTCCTTGTAAAGCAGAACCTCTGCATGGAACCTCCTCGTAAACACCACCAGCCCTCTCACCAACATTCTAAAGACAACATCCTTGGATCAGTACCTGAGTTCCATCCTGTCACTCTCCAACAAATCCTACTCACCATCTTCACCACGTCCTGCCACCATCTGGAATCCTCCACCCTCCTCTCCAAATCTACTAAGCAAACAAAAAGAAGTAAGAACTCTACTTTGGACATTACTCTAAATATAACATCTACCAACTCAGATGATGACCTGTCTCCTGTTCCCATCCTACCCGAGTCCACAGAAACACTGTAAATAAGATAATTTATCTTTTACTTTGAATGTGTCGAGTCTCTCTGCCAGCCCAAACTAAACTGGGAGTTAAAACATTAGTAATCATGATAGAAATTTGATTAATCAAATCAGTTACTTAGATTACAAATGTCTTAAAAAATGTAAACTTGAACAATACTTAACTTTCTGCTTTTAAACTCAGACAGGACAGTAGTTGTGGTTTTTGAACATAAGAATCTTGGGAACAAACTTGGCAGCTTTTCACTTCCTCTGAATGACATTAATCTGGCCTCCAGTCCTAATTTAAAAACCTTTGTTATTTTTGTACCATGTTATGTTATTTAACATTTAATAAGCTTTAATAAATGTTATTTCCCCACTTTAAAAATAAAAAAGTTATCAGGACCTCTTTCACTTGTACAACATCACTTTTCCACATTTTACTGCTGCCTTCACACCTTCTACTATCTATATTTGTTTTTATACATATTGCTATCATTAACGTGTTTGTATTTGTTTCTTCCTTCCATAGAAACTACACCTGGACCAGTCATTCTGAGTTTGTCTGTCTCTCTTTCTATCTAGAGCCAGTTGAAGCAGATGGCCACCCATCCTAAGCCTGGTCATGCAGGTGGTTTAATTCTGATAAATGGGAGTTATTTTTTTCCACTTTAACCAATGTGCTGTTTAGGTTGGGGGATAGCAACAAAGTTATGATCCAAAACAATCTGTTCGCTTCCTTAGAAATTAACTTTGTCTAATTGGTGTTTTATTAGGTAAGTGAATGTTTTTGTGCATTGCACTGAGATAACTGTTGTTGTAAATTGCATATAAACATTATACTTGTTTTTTATTTTACAATTTATAAATAAACTCAATTGGACTAAAATGTTATATCTCTGGAAAGGTTCACAGTGTACTAATATGTCCCCGCCCAATTATTTATAATCATCAAACAAGAATATGTCTTTTTTTTTCAAGGTGACTGAAGTTTAAGATTGAAATCAAACTGCTAGTTTTTCTTTCAGTTTGACTTCTGTATTTACATTTGCACAATGTTGATAAAGAAACCTTTGGCTAAGGAATATTCAGTCTCGATGCTGCATGTTTTGATTGCTCTAATCAAAGTGAAAGTGTTCACAACCTCCCACGTGTATCCAGTGTTTGCGAATACAGACGCTGGCTGAATCTGTGAGTCCCTAAATGAAACCCAGTTAACTAAATGGATTTCAAGGCATCTACATCTGTTTACTTTGAGTCAGACTAAAATAAGTGTCTTAACAGTTTAAAATTCAAGATGGCGCCCATTATGTAGGCTGTGTCTCGGAGAGCTCCTGATGGGAAAACTAATTTTTATAACTGTATTCTCGCTACCGGAGGAGACCCGGTCCGCCGCCATTTGGACCTGCGAGCTGCTGAAGCCGAGCCGCTGAAGCCGAGCTGTTTACGGCGGAGACCCGGTCTGCCGCCGATTGGACCTGCGAACTACTGAAGCCGAGGAAGCTAGACTACAGCTGTCGGATCTGGGAGCTGTTGCAACCGGGACCTGGTCTGCCACCGTTTGGGCCTGCGAGCTGCTGGACCGAGTGAATCGTGAGACTGCGTGGGACCTGGAGGTTGTTGCCGCTAGGCCTCGGCTAATAACATAAACCTGTGAACCTCGTGGCTGGATCCTGTGCTTCTGAGAGTTGAGACCAATAATCCAGAAGTATCGTGAGTAATGCCGGGCAAACACAGAGATAGGAGACAAGTGTCGGAAAATATTTCAGAAGATATGGAGGAAGTTAAAAAATCTTTGAACTTTTTGAGTGCTGAACTGACTAAATTATCAACTAAATGTGAATTACTGACAGGACTGTTTGAAGAAGTGAGACAATTGAAAGAAATGATGACTAATAAAGACTGGAAAATAGATTAACTGGAACAGAAAGTAGACGACATGGAACAATACACAAAAATAGACAACTTGGTGATCACTGGACTGGAAGTTAGGAACCGGACATATGCAAGAGTTGTTGCAGGTACTAACACAGCAGAAGATGCACCACAAGAAGAACTACAGACTCTGGAGGAGCAAGTAGTGAATTTTTTACAGAACAAAGACATTGACATAGAACATGAGGACATTTCAATCTGTCACACCCTGCCCAGCAAATCAGATAAAGCCAAACCCTCCATAGTCATCAAGTTCATTAGCAGGAAATCAAGAAACAAGGTAATAATGCAAGCAAAAAAACTGAAGGGAACAAATGTTTACATAAACGAACATCTAACTAAAAAAAAATGGAAATATTGCACATGAAGCAAGGTGGTTGAAAAAACAGAAAAAAATAGCATCAACTTGGACAAGAAATGGAAACATTTGGATCAAAATACATGAAGGATCTCAGGCTAAAATAATAAAAGGCCTGAAAGATCTGGAAAGACTAAAATGAGCTCGGGGGGGGACAGATGATAAATCATTGACATAACTTCACAAACAAGAAATTAACAAAATATAAAACAAACAAATACATTAAAACATGGCAACATACGAAGACTTAGAGTTTAAAATATACAATGTTGAAGATGTGATTGATACTAAATTTTTCCCTGAAATAAAAGACTGTGAATATTACAATGAAGAACAGTTTAATGACATCAATATAACAAATGGAGGTCTCTCTATTATTCACTTTAATAGTAGAAGTTTAAATGCAAATATATCCAAAATAACAGATTATTTAAAACAGCTAAACAGAACCTTTACAATAATAGCACTGTCAGAGACATAGCTCAACGATGAAAACACAAATAATGTTCACATGGAAGGGTATGAATTATAGGATGTGAACAGAAGCAACAAAAGAGGTGGCTCTTTTTGTTAAAAATGAAATAAAATGTAAATTAATTAATGAAATGTCAATAATTGTTAATAATATCATGGAAATAATAACAATAGAAATAATAAACAAGAATGATAAAAACATATTAATAAGTTGTGTATATCGAGCTCCAGGATCAAATATAGAAATATTCACCGATAAAATCGTACAACTATTGGACAAGAGTTTTAATAAAAGCATTTTTTTGTGTGGAGACTTTAATATTGACCTGGGAAATAAAACAGATTCAAATAACATCAGTACATTTACAAATTCATTGTATAGTTTAAATCTTTATCCGTTAATATCAAAACCAACAAGAATTACAACTCATAGTGCTACAATAATCGATAATATTTTCACAAATGTAACAAATGGGGATGTGATGGGAGGTATTTTAATGAGTGATTTGAGTGATCATTTACCAGTTTTCACGATTTATAAAAATGATGGACAAATTAAAAGATGATTTACATAAACAAAACTGGAAAGACATGTATGTTGATGATGTAAACAGATCATATGATGAGTTTATGAATATTTTGGGAGCTCTGTATGAAAAGAATTGTGTGCAAAATAATTATACAAAGAGAAATGTTGTTGACCAACCATGGATGACGAGTGGGTTGAGAAATGCTTGTAAAAAAAATAATTATTTGTATACATGTTTCTTGAAACTGAAAACACAAGAGGCTGAAGAGAAATATAAGAAGTGGAAAAATAAAGTAGTAGCGATTATAAGGAAACACAAGAAGGAATATTATAGTGATTTATTAAATAAAAGTAATGGTGATATGAAAACTACATGGCGAGTACTAAATAGTGTTCTGAAAAGTCATAAAGCAAAAACAGGTATTTCACAATATTTGTTGAAGGATGACAATGAAATCCATGATGAAAATGAAATTGTAAATGGATTTAATCATCATTTTGTGAACGTTGGATCAAGCCTTGCAGCTAAAATACCAAAAGTAGACAATAATGTGAACCATTCAGTTATAGGTTGTGACAACAGTATTTTTCTTCATGGAACTGACAAAGAAGAAATAATGAATGTAGTAAAAAATCTTACAGATAAGAGATCAGGACATGGATATGATGTTTGTAAAGGACATAATGACTTATGTTATCGAGCCGTTTACATATATTTGTAATTTATCATTTTCAAAAGGAATATTTCCAGACAATATGAAAGTAGCTAAGGTAGTTCCTCTCTTTAAAAATGGTGATAAATGTATGTTCAATAATTATAGACCAATATCCTTATTACCACAGTTCTCAAAAATTCTAGAAAAACTATTTGTGACCAGATTAGATAAATTTATTACTAAACAAAACATTCTAAGTGGCAGTCAGTATGGGTTTAGAGCAAAAAACTCTACATCAATGGCTCTCATGGAATTAATAGAACAAATAACTACTGCTGTCGATCAAAAACAGTATTGTGTTAGTATTTTTGTTGATTTAAAAAAAGCATTCGATACTATTGACCACACTATTCTCCTTGAAAAATTGAACGAATATACCATATTATGGTATAAGAGGACCAGCATTACACTGGGTATCTAGCTATTTAAAAGATAGGAAACAGTTTGTACAAATAAATAGTGTAAGATCTGACCTCTGCCATATCACTTGTGGAGTTCCTCAAGGCTCTGTACTTGGACCAAAGTTATTTATTTTATATGTGAATGACTTAGTGAATGTATCAGGACTCCTCAAATGTGTCCTTTTTGCAGATGACACCACATTTTTCTGTTTGAGTAAAGATGTAAAACAGATGTTGGAATTGATGAAGACAGAATTTGATAAAATACAAACTTGGTTTAAACTTAATAAATTATCATTAAATTTAGATAAAACTAAATACATGATATTTAGTAACAAAAAGAGAACTGTTGATGATCCATTTAAAATTGAGGGTGTTGAGATTTGTAGAGTTAATGAGATTAAGTTTTTGGGTGTAATCATTGATGAACAGCTAACATGGAAAAATCACATAAATTCTGTAAGAACAAAAATATCTAAATCTATTGCAGTACTGTACAAAGTCAGGGAATTATTAAATGATAAAGCTCTGTACATGTTGTATAACACAATCATTGTTCCACATTTAATCTATTGCATTGATGTTTGGGGGAAAACATTTACAAAACCTATTTTTATTTTACAGAAAAGTGCTATAAGAATTATCACCAGAAAGCATTAGTCACCCATCAAGCACATTATTTTATCAACTGGAGTTATTGAATTTCCATGATTTGGTAGTTTATAGTATTTTATCAGTTATGTATAGGGCTCAAAATAACACATTACCATTAAATATTCAAAGAAATTTTGTTAAAAGACAAAGTTGTTATAATCTTAAGGGGATAGAGATATTTGTCAAACCAAAATTCAGAACTAGGACTAGGAATGACCACTGGTCTAGGTCTGGTTTCCTCCTTTTCACCTGATGGCAGACTGGAGTCCTGTTTGGGTTTCTTCTCTGCTTTCAGGAAGGCCCAATTAGGATATCCACATTGCTCTAGAGCCTGTCTTGTGTAGGATTTCTCTTTCTGCTTGGCTCCTGAGTTAGTGGGGATGCTGTCTGCTCTGTGGTACAGAGTCCTGATGACTCCTAACTTGTGCTCCAAAGGGTGATGGGAATCAAACTGCAAATACTGGTCTGTGTGCCAGTGGTCATTCCGTATGTTGAGGGGGTATCAGAGAAACTGAGACGTTTATTTTCTAAACATAACGTCCCAGTTGCTTTTAAACCCCAAAATACATTACAGCAAAGACTGGTTCATCCCAAAGATCCAGTCCCCCGGCACAAACAGAGTAATGTTGTGTATGCTGTTCAGTGTCAGGAGGGCTGTGATCAGTCTTACATCGGGGAAACTAAACAGCCACTGGCCAAAAGGATGGCCCAGCACAGAAGATCAACATCATCAGGCCAGGATTCTGCAGTCTACACTCGTCTCCAGGCCAGCGGTCACTCTTTCAGGGATGAAGATGTTCACATCCTGGACAGAGAGGAACGATGGTTTGAGAGAGGAGTAAAGGAGGCCATCTTTGTGAAAAGAAATCGTCCATCATTAAACAGGGGTGGAGGCCTACGTGTTCAACTGTCCCCCTCTTACAATGCTGTGATTGCTAGTATCACTCAGCCCTCTGTGAATAGTAAACAGCCATCAGTGTGCTAATGATCCATTGTTAGGCTGATGGTCCTTCTTAACCATGTGAGCAGCTGGTTTTGGTTGTCAGCAGCAAACTGGTTGATCCACTCTGAGAAGGTGCTATTTAAGAGTCTGAGCTGAATACAGCATCTCAGACTGAGGAAGTCTTTCAGATGAGAGACGAAAAGTTTCTACATTTTTTTTGCTTTTTTTTGTTTTTTGTTTTTTGAATGTCCAGAGGACCAGATTGAACTTTTTTGGATTTAGAGAGTGATGTTAAAAATGCCGCAGCACGGTGGCGCAACTGGTAGAGCTGCTGCCTCTCAGCGAGCAGGTCCTTGGTTCAAACCCCGGTCCAGGGGCCTTTCTGGATGGAGTTTGCATGTTCTCTCCGTGCATGCGTGTGTTTTCTCCGGGTACTCCGGTTTCCTCCCACAGACCAAAAACATGCATGTTAGGCTGATTGGTAACTCTAAATTGTCCCTAGGTGTGAGTGAGAGAGTGAATGTTTGTTTGTCTCGTTTGTCTCTATGTGGCCCTGTGATGGACTTGCGACCCGTCCAGGGTGTACCCCGCCCCTCGCACAGTGATTGCTGGACATGGGCACCGGCGACCCCCGTGACCCAAAATGGAATAAACGGGTAAAGATAATGGATGGATGGATGTTAAAAATGCCAAGTCAATGTGTACATTTAAGAAAAAGATCAAAGCTGAATTGTTCAAAAAGTATATATGAAGTAGCTTAGTGTGTTTTTGTATTAGAATTGGAAAAATTAGAAAGAGTTATTCATTTTGCTCTGTTACTTGAAAATTATTATGATTGAAATAATTTGTTGAAAAAAGGGGCAGATATAATAAGATTTTTTCTTCTTTCTGCTGCCTTTTATTTTAAATCTTTTTTATCTTTTTTTATATTGTTATGGAATTGTTTTGTACTTTTTTTAAATGAATAAACTTTATACCATACCATACCGTGTTGAGCTTATATGGAAATCTACAGGGATCTCACTCCTTCTGCCACACAAACACCTGCTGTCTCATTTTTCAGATTTTACACAAGAAGCAAGTAAGATTAGAAAACAATCCACAACTTGCATTATATAAACTGAAAAAAAGTTTGGTCAAATTGTGAAGTGAACTGGAAAAATGTAAAAGATGGATAAAGGCCAGTGGCTAACATCATTATCAGCTGAATACACCAGTTATAAACAGGAAGTACCACATGTTCATCTGTATGAAGGTAACTGCAGGTAAATCCTCCATTTTCTGTTATCATTACATTACATGATGAATGGTTAAATTAAAGGTTAATGGCTAAAGCTAGTTGTGTTTTGTTTTGTACAGGGGGCGGCTGTGGCTGAGTGGTTAGAACAGTCGTCCTCCAATGCAAGAGTTGGGGGTTCGAATCCTCCAGCAGTCACATGCCGAAGTGTCCCTGGGCAAGAGACTGAAACCCTTGTTGCCTCTGATGTGTGTCCCATCAGTGTATGAATGTGATAAAGCACTGATTAGTCTCATTAGCTTTGTAGAGATCTACTAGAGTCAGAGTCAGAGTTTCTTTATTGTCATTCGCACCTCATGTGGTACATGTGGTGGAGCGAAATTATGTACACAGGGTCCCAGTTACATCCAACAATAAAATGTATAAGAAAAACACTAATAACATCTAAGATATGAACTAAGAAAAACATCAACTAAATATACACTAAGCACTCATAACATAAAACATTGAACATCAGCACAAGTGCTGTATGAATGGGTAAATGAGAACACAGATTGTAGTGTAAAGTGCTTTGAGTATCTCGATAAGATAGAAAAGCGCTATATAAGTACAGTTCATTTACCATTTTGTGTGTTTTAAATGTAGATATATGTTGTAACTTCTGGTTGCATAAGTTTAGTTGTTGTTTGCTATGATAATTTAAAAGTCCTATTTGTGACTGAGCGCCTCGTTTACGGCTAGACCACCCTGAACAGGTCGGATCTCATCTGATCCCTGCAGGGTCGGACCTGGTTAGTTCTTGGATGGGAGACCGCCTGGGAAAACCAGGTGCTGTGAGCTTTGACACTTCTCACAAACCATACCATGGAGTCCAACAATTTTCAGTCAGGTCATCTGGACAGTTTCTTTTTTTGTGTGTTTCACCTTCCATCCAGAAGGCTTCATCAGTCAAGGAAACACACAGCACAAAACTGATTCTTCCCCCAACAGCTTACTCCAAAATGGAAAAAAACAGTTTGTTGGTGCTAAGATGGTGTCTTTGGCACGTCCCCTCCTCCAGTGCCGGCCCTCTTCCTCATCGACAGTCATGTCAAACTGGTTCAAAACCAACAAATTCCATACTCAATAAGCCACCATGGAGTGCTTACCTACTTGAATATCTTGCACCAAAAACATTACTTGCATTCCTTGTTCAATTCCAGTCCAAAAAACTACTAACATTCAGTTCAAATCCCCCAGCGATGGGGTACCACAGTGTGCTTCTTGTTTAGTTTTTAACCATCTTGTAATTTTAGTTTCAGACTTTATTGACAGAAGTGTAAAAAATGACCTAAATATGTGAAAGAAGATTTTTTTTTTATTTCTCTATATTTTATTAAATGGTTGGTGGCAGTTTGGAACATATTGAGTCTGAGTCCACACAGAGAAACGGATTAATGAACCATTTCAGAGGCACCTGTGAATATTGTGATAGATTTAAACTGGGTCAGTCTGCGAGTTCTTTACAGTAGCTATGAATCCAATCTGACAACCAGTGAAGCAGCATTCAGCAAACCTTTTACAGCCTTATTTAAAACCCAGCTCATAGAGCAGTCTGAGAAAAACTGGCACTAGTATTAACTGACTGACTCTGGTTCTAGCTTCACTCATCACTGACAAAATGTTTTTGTTAGTGGATCATTACAGTTTTTTATTGTTCATGTTTAATGTTATATTGGGGGGGGGGGGGTTCCAAGGTTTCCCCCTTTTTCTTTTTTTCCGTTACACCAGGGGCATGAATGAAGCAGGACTGATGTGCTATTGCCAGCTTTCGTTTGGGTCTTCATTATTATAAATCAGAGAGGATGTAGACAGAGTGAGACGACCCCTGAAGAGGGAACAACCAAAAGAAAAAGATTACAAATATGTTCAATTTTTAACCTGTCCATCAATATGCTTACTGATCTGCAACAGATTAGATTTCTAGATTAGAGAAAAGCAGATAAAAAAGTAACATTGTAATTGCAATCTATTGTAATTGTTTATCTGGGTATCCAAAAAATTATTTAAAAAGTCTTCAGTTGATCCAAAATGCTGTTGCCACAGTTTTAATGAGAGTTAGTAGGAGAGATCATATTTCTCCAGTTTTAGTTTCTCTCCATTGGCTCCCTGTCAAATCCAGAATAGAATTCAAAATCTTACTTCTAACCTACAAAGCTCTCAACAACCTAGCTCCATCTTATATTACAGATCATATTGTTCCATATTTTCCTAACAGAGCACTTCACTCTCGGACTGCAGGTTTACTTGTGGTTCCTAGAGTTTCCAAAAGCAGAATGGGAGGCAGATCTTTCAGTTATCAGGCTCCTCTCTTGTGGAACCAACTTCCAGTTTCTGTCCGGCTGACACATTGTCCAGTTTTAAGATTAGACATAAGTTTTTCCTTTTTGATAAATCTTATAGTTAGTGTTGGCTTGGTTTCTTGAGCTATCCCTTAGTTATGCTGCTATAGGCTTAGACTGCTGGAGGACAAACTGACCACATTTCCTCACTCTGCTGCTGTCTTTACTTGCTCTACCTGTTTGGAATTGGGATCACACCCACCCAGCAGATGGACTCTTCCTTCTACTACCCAACAGTTTTCAGTCAGGTCATCTGGACAGTTTCTTTTTGTGTGCTGAAACGGTTTTGAACCAGCTTGACATGACTGTTGAAGAGGAAGAGGGCCAGCACCGGAGGAGGGGGCGTGCACAAGAGACCATCCTAGCACCAACATAATTGGTTTGTTCCACTTTGGAGTAAGCTGTTAGGGGAAGAATCAGTTTAGTGTTGTGTTTCCTTGACTGATGAAGCCTTCTGGATGGACGGTGAAACGTTTCAGCACAAAAAAAGAAACTGTCCAGATGACCTGACTGAAAACTGTTGGATTGTATACCTGGATTATTGAGCATGGACTTTGTTGGTTCATTCTACTACCCTCAGGCAGACAGTACAGGAGTCTGCCTTCATGTACAATAAGACTCAAAGACAGCTATTATCCACAAGCTGTCAGATTACTGAACTCTTGATAAATAACACTGATAATAACATTGCAACAAGCCACATTTGTGACACCTAATATGACTAATATTAGCTTGTGACAGCTAATATGTTTATTATTTAGTGCTGCTGCACTATGTGGCTGTATCTAGGCTGATACTAGACTGTATCATGTATGATACAGTATCTATGTATCTATCTTACCATCATAGTTCAAAGTCAATGTTACTACCTGTGCAATAACCTGTCACACAACCTGTGTAGTATATGTAGTTATGTGCAATACACACATACACACACACTCCTCCGCCAAGGAGTGAAAGTTTGATAGGAATTTTTATTTTGTCTCTAAATTCTGTCTAAACAGGTCTCATTTGTAAATGAGTCTTCAAGGCTCATTGTGATTTATCTGTGTAAATAAAGGTTGAATGAAAAAAAAGACCCAGAGAAAACTATATACAATGATCACAAGAAGACAAAAACACTCCAAAACACAAGGATCCTGACAATGAGTGTTCATCTGTGATTATTTATTCAGGGCATACAGTCTATAAATAAAAACAGTGTTTTGTGAAGTCCTTATCTGAAGTGTGATGTAATGAGCAGAAGCAGAGAGGTGAGATCTTAAAAGTCCATTTGGTGTCACCTCTGCAGCTGCAGTCAAAATAAATCTCCCGGTGATGAACCCGTCCAAGTGTGGAGACACATTGCAGCTGGAAGCTTGTAGCCATGCTCGCGCTAAATCACCCCAAATCCATCCTGCTGCTGCCGTTTAGGAAAACAGTCTGAAACAGATAGATAGATGGATAGATAGATAGATAGATAGATAGATAGATAGATAGATAGATAGATAGATAGATAGATAGATAGATAGATAGATAGATAGATAGATAGATAGATAGATAGATAGATAGATAGATAGATAGATGGATGGATGGATGGATGGATGGATGGATGGATGGATGGAT
>NC_056499.1:49738560-49758008 GCF_014905685.2 Nematolebias whitei | reverse complement strand
AGGAGAGTTATTTGACAGAATACAAAAAACTCCAAATTGAATCCACTAAAGTTATTGTTTGAGTTGATGATGTTGTTCTTTAGTTGATCTTGTTTTTAAATCACTGAAGTTGTTGCACATCTTGCTTTTTGTTTTTGTTTGGTAACAAGACAGTAAGGGTAAAAAAGGGGCAGATATTATAAGATTAATTCTTCTTCTGCTGCCTTTCATTTTATTTTGACTGTATACATTTTTTTCATTATTTTTGAGTTATGGTTTTAATGCAATGAAATGAATAAATTAAATAAATAAATATGTCTCTCAATTTTTAGATGTATCGGTTGTGAAAAAAAAACTTCAGCTGACTGTGTATTCTAAAAGTGGGAACTGGTGAGTTTGCTTCATTGTTTGTTTCTGGAGCTAGCATGCTAGCGCTAGCCTAAAGGTTATTGTATTGGGTTGAGTTCTGTGCTAAATCAGGGCTATTGCTACTTGAATGTGCTTATAGAAAAAATAATTATCAAACATTAATACTTTACTAAATGTCACTGATGGTGTTATACTATTTCTGAACAGTGAACACCTGCATTTGTATTTATCTGGATAATGAAAATAAGTCTCTTGCAATAAGTAAATAGCTCCTAGTGTTAACACTGAACCATTTAAATTGAATGTGCATTGAGATGGTGAAATGTTATGTGTGCTAAGGTGCAATATTAGGACCTTTAATATTAGGAATATTTAAGAGTCCTCAAATAATGCGCTTGATTCTATTTATATTATGAACTTGTATTACTATAATAATGATGATAAAACATACATGTATGCTTATATTTATGATGGTTTTTGATATTGATAAAACCCAGGGTCCTTGATTATTAGGTCTGTTTCACACAGGCCAGGTTCCTGTCTATTGCTGAGGATGGAGAGCTAACCTTGTTTTCAAACCAGGAGATCGATTGAATCCCCATAACTCCCTCCAGTACAGTAGGAGGCACGTTTAGCCTTTGTGTGTGTGCGTGTATACAGTATATGTGTATATCCAAGTCAGAGAGTCAGAGTTTCTTTATTTGTCATACGCATCACATGTGGTACATGTGGTGGAACGAAATTGTGTACACAGGGTCCCAGTTAGATCCAACAAAAGTATCAATTGTAAAATAAAAACAGTAATAAGATCTAAGATATGAACTAAGAAATATGTCAACTAAAAATACGTTAAGCACTAGTAGTTCAAAAATAATATGCCGAACAGCAGCAAAAACATGAATCTGTGTGAGTAGATGAGTATGAATGAACACAGCAGCATGAAATAAATCAACAGCATGAGATCAGCAGCATGGATAATCACCAGCACATAAGTCAGTTAGGTGTGTTTGTTCCGTCTGAAGTCCACGACCATCAACTTCGTCTTCTTCACATTGTTGGGAAGGTTGCTCTTCCCGCACAAGCTCTCCAGGTGTTCCACCTCCTGCCTGTAGCTGGACTCATCATTGTTTAGAAACAGTCTTTATTGTCCCACGGATGGGAAATTCAAGTGTAAGAGCAGTGTAACAGTTTGTGATGGATCCCACCACCGCTGTATCGTCTGTAAACTTTCATAAACTTTCTGTAAACACATTCATACGTGAGCAGAGTGAACGAAGTGAGCAGAGTGAACAGGAGAGGGCTCAGCACACAGCCCTGAGGGGAGCCATTGCTGAGGGTTATGGAGGAGGAGGACAAGTTATGGATCCTCACAGACTGCAGTCTGTTTGCTAAGAAGTCTAGGGCCCATATATATCCAGAATTGCACCACTCAAGGTGGCTGCATGTTGGAGTAGCTCTCTTACATCCATTCTGAGATTTTGCTACTGAAAACTTTGATACTAATTTTTCTGGATGTAAATCGCTTTTTTCAGATGATTACTTCATCTGATATCAGATGCTGTGGCGCTGGAAAGACTTTAACTGAAACCTTTTTTACTTTTGGACATTTGTTATGATGCGTAACCATAACAACAAGGTGGTTTTCTACAACTGGGACTTGCTGATTAACATCTCCAAACCTCAACGACATCCCCAAATCCAAAATGAGTTGAAAAGGAGGTGCTGTGGGTGCATTACCATCTACCTAGAGGCTGTGTTGCCTGACCGCCGAGATCTTGGAGGTAGCAGGAAACCCAGCTCGTGACAGCAGGAGGACCAAGATCATCCGCCGGCACTTGCAGTTAAGTCTGTGGTGATGAGGAGCACGGCAGCTGCTCACAATGTGAGGAGGGCCTTAAATCTTCAGACAATGGCACAGAAAAGGAACATCCCATCAATGCTTCTCAGCCTTGATGCTGAGAAGGCATTTGACAGAGTGGATTGGAATTTTTTACAACATTTTTAAGAAACATGGGCTTCAATGATACATTTCTCAAATGGGTTTGGATCTTTTACAAAAATCCCAGATCTAGAGTTAGGGTAAATGACCACTGTTCTGAGTTTTTTTTCCTTTTGAGCGTGGTACTCGACAGGGGGATGCTTTGTCACCCTCATTATTCGTACTTAGTATAGAGCCACTGGCTGAAATGATCAGTACTAATCCTCTTATTAAGGTATTTGTGATGAAGCTAATGTTCAAAACAAATTGTCGCCATTTGCTGACAATATACTAATATTTTTAGAGAATTCCATTACATCTGTCCCTGCTCTTCTTCATAATCTTAAAAAGTACAGTATAGTATCTATATATAAAATTAATACAAATAAATTCAAGGCCATGACGGTTACAGGCAATTGGCCTTCCCAGTTACATAGATGATTTGGTCTGCTTTAAAATTGTGAACAGGGATTTAGATATAGTGGAGTATTCCTTGCCCCTACAGTAACACAGCTTCGCTCTTCAAATTATGATAAATTAATAGAAGAAATTTAAAAAGAACTAAATAAATGGGATGTGCTTCTACTTTCTCTCCTGGGACATACCGAGTGTGTGAGAATGAATATCTTCCCGAGATTATTGTTTGTCTTTCAGTCATTACCAGTTTATCTAGCACAGTACATATTTAAATCCCTAGAAAAAAATTATATCAAAGTTCATCGGGCAGAACAAAAGACCAAGAGTGAGACTTAAAATTATGATGTCTGGTAAAGATAGGGGAGGACTTGGACTCCTTAACTTAAGACTCTATTATTGGGCTGCTCAAATGATAATTAGATAGGGGCATGGGTTATAAAGGATCCAGAAATTCATTGGGTCTCCACTGAGGAATACTCACTACCAGGTGTAAATCTGTCAACTCTCCCATTCCTTAGTTTGCAATCTCGAGAAAAAATTAAAATAACTAACATCTGGATCAGACATACACTCAAGGTATGGAACCATATACAAAAATGATTGAAGGGAACTATTGCTCTATCAAGGGCCATTCCCATTAACAAGAACCCTGAGTTTTTACCATCTTTATCTGATCAGGCATGATGGGCTGAATGTGGGCTGATTACAGTGTCAGTTATTTGAAGGCAATATATTTAAGACTTTCTTCAAACTAAAAGACACTTTTCGTACTCATCTGCTCTCACAGACTCATGTTCAATGTATTGTTTTTATGCTACTAGTACTTAGTGTATCTTTAGTTTCACGTTTTTCTTAGTTCATATCTTAGATCTTATTACTGTTTTTCTTTTACATTTTATACTTTTGTTGGATGTAACTGGGACCCTGTGTACACAATTTCAAGTGGTGTGAATGACAAATAAAGAACTTTGAAACCTTAAAACCTTGAAACATTTATTCTCCCTGCAGGTGATATGTATAGATACTGTATCTACAGATTAGACACTATTATCGCAACATACAGATTGGGAATACATTATAAGGGAACCCACAAACGTACTGTAGAAAAACATTTAACTACTTTAATCAAAAATTCTGGAACATTGAAAAAACAGGTGGGCAGCACGGTGTCGCAACTGGTAGAGCTGCTGCCTCTCAGCGAGCAGGTCCCTGGTTCAAATCCCGGTCCAGGGGTCTTTCTGGGTGGAGTTTGCATGTTCTCTCGGTGCATGCGTGGGTTTTCTCCGGGTACTCCGGTTTCCTCCCACAGACCAAAAACATGCATGTTAGGCTGATTGGTAACTCTAAATTGTCCCTAGGTGTGAGTGAGAGAGTGAATGGTTGTTTGTCTCGTTTGTCTCTATGTGTCCCTGTGATGGACTTGCGACCTGTCCAGGGTGTACCCCGCCCCTCGCACAGCGATTGCTGGACATGGGCACCGGCGACCCCCGTGACCCAAAATGGAATAAACGGGTAAAGAAAATGGATGGATGGATGAAAAAACAGGTCTCTTTGATGTATAAAAACTAGTAATGAATATATCAGACAATACTCAACACATTAAACAACAATCGGAAATGAAACTAAATGTCATTTTGGATGAAGACTCTTTGGAGAATATTTGTTTTGGTTGCCACATGGGAATCGGGAGCCAACTCTGGAAAGCGTTTGATTGGAAATACAAAATTATGTTTTTTTTAACCCCATTTAAGACTTTTCTTTCTGGGCGTGACAATAATGGTGACTGTTGGAGAAAATGTGGTCTTGGGTGATCACCCACATATTATGGGATTGCCCTCGGGTGCAGGGCTTCTGGAAAGGTGTCAGGGATGTGTTGGAAAGATTATTGAAGATATAAATCAGTTTTGACCCTGTCATCTTTCTACTTGATGAGTTTCCTGATCATCTCCCCCATGATCAAAGCCCTCTGATACATATTCTCCTCATGACGGCAAGAAAAATGATCACGGTCAATTGAATGAAACCCGACCCACCAATTATTGATCTGTGGATTCCAAAAACAAGATGTGTACATAATGGAAGCATTAATGGCTCAACTACAATTTAAGAGCTTTGAAAGACTGTGGGGACCTACTGTATTGTTAACTTTCTTAAATAAAGCTCTCTTGTTGTTGTTTTTTGTTTTAATTTAACCCAGTACAATGACAAATATATATTGTGTTTTTGTTTTTGCTGTTGAAGAGATCACCCAGTCTCAAGACTAAATAGTTTGTATGTAATTTGACTTGTTCTTGTTTGGCAATAAAGGTTAAAAAAAAAAAAAAATCTTCTCCTGCTATCGAGTATGTTTCTTTTAATTTATGTAAGTTAAAAGAAAATATTTTTCTCCAACCCTTGTTCTGGTAGTGTCTAGAACAGACACTGTCCCTCTGGTCCCTGTGTAATAAAATGGAAGATCATCTTGCATCCTGCCATGTGTCTTTCGCAGCATTTATGATGAGCAATAAACTGCCAAATATTTTCAGCTTTGTTATAAATGGAGAAGGCTCACCAGCATGATGCAGAAAAGCTGGTGGACCAAAAATAAAATAAAAGTAATTGTATTTTCCATAGAATTTTGGACGTTGTGAAAATGTAAACCACTCACAAACATTTCCCTGCAGGCTTAAAGACCCTCCTGAATGTATAAAAAGATCTATCAGACATAAAAATGACATTGATTTTTTGGGGGGAGGGCATTATTTATTCTCTTTGTGCATCAGACATTCATTAGTTGTTTGAAACCTGCCTGTTTTTACAGATTCACTGACATGCTGAGGCCGTACACTGGCCTGTGTCCATTTTTAGCATCATGACTAAGACTTTGAATTATTACTGTTAAAGCAACAAAATCAGAATAAAAAGGTTTGAATGCCTCTGGAGTTGACGTTTCAGGGACAGAATAAACACCTGCCTGTGATAAAAACTCACCTATTATACAGTTAGTCCTTTCTGACAGAACTGAAGGTTCTTCTGCTGCTTTTTGAGGAGACGATGCACAACTGATTATGCTACCATAAATTCATTCAGATGTTAAATTTACAACCACAGAATCACCTTACATAACTGCTGAAAACTACTATTTATTAATATGTTTTGTTTACCACAAACTCATCAGTCTTTTAATGGTATCATAGCCTGAAATAAAAATATTGTTTAAATTACTGTAAAATGCCCTTAAAAGCTTTTGGGTTTGCAAAACTCAAAAAGTGTTTATTAAAAGTTGGAACACCTGGAGAGCTGGTGCAAAGAGAACAACCTTCACATCAATGTGAAGAAGACAAAAGTGATGATTGTGGACTTCAGAAGGAACAAACACACCTACACCCCCCTAAACATAAGAAGATCTATGGTGGAAGTGGTCTCCAGCTACAAGTACTTGGGTGTACACCTGCATAGCAACCTGAGCTGGAGCAACAACACTACCAGCCTGATCAAGAAAGCTCATCAGAGACTCTACTTCCTCAGGCGGCTGAGATAAGCTGGTCTGGAAATCTCAGTCCTCACCTCCTTCTACAGGTGTGCAGTGGAGAGCATCCTGTGCTCCAGCATCAACGTGTGGCATGGAGGCTGCACAGCTGCAGAAAGAAAAGCTTTGCCAAGAGTTGTGAAGGCTGCACAGAAGTCTGTTGAAGTCAGTCGCCCCACCATCACAGACATCTACACCTCCAGATGCAGGAAGAGGGCCACCTGCATCATGAAGGACCCCACTCACCCAGCACACACACTTTTTGCCCCAATCTCCTCAGTAAGGAGGTTAAGGAGCATTAAGTGTAGAACCACTAGACTGAGGAACAGCTTCTACCCTGAGGCTGTTAGACTCATGAATATCTAACCAGGATAATCACTGTGAAAAAAATCACATCATGTTGCTGCTGATCTATTTCATGTTGCTGCTGATCTATTTCATGTTGCTGTGTTCATGCGTGCTCATCTGCTCACACAGACTCATGTTTGTGCTGCTGTTCGACGTGATGTTTTTGTGCTATTGGTGCTTAGTCTATATTCAGTTGATGTTTTTCTTAGAGCATATCTTAGATCTTATTACTGTTTTTCTTTTAAATTTTATTGTTGGATGTAACTGGGACCCTGTGTGCATAATTTCATTCCACCACATGTACCACATGTGGTGCGAAGGACAAATAAAGTACCTTGAATCCTTGAATCCTTAAAAGCACACACACACAATTAGTTTTATGGAAATTGTTGGTGAAAATATATATTTTTAAAATAACTTTTTTCACTTCAATATATCATTGTTGTAGCAGGGGATAAGAACCCAGAATGCAGATAGATCCAAGATGCTCAAAAAGCTAACTTGTTTTATCTAACACAAACAAAAAGCTACTTATGACAACCTCCTTGAGCACAAGGAATCATGAGGAGGCATGAGCAGAACAGGGAGAAGAACTGGAACATGGTGGGAAAACACAAATAATGTTCAGCTGAGAAATGGCAAAGAAACACGGAGAGCAGTGGATACCCCTAAAACATTGGTGACCCTGGAGTTTCTGGACTTAAATATGCTCAAAATAAAATGAGGGTTACGTATGTAACCACGGTTCTATGAATCCCGGATGACCGCCAGAGGGCGGTGCTGAAAGCACTGAGTATTCCATGCACGCATGCGCCGTTCAAGTAGCAATGTCAAAAAAGTCACAGCTGTGACATGTCAGATGATTAGCCAGAAGGTATATAGCCACATTTCATACGTAGCTCTGATCCAACAGAATCTTCTCGCGGACGCAAGGATTCTGAGTGACACAGAAGCTCTAACCGTCATCTGGGATTCATAGAACCGTGGTTATATATGTATCCCCATTCTATTTCATCCCTATTGACTGCCAGAGTGTGGTGCTGAAAGCACTGAATGACTAATACCAGCGATGTCACAAGGAATCCTGAGCACAAACCTCACTGGGAAGGCCCAGAGGGCCCTTGCAGAAGAACCTGGCCCAGAGGATGAGGGGTGGCCACGTTGACGCTGTAGAATCTGGTGAACGTGCTTGGGGAAGCCCATGATGCAGCAGCACATATCGCTTCCAGCGGAACCCCTCTCAAGGCAGCCCATGAAGCGAAGGTGCTCCTGGTAGAGTGTGCCCTCACACCGACCAGCGAGGAGCTGCGGCCTGCAGCGTAAGCGTGGCAAATAACATCCACAATCCCGTGGGAAAGATGTTGCTTGGAAACAGGGCAACCTAGTCTAGGGCATCCATAACACAAGAACAGCTGGTCTGAACGTCTTATAGCAGCAGTAGCCACGATGTATGCCTCCAGTGCCCTCACTGGGAATAATAACCCAGACCTATCGCCAGTCCCCCCTGGTGTAGGCTGAAAACGTGCCAGCCTCAATGGCTGGCTACCATGAGAATGAAATAACACCTTGGGTACAAATGCGGTGTTTGGCCACAAGGTAACTCCAGAGTCATCAGGGTCCCATCTGAGACATGAAGGGCTGATTGAAAGTTCATGTAATTCGCCGACTGTAAGAGTTTTTCATTTGTTATCACTTTAAACTGCTTCATGACTCATGTACTTCTGTGCATACAAAGCAAAAAGTTTCTGATACTATGAGTCCACATCCGAGCTGATAGTAATTCCCTGTATTTACATAAGCTGTTTTTACTTAGAACTGTTTGTTAAAAACCAAACATGTCAAAACGTATCAACTAGTATTCCAGCAGTGTCATTGTTTTTCTCTTCACCCTTAAACTGATACAGATGATTTCAACTGATACAGATGGTGTCAGAAACTCAGTACAATAAGCATTTAATCAACTGAACCTGTACAAGATGTTTTGTTCTGATCAAAGAACGTTTCCAAGCCAAACACTTATATGTCACTCTTACCAAATAAAAGCCAGTTCTAACAGCAAGGCTTTGGAGTTCACCTCTGGTTCCAGACCAGAGGTGGATTTCCCTCCCTGCAAGGAGCGTTGGCCAAAAACCTTACTCTGTCCTGTGTGGTGTTCTCTTTTTTCTGTTGGGTACCAGAGAAAATACCTAACATTTCTTGGTGCCGTGACCCAATTTCCAACATATCTGTTCACTGATTGGGCTGAGGAAAGACACACTGAAACCGTGCACGGCAGGTCACCTAAGTGACCTGAAAGGAAAGCCCCAGGAGGTGTTGTTCCTTCGCTGGGCCAGTGATTATAGGTCTGCCTTCGTCCATCAGCGGCGGATGGACGGAGTCCGAACCCGCACCGAGCCACAAGGAGCAGAGTGAGTAAAAGCAAAAGTTCGTTGTAACGTTTTTTTTTTGGAAATATATATATATATATATATATATATATAAATATATATATATATATTTTTTTATTTTATTTATTTATTTTTTTTTATTTTTATTTTTTTTTAATTAATTTATTCATTTCATTTAAAAAACACATATACAGTATACATAAACATATATGTACACATATACATATACATACTGTATATATATATATATATACATACACATACACATAAATATACATACAATATAAAAAAAATTTTTAAATAAAATGAAAGGTGGCAGAAGAAGAACTAGTCTTATGAAAACTGCCCCTTTTTTACTTAATTCTAATGTAAATCAAGATATTTTTACAAAATTAAATTTAAATGTAATTCACAAAGACAATAACGATTTAGTGAGATTAAAATATAAAACTCAAACGTCTAAATCAAATCAGACAACAACTTAAGTAGATTTATATTAATGATTTCCATATTCTTTCAAGAAACTTGTCTTTATCAATCTCTTAAATGTAAACAGTGATCTGGCATTTTTAACGTTATCATCCAAACCATTCCACAATCCTATTCCCTGAATTATTGTGGATCGTTCCCTCAAACTGGTACTAAAATAAGGCTTCACAAACATCTCAATTCCTTTAAGAAAATATACACTCTCTCTTTTAACAAAATTCGTCTGAATATTAACGGGCAAAATACCTATATGTGCCTTATACATAAGCAACAAAATGTTATAATTAACCAAATCATAGAATTTCAGAATTTTCAGTTGATGAAATAAAGTATTCGACGGATATCTATAGTTTTTTTTCATAATAATTCGTACAGCTCTTTTCTGTAAAATGAACAAAGGATTAGTTATAGTTTTACACGCTTTACCCCAGACTTCAATACAGTAAACCAAATAAGGAACAACTATTGCATTATACAACATAAACATTGCATTATCATTGAATAACTCTCTTACTTTATACAGAATTGCTATCGATTTAGATATTTTTGTTCTCAAATTGTTTATATGAGGTTTCCATGTTAAGTTCTCATCAATAATAACACCCAAAAATTTAACTTCACTAACTCTACAAATTTCAATTCCATCTATCAAAAATTGTGCGTGAACATCAGTTTTTCTGTTAGTGTGTATCATATAATAGGTTTTATCCAGATTTAATGATAACTTATTTAGAAGAAACCAATTTTGGATTTTCACAAATTCTGACCGTATTATCTCCAGCATTTGTTCTGCATCATCACCCTTACAAATAAATGTTGTGTCATCTGCAAATAAAATACATTTAAAAAGGTCTGACACATCAACCAAATCATTTACATACAAACTGAATAACCTGGGTCCAAGTACGGAGCCCTGAGGCACTCCACATGTGATATTACTAAATCTGGATCTTATGTCATGTATTTGAACAAATTGTTTTCGATCTTCCAAATAACTATTTACCCACTTTAATGCTGTCCCTCTAATACCATATTTATATAGTTTATCAAGAAGAATTCCATGATCTATAGTATCAAATGCCTTTCTTAAATCAACATAAATACTAATACAACTCTTCTTCTGATCAACTGTATTTGTTATATGATCCACCAATTCAACAAGTGCCATTGATGTTGAATTGTTTTTTCTAAATCCATACTGACTATTACTTAGTATGTTTTGTTTATCAATAAATTGATCCAATCTGATCCCAAATAGTTTCTCCAAAATCTTTGAAAATTGCGGTAACAGTGATATTGGTCTATAATTATTAAAGTCACGTTTGTCCCCATTTTTAAAAAGTGGAACCACCTTGGCTGTTTTCATATTATTTGGAAATATTCCTGATTTGAATGACAGGTTACAGATGTGTATAAACGGTTCGATGACATAACTCATTATATTTTTTACAAACATCATGTCCATGTCAACCCAGTCCTTAGATCTTTTATCTGCAAGGTTATTTACAACATCCATTACCTCTTCTTTGTTAGTTCCTTCCAAAAAAATACTATTAGTACTACTTGTAATTTTGTGATTTAGGTATTTTGTTTGCAAGGCTTGGGCCAACATTTACAAAATAATTATTAAACTCATTTACAATCACATTGTGGTCATGTATATCATTACCATCCTTTACAAAATATTGTGGGAAACTTGATTTGGATTCATGATTTTTTAAAACGCTATTCATTATTTGCCATGTTGTTCTCATATTACCATGACTTTTATATAATAAATTACTATAATGTTCTTTCTTATGTTTTCTTATGATCCAAACCAGTTTATTTTTATACTTTTTGTACCTTTCTTCTGCTTCTTTTGTTTTCAATTTCAAGAAGCGCGAGTACAAATTGTTCTTTTTTTTACAAGCATTTTTCAACCCATTCGTCATCCATGGTTTATCAACAGTATTTCGTTTTGTATAATTTTTTTGCACACAATGTTTTTCATACAATGCTACCAAGGTATTCATAAATACATCATATGCTATGTTAACATCATCAACATACACCATATTCCAATTCTGTTCCTGTAAATCGTTAATTAGATTATTCAAGGCTTTTTGTGATGTATTTATTATTTTTCTCTTGTTTGTATCACCTTTTATATGACAATGAATTTTACCCTAAATTGTGAAAACTGGTAAGTGGTCACAATAAGCTCTATCTTTCCAGATGAGTCAAGACCTTTAAATTCTACCAATAAGTGAGACTCCGAATCAAGAACTCTTTCATTCTCCGACGGAGGGTCAAAGAAGGGGAGAAGGGGCTTGTCCACACCCAAAGAAGGCACTACCAGGGGTGGACTCTGCCGTTTTTGGGAGGTCCAGCTGCAGCTGCCTCATGGCCATATGCATAACGTCCTGCATAGAGCCGTCACCCGACCCGCTCCGAGATGAAGAGAGTGAGCTAGTCTCCAAAGCTCGAGATGATTGTTCCTCCTCCTCACCTAAAAAATGAGAGGCAGAGGTAGCCAAGGACAGTACATCTTCCTCTGCAGCCAACTCAGGCATGGGTGGAGAAGCGAATCCAGTCGCTGCCACCGATGCCTCCAGCTGGCGTGCCTGAAGTAGGGATTTCATTTCTGCCAGTTTTGGGGACAACTGCTCAACTCTCGTAGCGAGGCCCTGATCAGGCTTAGCTCGCTTTTTCTTAGCGGGAGCCACAGAGGCTGTAACCTCGTTCCAGTGCTTTGAGCGCCTAAGTGGAGCCGCCTGCCCAGAAGGCGGAAGGTCATCGCCAAGCTCACACAACTGGGCCAGCCGGGCCAGCCAGGCCAGCCAGGCAAGCCGAGCCATCCTCACGGCACGGGGCATATAACTGCAGTTCATGCAGGGATTCTTACTCCACCAGGTGATCAGGCCCAAGCCAGGCAGGGCACAGGTTGTGGCTGAGTGGTTAGAGCAGTCGTCCTCCAATGCAAGAGTTGGGGGTTCGAACCCCACAGCAGTCACATGCCGAAGTGTCCCTGGGCAAGACACTGAACCCCTTGTTGCCTCCGATGTGTGTCCCATCGGTGTATGAATGTGATAAATCACTGATTAGTCTCTTTAGAATGATTTGTTCAATTAGCTTTGTAGAGATCTAGTAGAGTGCTGTATGAATGGGTAAATGAGGGCACAGATTGTAGTGTAAAGCGCTTTGAGTGTCTCAATAAGATAGAAAGGTGCTATATAAGTACAGTCCATTTACCATTCAATCCAACACAGCCCAGCCATCACAATTAGCTCAACTAAGAGATTTGGGAGAGGAGGCGAAAACGCTTTCTTCACCAAATAAGCAAAACAACAAACTTATAGGCAAGTAAGGCAATTAAGTAGAGGCTAACAGTACCATTAACTTAAAAAAAAATTTGGGAGAGGAGGTGGAATGCTTCTTCACCAATAAGCAAAACAACAGCTTGGCTACTAACAGTTAGCTCAGTCCAGGCTGACTACAAGGTAGGACAAACCACAGAAGCGAATGCTGGCGTTTTTGTACCAGTAAAACAAGAGCTTAACACGTAGCTCCGCCAAGCTTTATGAGTTTAACTGATAATATGAGCATAGCAACAGCTACTGCGAAACAACTTGGCCGCTAACTGCGTTAGCTCCTGCTAAGAAAGGGAGAGGCTAAGCAAGGAACGCTGCCTCGTCACGTATAAACCAATAATTTAGAGGTACTTACCGCTCTCTCGATAGCGTTATACTCACAACACCGTAGTCAAACGCTGTAGTCAGTAGGAGAGGCAAAAAACACGGTCTTTTCCGACAACCAGCAGAATACCTTGACCCATGCTAACTCGTCGCAGCCCGTAGAAGGGTGGCACATTGCGACTCTTGCCAACAGGCAACCAGGAGTCCAACGACGGTGAAAAGGGTCTGTAGTACACGACACTTAGAAGCGGGATTGATCTATACAAAAAGGCCCCTACTCACTGGTTATTATGGTGCTCCAATATAAGAACAGCAATTCAACTAGCCTTTGATCAGTTGATACATTTAGAACTTTCTTTCTTTCTAATTTTATTATTTTATTTTGTTAGTTCTACTTAATTTCATTTTATTTTGTTAATTTCAGTTAAACCTTCCCTCAACGCATAATAGACCAAAGCTTTTAATTTGCCTCAGTTACACTGCGTTATCCATATTATGTTGTTTTATTTCACGATTACAATTTCTCTATTCATACTGTGCCATGGTTATTATATTCATATATTTCAATTAACGTCACATAAATAGTGCAAAACTTAAATCAGTTGTGTGTATTTTAATTTAATTATGATATTACTCTAAAGAGAAGAACTCATGTTTTAGGGTACTTTAGTGAGACTAATAACATTATAACTTGTAGATTCACATTTTTAGTGTCCCTCTTTGAGGGTGGTGCCTCGAGACTGATATTTGTGAAGTTGTGACTGAGTTTGTTGAGTCTCTTTGGCCTGATGAAGTCTTTTGGATGAAAAATGAAACGTTTAAACAATAATAAACTGTCCAGAGGACCTGACTTAACTTTGTTAGAATATGACTTAGTAATGCTAGATCCCATCCCAACCAGACTGTTTGAATACACATTTCCCCTAATTAATGTCTAAATTTTGGAGTGACTTAATTTGTCTTTAATGAATGGCTACGTACCACAGAGCTTTAAGGTTGCTGTAATTAAACCTTTACTTAAAAGTCTGACCTTGATTCAGAAATTCTGGCCAACTATAGACCTATATCTAACCTAACTTTCATCTCAAAAATTCCAGAGAAAATAGTTGCAGGTCAGTTGTGTGAACATCTACAAAGAAATAATCTGTTTGAAGAGTTTCAATCAGGGTTTAGAGCTCATCATAGCACAGAAACAGCACTAGTGAAAGTCACTAATGATATTCTCATGGCCTCAAACAATGGACTTGTGTCTATACTGGTCCTGTTAGACCTCAGTGCTACATTTGATACAAGTGATCACTATATTTTACTACAGAGAGTTGAATATGATATTGCAATTACAGGAACAGCTCTAAAATGGTTTAAGTCATATTAATTTAATAGATTCCAGTTTGTAAATGTGAATAATGATGTTTCTTCTTACACCAAAGTTACTCATGGAGTTCCTCAGGGTCCAGTGCTTGGACCAATACTCTTTACCTTATATATGCTTCCACTCAGTAAAGTTATTAAACAGCATGGAATAAATTTTCATTGTTATGCTGATGACACACAGTTATATTTGTCTGTGAAACCCAACAAATCTAATCAACTACTTAGACTACAAGCATGTCTTAAAAAACCTGGATGACTCTTATTGTTCTGCATTTAATTCAGAAAAGACAGAGGTTGCGGTTTTTGGACCTGATCATCTTAGGAATACACTTTTCAGTCTTTCACATTCTGGATGACATTAATTTGGCCTCCAGTTCTAATATAAAAAAAAATCTTTGGTTATTTTTGATCAGGATGTCTTTTAATCCCCACATTAAAAAGTTACAAGGACCGCTTTCCTCCACCTGCATAAAATCACTAAAATTAGAAACATCTTGTCTAAAAGTTATGCTGGACTATTTCAAAGGTTTGTTATCTGGATGTCCAAAAACTTTGTTAAAACATCTTCAGTTGATCCAAAATGTTGCTGCCAGAGTCTTAACTGGAGTTAGTAGGAGAGATCATATCTCTCCAGTTTTAGCTTCTCTCCATTGGCTCCCTGTCAAATTCAGAATAGAATTCAAAATCTTACTTCTAACCTGCAAAGCTCTCAACAACCTATAGCTCCTTCTTATATTACCGATCTTTCATCCATCCATCCATCCATCCATCCATCCATCCATCCATCCATCCATCCATCCATCCATCCATCCATCCATTCATCCATCCATCCATCCATCCATCCATCCATCCATCCATCCATCCATCCATTATCTTTTACCCGCTTTTTCCTTGTTGGGTTGTGGGAGTCACTGGTGCCGATATCCAGCAGTCACTGTGCGAGAGGCGGGGGACACCCTGGACAGGTGGCAAATCATGGCCACATAGAAACAAATGAGACAAACAACCATTCACTCTCTCTCTCACACACCTAGGGACAATTTAGAGTTACAATCAGCCTAACATGCATGTTTTTGGTCTGTGGGTGTGTAGTGATGTAGGGCTAGGTTAGCTTCAGTTAGCTTAAGAGCTCCACTACAATCAATATTTAATAACGGGTTCTCACTTTTTCGAGCTACTTGACAGATATGTGACAGAGGTACTGTGTTGGAGATGGTCTAATCAGTGACATGAGACGTTAATTTTCTTTGACCCATCAAAATGAATGTGGTCATTTATTAACAGAATCAAAATTTAACATCAAAACATTGTACACTTGATTATGCTATCGGCTCTGATTAATAAAACTTGGCACGTTTTACTTAATAAAAACAACAGACATTTCTGAAGATATCTGGATTAATTACTGGCAAGATAGAAGAGTTTTAAAGATGGGAAATGAAGGAGTTTAAATGGAGAGAAAAGATGTGGAGGAAGAAAGTGTGTTGAAGAGGAATGGCACCCTTCATCCGACCCCAGCTCAGCCTCGGTACACTAGGCAGTGAAGCGACTCGTTACCTTTGCAGAAGATAGATCAGCTCCGGTACGGAGTTCCATTTCAACGCTACCTTTCAGCGTCTCCTTAGGATGGTTGAGAATCGTCCGAAGTAGTGACGGTACTCCGTTCAACAACACGCTCACCTCCCGTGTGGACTCACATGAGCTGTGAGTCCGTCAGCGGTTCCACTCGGATGTGGAAGGTTCCATAATCCCAACTAGACTCGGAAGAACTCCCAACGAACTCCAGCACTTCAGAACTTTCTCCAGGCACTAGAACTTCAGAACTAGCCCTTTCCCTCCGAACTGAACTTTCGGAACTTCTGTTCTTTTTTGGAACTAGGAAGTGTCGACTTTTAAAGAGTTCTGCTTCCGGTCACTTTTGGGAAGTCCTGATTGGTTGAAAGAACCAACAGGGGTGTGGTTTTAATGATGTCAGAGGGTCATTACAAGTCAGAAAAACAGTGGAGATGTTTAGGAACAGACAGAGAAATGTTTTGACGAAGAGAGAAAAACTACATGTGTCAGTTTTCTTGTTTCCGTCTGAGAGGTTTAAAAACATGACAGTACGTTCCAATAACTTGCTTCGGACTGTCTCCGACTTTTGACCAACATCACTCTCTCATTTCAGACAGAAGATCAAAAATGCATAATTACTTTGTAAAATAGACATTTAACGTGATTTCTACTTTGAATGAGGATTAAAAAATCATTAATACTGTTTCACAGTTGATTTAAAATGAGTGGTTCATTTCAACATTTAAAATGGTTTGAACGAAACACACTTTTGATTATCAAGACATTGTAAAATAGTAATGATAATATGAAAAAGAGAGTGTTCTTTCAATTGATTAGTTCAAGATACAATTAGACAGTCTCTGGATGAGCTAATTTGTATTTCTGGATTCAAATCAATGAAATAACAGTTCCTGTCCCATGAAGGTCTTCAGCGGCAGGTTTGACCGGAGGCCGAGTTCACTACAGTTGGAAACCAGAATACATAGAAAAAACCCAAAAATGCATAAAGAGAACATTCAATTCCACCCAGAATGCCCCCCAACAACAACAAAATTTAAAGAGATTAAACATTGACATGATTTTGTCTGAATATTTGCCTTTCTGCATTTCAATAATGGAGAGCACAAAGAGCTCTTGAAAGACTTTGTCTTGACCTTCTTTGTGGAGGTTCAAACTTGATTTGCCCAAGTGTTAGTGGTCTAAACTCTGTCTAGTCAGTTACATTGTAGCTCTTGAAAACATGTCATGGATTTATAAACCAAAGAGAATGCTCCTGGACTTGTTTTATACATTTCACATTTTGATTTTTTTTTTAAAACATCTAAATTTATTTCAACTGAATCAGCATGTTATTGATGAGACAAACATCTCTGTTCTTAAAAATCTAATCTACAAATGGTAAAAGTGCAGGTGTGACTAGCTCTGACTAAATGTGTGTATGTGAGTTAGCTATTACTCACATGACAACCTGTTAAAGATTGGATGATTCCAGATGATACTTTTAAATGCTTTTCATTTCTGCTCCACTACTTTATAACTTCAGTAATTTGCCGAGACCTTTTATTTCCTCTGAGAGCAGACAGCAGAGAGGCAACTGGGAAAGAAACTGAGAAAGTCTTGATGTAAATCCCCTGGCCACTCTCCAAACATAGACTGTAATTACATGGCAAGTGCCTTGAAACCCAATAAAACCTCATGTGACCGCTGCCTTTTATCAAAGCAGAATATATATGAGCTAAGCTCCAGTTCCTAATCATTACTGTGCAAGAAAACTAACACTGTGCACTCATTGTTAAGTAACACCTGCAACTTATTGCATTTCAAAACAACAACCCTGCTGCTTTCAACCTGTACAAGACTGATCATTACTAAAAAGCCTTGTCAGGACTACTCGAGGACCGAGATACCTCAGTTTAGAGTTGCATTCGGGCCTAAAAAATCCGACCCCACCTGGCCCCATCCCATAGCCATTTTTTCCGAGCCCAAGCCGACCAATTTGCCTGTAATTACAGGTCCGAACCCAAAAAAAACAAACAAAAAAACAACAACTATTGTTTTAATTTAGCTTTTACTGCTTTTGTAAGCAAATCATTTTGACATATTTTAAAAACATATTTCAAAGAAAGGAAGATATAAGAATTCTTGTTTATTACCAAGTCACCAAATGGATATTAACAAAACAAATCTACCATCTACATCTACCTTCACAGATATCTACACCTCCAGATGCAGGAAGAAGGCCACCTGCATCATGAAGGACCTCACTCACCCAGAACACACACTTTTTGCCCCGCTCCCCTCAGGCAGGAGGTTGAGGAGCATTAAGTGTAGAACCACTAGACTAAGGAACAGCTTCTACCCTGAAGCTGTTACACTCTGTTAGTGAATCTCTAACCAGAATAATCACTGTGAAAAATCACTGTAATGACACTTGATTGTTGATATGTGCTGCTGATTATCCATGCTGCTAATCTCATGCTGCTGATTTATTTCATGCTGCTATGTTCATTCGTACTCATCTACTCACACAGACTCATGTCCGTGCTACTGTTGTTTGGTGTATTGTTTTGCACTATTAAGTGTTAATTTAGTGTATTTATTAGTTTATATCTTAGATTCTTGGTACTGTTCATTTTACAATTTATATTTTTGCTATTGTTGGGTTTAACGGGGACCCTGTGTACATAATTTCGTTCCACCTCATGTATGATGTCATGCGAATGACAATAAAGAACCTTGAACTTGAATAGCCTAAAAAAATCAACTCTAAAGATAGGCTGAACAAAAATATTTTAGAGCAACATTATTTGGAATAATATAGAACAAGGGTATTTTAATTGAACGTGCAGATTGCTTCGGCTTTAGTTCAGATGTTGCAACTTCCTTCACCACAGATGACAGCAGGGTGCAGAGCTGGACGCGTGCGGCTGATGATCCGATGATCCATCTGAAGCTTAACAGGACTTTTTTTTTTACCTCTTTCAACCGGCTGGTCGGACCTGAGCATGCATCTGACCTGACACACATCAGCAGGTTTCACTTTGCTGGCTTTGTAGAGTGAGTTCTTCCATTTAAAAACCGCAACAAAAGCCAGAGTCCGACCTGGCCTGCCCATCAAGCACATCATTTTGACCTGACCTTGCCCGAATTTCGGGTCGGGCTCAGGTTAGAAATCACAGCTCTACCTTCGGTTGTTGTGACACAGCTGAAGAACTGTTCAGTCTGAAATTATACTTGAGATATCCTGATGCATGCTCAATAATCCAGGTAGAAAAATCTAAAAAAAGTTAAATCTGGTCCTTTGGACATTCAAAAGAAAAAAAAACAAAGCAAAACAACAAAAAAATGTAGAAACGTTTCGTCTCTCG
>NC_056499.1:49716600-49733560 GCF_014905685.2 Nematolebias whitei | reverse complement strand
CGAGAGACGAAACGTTTCTACATTTTTTTGTTGTTTTGCTTTGTTTTGGTTTTTTTTTGAATGTCCAGAGGACCAGATTTAACTTTTTTTAGATATACTTGAGATGTGAGTTCACATCACGTGCACCGCAGTATGGCAGCACTGATGGGCGCTATGTTTCGACTCGCCTTTTTTTTATTTTGACTTTTTTCGCCTGCACTGTACACCCACACTACGGGTATGACCTCGATGCACTTTGGGAGTTTTGTGTGTTGCTGCCTTGCCATCGTACCACCGTCATGGTTCAGTTCCCGGCCCTCTACCCACCTCAGGCTCAGGCTCCAGCCTGTCATGGCAGCCATCTCCATGATCCTCCATCTGCCTGCACGGACCAAACTCTACAGAACAGAACAGTTAATTTCTGTGGGGAAACCTGGATGTTCTGTGCCTACCGGACCCGGTTCTGGAGGGCAGTCATCGTCCGTTGCTGCGATTGTCATCATGCTGCTAACAGGACCACGCTGCTAACAGTAATAGTGTTTTTATAACACTATTATTATTATTATAATTGCTTTTTATTGCAGTATATTATGTGTGTAAAACATACCTTCTGTGAGGTACTAGTTTGTAGATTCATCTTACTTGCACCGTTGTATTCTACCATTTTGTTTACTATATTTCTTTTGAACCTTGTAGACGTATTTCTTTTTCACCTTTGGTGCTTTTGCTGCATTCTTTGGCATTTCTTGTTTGTTTTATTTGGCAAGTCAAGGCAGTTCTTTTAGTCCTGAACATTTCATGGCATTGATGACCTTGTGTTGACCTGCATGTGACAAATAAACAATAAACTAAACTACTCCATATAAATCGTTTATTAATCTTTATTTGACAATAATATAAGCCCACAACCCTTGAATCTGTCCATTGACCGATGCTAAAGGCAAAAAGATGATGGTTTTAGCCGCTGTCTCTGTGTTTCGTTGTTTGAACCACTTGATGGATTTGAATGAAATAATTATTTTACTCTTTAATCAGAAATATTGAGACAAAGTTTGGTGTGAAAGAGTCACATTGCATGACATCGTTGTTCAAAACGTTGACTTTAAGAACCAAGACAACGTTTGTGGAGTATCCTCTCTGAAATACCCTTTAGGCTTGATGGTAAAGTTAAATATAACTCTTTTAGATTGTACATGTTGAACCAATTACTTTATCTCAAATAAAATAAAATCTATAAAAATAAAACGCCGGAGTCCTCAATTGATTCTAAAATGTACAAATCATGAAGATACTTTAATTTCTTTTAGAAAACTCCAAACATTGCAGACTTTACCCTCATCTTCAACTTTAACAGTGTTCCAGTAAAAATAATAATAAAAAAATTGACCAAGTTTATTTGTTGAGGCTGGACACACAACTTCATGCTGTCTGGTTACACACAGTGCAGTGCTGTCACTCAAACGTCAGCACAGAAGGAGTTATTACAAAAGTCTCTGAACACACACAAGAAAAATAAAATTATGAGTTTTCTGTGTGTAAAATAATCCTTACTCATAAACAGTTCATATGGGTTTGATAAAGCCTATTTAACTAATAAAGTGGGCTGAGTGTAGGTGAGTAGGTTGAAGGACAGTTTTTACCCAGAAATATAACTGACGAGTCATCATTTACTGAAAGTGATGATCAGCGTGTCCTCAGGCGGTTGTTTCGGGTCACACTGTGTTTATCTCTACAGTCTGAGCCACAGTGCAGAATCCACTCTCCTCCTCCTGCAGGATCAGCAGCTCCCCCACCGCCTGTTGCCCACGGACCACAATGCACTGCTCTGCACCATCTGATATCACCACCTCCATCAGCTCCGGCTCTGTCCCATCAGGGAGTGAGCAATCGGCTGCGAGGAGCAGAGGTGTGGAGGTCGGTGCAGAAAAGTCATCCGTGTGGACGTAAACAACAGCGTGCTGGACGTCGCTCTGAGCCTCTTCTGCTCCTCCAGTCAACATTTCAATGCTATTGAACTTCTCTGTGTGCTTGTCTTGTTCTCCTCTCTGCTTTACTTCACCTCTGTCCCTCCCCTCTGACGCTCGAAGAAGCGGATACTTCTTGGGTCTACCTCGAACTGGCTTTGAGTGGCTGCAGCCTGGAGCCTCTGACTCCTGCTCAGCCTCGTCTCTCGGGCCTCCTGCCTCCATCTGAGCTCCTTTGACTGTCCTGTGCTGAGCTTGGTGCCTCAGCAGACTTTGTTTCACAGTGTAGGAGGCGCCGCAGGAGCAGCTGTACAGCTTCTCCTTCAGGTGGGATGACCTCATGTGTCTCCTCAGTTTGGTGGCCAACGTGTAGCCTGAAGAGAAAACAAGAGCACCACAAAAAGCACATTACACGCCTGCTCCTAAACTATTATACAGCAACCTACAGCACTGTCCCAGGCCAGCAAAGACTTTAATGTTGACCTTGACTTGTGGCCCTGACCTTGGAGATGAGGTGGTGAAAGGTGTAAGTAACACATCTAGTGATGATGCATATG
Organism: Nematolebias whitei; assembly: GCF_014905685.2. Taxonomy (NCBI): domain Eukaryota; kingdom Metazoa; phylum Chordata; class Actinopteri; order Cyprinodontiformes; family Rivulidae; genus Nematolebias; species Nematolebias whitei. Next base: position 49,731,060 of record NC_056499.1, on the reverse strand, counting down.
TGCAGCAAGTTATGTTAAATTATTTTGAATAGATCAGAAGTTATGGGCACAAATTCTGGTCATAATTATTTTGTGCTTGTAAATCAGTTTGGTAACCTTGTATAATCTTTGTGCATGTGTAGACAGGAATGTGGGTGTGTAAAAAAGATATGTATTTGTAAAAAAATAATCACACAAGTTACAAATCTTTGTTGTGAAGGTCTGTTTACAGTTAAGACTCTGGCAGCAGCATTTTGGATCAACTGAAGACGTTTTAAAGACGTATTTGGACATCCAGATAATAAACCATTGCAATAGTCCAGTCTAGATGTGACAAATGCATGGACCAGTTTTTCTGCATCATTTTTAGATAAGATGTTTCTAATTTTAGTGATATTACGCAGGTGGAAGAAGGCAGTTCTAGTAACGTTTTTAATGTGGGGGATTAAAGACATGTCCTGATCAAAAATAACACCAAGCTTTCTAACATTAGAGCTGGAGGACGTGATGCCATCCAGAGAAAGTTTCTCATAAAATATTGCACGGTCCGAGGTAATTTACCTTAAGTGTTGAAAATGACCTTGAGCTACTACCACAACATAATTTGCTCAATGTCTGTAAAACTGATCCATGTAGAACCTTTTTTGTGATGCCTTTGTTCACTAAGCTGTGGTGGAGATTTTGACCTGACACTGACCAGTCAGCTGAGAGGAAGAAACATCCAGTCATAATCCGTACCTGTAAATTGAAACTTGCACACAGAGCTTTAGTTTTTTTTTTTGTTTTGTATCTGGAGTTAGTGGGAGAGATCATATCTCTCCAGTTTTAGTTTCTCTCCATTGGCTCCCTGTCAAATCCAGAATAGAATTCAAAATCTTACTTAACCTACAAAGCTCTCAACAACCTAGTTCCATCTTATATTACAGATCTTATTGTTCCACATTTTCCTAACAGAACATTTCGTTCTCAGACTGCAGGTTTACTTGTGGTTCCTAGAGTTTCCAAAAACAGAATGGGAGGAAGATCTTTCAGTTATCAGGCTCCTCTCTTGTGGAACCAACTTCCAGTTTCTGTCTGTGAGACTGACATATTGTCCAGTTTTAAGACTGGGATTAAGACTTTCTTTTGTGATGGTAAATGATAAATGGACTGTACTTATATAGCGCCTTTCTATCTTATTTCAAGATACTCAAAACTATTCACACTACAATCTGTGTCCTCATTTACCCATTCATGCAGCACTCTACTAGATCTCTACAAAGCTAATTGAACAAATCATTCTAAAGAAACTAATCAGTGCTTTACAGGTCCTTCTCAAAAAATTAGCATATTGTGATAAAGGTCATTATTTTCCATAATGTAATGATAAAAATGAAACTTCCATATATTTCAGATTCATTGCACACCAACTGAAATATTTCAGGTCTTTAATTGTTTTAATACTGATGATTATGGCATACAGCTCATGAAAACCCAAAATGCCTGTCCCAAAAAATTAGAATATTTCATCGAAAGACAAGTGTTTTTAATACAAAAAACGCCAACCTTCAAATAATCATGTTCAGTTATGCACTCAATAATTGGTCGGGAATCCTTTTGCATGAATGACTGCTTCAATGCGGCGTGGCATGGAGGCAATCAGCCTGTGGCACTGCTGAGGTGTTATGGAGGCCCAGGATGCTTCGGTAGCGGCCTTAAGCTCATCCAGAGTGTTGGGTCTTGCGTCTCTCAACTTTCTCTTCACAATATCCCACAGGTTCTCTATGGGGTTCAGGTCAGGAGAATTGGCAGGCCAATTGAGCACAGTAATACCATGGTCAGTAAACCATTTACCAGTGGTTTTGGCACTGTGAGCAGGTGCCAGGTCGTGCTGAAAAATGAAATCTTCATCTCCATAAAGCTTTTCAGCAGATGGAAGCATGAAGTGCTCCAAAATCTCCTGATAGCTAGCTGCATTGACCCTGCCCTTGATAAAACACAGTGGACCAACACCAGCAGCTGACATGGCACCCCAGACCATCACTGACTGTGGGTGCTTCACACTAGACTTCTGGCATTTTGGCATTTCCTTCTCCCCAGTCTTCCTCCAGACTCTGGCACCTTGATTTCCGAATGACATGCAAAATTTGCTTTCCTCTGAAAAAAGTACTTTGGACCACTGAGCAACAGTCCAGTGCTGCTTCTCTGTAGCCCAGGTCAGGCGCTTCTGCCGCTGTTTCTGGTTCAAAAGTGGCTTGACCTGGGGAATGTGGCACCTGTAGCCCATTTCCTGCACACGCCTGTGCACAGTGGCTCTGGATGTTTCTACTCCAGACTCAGTCCACTGCTTCCGCAGGTCCCCCAAGGTCTGGAATCGGCCCTTCTCCACAATCCTCCTCAGGGTCCGGTCACCTCTTCTCGTTGTGCAGCGTTTTCTGCCACACTTTTCCCTTCCCACAGACTTCCCACTGAGGTGCCTTTATACAGCACTCTGGGAACAGCCTATTCGTTCAGCAATTTCTTTCTGTGTCTTACCCTCTTGCTTGAGGGTGTCAATGATGGCCTTCTGGACAGCAGTCAGGTCGGCAGTCTTACCCATGATTGCGGTTTTGAGTAATGAACAAGGCTGGGAGTTTTTCAAAGCCTCAGGAATCTTTTGCAGGTGTTTAGAGTTACGTCGTTGATTCAGATGGTTAGGTTAATAGCTTGTTTAGAGAACCTTTTCATGATATGCAAATTTTTTGGGACAAGCATTTTGGGTTTTCATGAGCTGTATGCCATAATCATCCGTATTAAAACAATTAAAGACCTGAAATATTTCAGTTGGTGTGCAATGAATCTGAAATATATGAAAGTTTCATTTTTATCATTACTTTATGGAAAATAATGACCTTTATCACAATATGCTAATTTTTTGAGAAGGATCTGTAGATCACATTCATACACTGATGGGACACATCAGAGGCTATGAGGGGTTCAGTGTCTTGCCCAGGGACACTTCAGCATGTGACTGCTGGTGGATTCGAACCCCAAACTCTCGCATTGGAGGACAACTGCTCTAACCACTCAGCCACAGCCGCCCCAATAAAGATAAGTATAGATAAGATATTAGATAATATAAATAAATCCTATAGTTAGGGTTGGATTGTTATGCTGCTATAGGCTTAGACTACTGGAGGACAAATTGACCACATTCCCTCAAATGAATAGTTACAAATGAATACAAATTAATAATTTGTACTTGTAATTATTTATATCTTAACATGTGTTTTTTCTGTCTTTCCTCCAACAGAAAGACGTGCCCACTGCTTGCCTCCACTCTGGACCTGTCATTCTGTGTCTGTCTCTCCTCCCTGTCCTTTCAAACCAGCTGGTCGAAGCAGATGGCTGTTCGTCCTGAGTCTGGTTCTGCTGGAGGTTTCTTCCTGTTAAAGGGAGTTTTTTCTTTCCACTGTCTCCATTGTGCTTGCTCAAGGGAGACTGTGAGACGAAGTGAAGATTCAACACAATCTGCTGCTTCGTTAGATAAATAACTTTTACTAATCTACTTTTTAATGAATATGAATGTTTCTGTTCAGTGCACTGAGATGACTTCTGTTGTGACTTGGTGCTTTATAAATGAAGTAAACTGAATTGACCTCTACCACAACAGTTACAAGGGTTGACCGTTATAGCTATGACTGTTCCTTCCCAGTTTAAAATGTTCTGAATCTTTAACTCTGGCATGAATGGCAGCAAGTGATATATACTCCTACAAGGTCCAAAGGTTTTTGTGTTTCAAGTTTCAGGTCTAAACTCACCACCAGTCAGTCATTCTATGTTTTAGTTACAAAAGAAAAGAAATTAAATAAATAAATAAAAATAATAATAAATGATAATAAAAAAGTAATAATAAATAAAATAATATGTAGGGGGAAAGGTTGTGGTCTGAACACCTTTTAGCAGGTGCATACACTAATCGTTCAGTTATGTAATAAATGTTGACCGGCCTAAACCACAAAATTACACGTGAGTTCTTGTAACAAATTTAATTCCCCTCACTCGAAGAAAAGACAAAGAATCTGGTCATTTAAATACACAATTCTGTGACATTTATTTTCAGTTTGAATAATAACAATATGAAATTATGTCAAATATGAAATATGGGTGAATAACCAATAGTAGTATTTCAGAAAGTGAATGACGTAAATAAAAGAGACTTTGAGAAGAGTATTTTGGACTAAGGTTTTAGTTCTAACGTTAAAATTTAGGTAAGCTTTATCTCAGATTTGTGAATTAAATTATGTTTAAACTCAGTTGGCACTTGTTTTCTCATCAGGAGTGTAGTGAGTCACGTGGGTACGTGTCACTTGTTGTATGACAAATATATGAAATATATATTTATGCATACCTTTCACGAGTTCTTCATTTTTCTGACTGTAAATGCCGTGCATTGAATTTAACAGAAATGTAACGAGAGACGTTATTACCTTTGACCCATCAAATGAATGGAGTCATTTATTTTCAGAATCAAAGTTTAACATCAAACATTTACATTAATTTGGCAAAATATGAAAATAATAACAGACAGTTTCACAAATAATGAACTTCAAATCACTCGGCGGTGATTTGAGGACTTTGCTTCAGATATTTCTAAAAATATCTGTACTGATTTATGAGAGAGAGGTGAGTTTAAGAGGAAATTGAGATTTATCTTACAGAGAACTATGTGAGGGAATTTAATCTGTTTGACCAGAAATTGCACGCTCCGTCAGGTATCTCAGCTTGTCCCAGGTACACTTTAGCCGAAGAAGAAACCGTTACCTTGTTGACGATCGATCACCTCAGTAAGAATCCTTTTCAACTGATATCAGCGTCTCCGTTGAGAACAGCTAAAATCCTTGCGAGAGTCGTGCGTGGGTCGTTCAAACAGAAATTATAATTCCAAACGTCTCTGGATCATCCTGAATTCTCGAATTCTCTTCAGAACTCCTTGAGCACTACATGAGAACTTTTCCATTCTCCATTCCAACTCTCTCCTTCTTTCATTCTCCTTTCCATTCTAACATGAACTGGGAAGTTGCCACATTTTATATGAGTTTACTTCCGAGTTTACTTCAGAGCTTTCTGATTCGTGGATGGACCAGAAAGAGGAGTGGTTTTGACGTAAGGTGTTTATCAAAAGTCGAGGTCAGAGAATGAAATTTGTTTAACAACTGACAGAGAGATTATTGCAAAAAGCAGACTTCGTGGAGCCAACTCTTGGTAATCTTCTGAAAAAGTTTAAACATGACATTTCTTCTTCAGTAAACATTTAGTTGATCGAAGCTTCAACTTTCACACACTTACGACTTGACTCATTTCAGACAGAAAATCAAGAAATGCATATTCAGGTGATTTCTTGTTTGAATGAGGAATAAAAATCATTACTTACTGTTTATGTAAAATAAAAATGAGTAGTTCTTTTCAACCTGTAAAGCATTGAGTGAACTAACACAATTTGATTATCAAAACATTTGTAAGACAGTAATGATTATAGAGGATTGTCTTTTCTGCTTGATTAATTCAAGAAAGAAAGTCATCAGATGGCCCAGACTTATTCAGATCAATGAAAATAACAGTCTCTGTCCATCTGGTAGATTTGAGGTCATCTAGTTCACTACAGGAGGAAGATGTTTTGTCCTACCAGGGAGTTGTCCATTTTCTCATTACCACGGTGAATATAATGACTTTGCCAGAGGTCCATGCTGTTAACGGAGGGTTGTTTTCTCCAGGGCCATGTAGGGGCCAGCTGGGCATCACTCTTCAGGGTGTTTGAGCATTTTAAGGACTTCTCTCCATCATGGCTGCTTCCTCAAGAGAGTTCTCTGCAACTTTCTTGAACAACTTTAAGCAACTGTTCATCTCAGCAACTGCCCAACGTCTACTGACCTCTGGTGTCCATCTACCTGACACATCATGTTGCTGCTGATCTGTTTTATGTTGCTGCTGATCTGTTTCATGTTGCTGCTGATCTATTTCATGTTGATGTGTTCATTCATGCTCATCTGCTCACAAAGACTCTTGTTCGTGCTGCTGTTTGGCGTATTGTTTTTATGCTATTAGTGCTTAGTGTATAATTAGTTAACATTTTTCTTAGTTCATATCTTAGATCTTATTACTGTTTTTCTTTTACATTTTATTGTTGGATGTACCTGGGACCCTGTGTACATAATCTCGTTCCACCACATGTACCACATGTGATGCAAACGACAATAAAGAAACTCTGACTCTTATTACTTCAGAGCAAACGGTTGTTACTGCTAGAAGACTTGTTGTCTACTTGTAGAGCTGTTATAGTACAACACACAAGCACCTGTTCTACATCGATACAGCACTTCTTGTGTTCTAACTGTCTGGCTTTGACTCATCGATGAGATGTGCATCTTTTGCAGCATTTTGAGCATCAGTCTAACTCAGTCTTCACAAAGTGAACTTATTTGTCAACACCAAACAGGGTCTCACTGCTGAGTTGCACTTCATCCACATTTAAACAGGATATTGCTTTAGTTTTTTTTTTTTTTTTTTTACAGAATGCAAATTACTGTCAGGACTTTATGTTTTAACTGCCTGCACACCAAGTCAAGCTCCATATGAGCAATTTCATTGGAGTGTGACGTTCCAGGGTAATGCCCTCCTCAGACAAAGGGCAGGGGTAATTGGTGTGTGGATCAAAAAGTGTTCTTCATTATTCTACTCATATTTTGTCTTGTGCTGATTAATGTCTGAATGTGAGGCACTGTCTGCTCAAAGGTTCAATAATCGGATCATATTTTTACTCTGAACATAAAACGGCAACAGCAGCATTTACAGTAACAAAATTTATAGATGCAACAACGTCTGACACTGATCGCTGGCAGAGTTGATGACTTATACCACCTGACATGCATGTCCTCTGAAAAAGTTCATCAGGTCCTTTTTTCTCCTGAGATATCATCTTTATGTGAGGTGAGGTATAAATCATTACCTCTTCTAGTTGTGTGTCAGACATGGTTGTATCTAAAAATTATTGTCAAACAAGTGCATAAAATCCTATTGTTTTATATTTAGAATCAATTAAAATACAATTATAGAACATTTCAGCAGGACTGAACGTTTTTTTGTGAAACACTTAACTAAGTCAAAACTTACTGATTTGTGCTCTTAAAATATAATTTTTATGTTCTGTGCATCTTCAAACAGAAGGAAAAACATTATATAAAAGGAACAAAAAATGTGAATAAAAATATTGTGTTCCTTTAAAAAGTCTTTCATAATGAGATTCTAATAAAATGTAACTATATATTTTTGACTTGGTTCCATCCTGTTGAACTTAGTCAAAATAATTAAATGTTCATGAGGGTGTACATATATAGTTTTTAATTGCCCCATCGGAGAGCGACAAGCTAAAGTGACCCCATTGTCGGGATTTTGGTCAAGGTTTATGGATGTTTTCAACTACGTTGGCTGAGAATGTTAACCGCCCATGAACCATGTGTTTGAGTTACCAGAGAGTCCTTTTCTCTCTCAGAGAGTGCTGAATGAGGAGCTGATTTGATCCTGCATGCACAACTGGATGGCCAAGGACATCAGTGTCTGCCTGTGAGATGTGATAAGGTTATAAAAACAATTCTCGCATGTTGATCATGGCAGATTCTCATGACTGAGCTCCATGCATGTAGAACTTCTGTACACCTGTAGTGAAAGTCTGCCCTTGCAAGAAGAAAAACTATTTAAAAAAAAATCTTCTCATGTCCTTGAGTGTGGCTTATTAGAGTAAGTTTGATGAATAGAGGATATTTTTATCCAACAGAGGGGAAATTGCAAATACCATTGGTCTGTGTTGTAAACTTGAAAAATAAATGAGGTACCAACTTCCATTTGTGTGTGGCTGCATCTAGATGTAAGAAAGGTCACCATCAAAAACTGGGTTGCCACATCAAAATTCAAAATGGCCACTGCTATATATTTATGTTTATGGGCCACCCCTATCATTTGAGGAAAATGCTTTCTACTTTTTATATTGCTTAATAGTAATCGGTGGGGATCAAGGCCCCCATTGGCCACCCACTGGCTTCACAATTGTGCCTGGTGGTGGATGAAATTGCTCCTGCCACTTGCCAGGATCAGTCACTCTGCAATGCCTCGTCAAGCAAAAAAAAAAAAACTGCTGCTAGTCTTCTAGTGTATCTCCTACCCACTTGAATGTCTTGTGACAAACCCTTAAGGTGTACTTGCATTCCTTGTTTAATCCCAATCCCAGAAAAAAAAAACTACAAATATTTATTATTCAAATCCTTCAGTGACGAGGGGCATTGGCGTGCCACTCGTTTTAGTTCTATTCTTGATAATTACTTGAAGAGCAGCAGCAAAAAAAAAATTGTACAGTTTATTATTGAAGGTAAAATTTAAGTTAAGCTCTGACAAAAGTGCCTCAATCTAAAAATTGCACTACATGACCAAGCGCATGATGTCGACAGTTTCTGAGTCTACTGTATTATTATCTCGCTGTCATTTCTGAATAGGAAGCAATCATGAGGAAGAAAAGGTCCTTTTCATCTGTCCTTGGCTTCAATAATAAAAGAAGTGAACTCAGCAAACAGGTTCTTGCTGTTGAACACGTCCCAAAAGGAATATGTAGACATATGTGTGAGCAGCACTTTGTGGACAGAGCAGCTGCAGCCTGCTGGTTGAGATAAACAAGACTGGTTGGAGAAGAGAGGGAACCAACCTACGTGAGCTTCATGTCCACCGACTGGCTTCATCATCATATTTTTCACTGTTTTGTTTCAGCTGCAGCTTTTCTACCCTGAGACCATCCTAATTCTCTGCTGAAAGAACAAAGTCAGAGCAGAAAATGTATGCAAATATCAAAAGAAGCATTTTTAAGTGGATAATGTGAATTTTTGTTTATTTTAATTTTAACTGTAAAGTATCTGAAGTAAAAAGCAGTACACCAATGTCTCCGTCACTGAGGGGTTTGAATAGTGAATGTTTGTAGTTTTGGAGATTAATGTTTTTCTGGACTGGAAATAAACAGGGAACGCAAGTAAACAATCCAGCAATGTTCAGTCAGGTCATCTGGACCATCTGGTCATCCAAGTGTAACCAGTTCCTTTCTGCATTGTGCTGGTTAATAGTGAAAGATTAGACCGTGACACGGTTTATCTCAGACATGGTTGGTTCTTCCGTTTATTCTGACAAGAATAACAAACACAAAACACCCACGTTATTGGCTGCCCGCTCCAAATCCTACACAAAAGAAAAGTATATAACAACTAAAACCAATTCCTGCTACGTTACACTCGTAAATTCACTAAATATTTCCATTATGGGATGGCATTATGGGATGGATGCATTATGGGATTGTTGCTGAGACGCTTCGTCCTTCATCTGAAGGACTTCTTCACGGATGAAGGATGAAACGTCTCAGCAAAAAAAGAAACCGTCCAGATGATCTGATTGAACATTGCTGGAATTTATACCTGGATTATTAAGAATGAACTATTGGTGCAAGATGTTCAAGTGGGTAGAAGTTACACTGTCTTCAGAACAGAGGTCATTTGTTCTATGTCATATAGGCTTCGCCCTTTAAGGCTGTCGCTGATGGGTTTATCCCGTTATGCGCAGCATAAGCACTGAAAAAATTTAGTCCACGCCCACCTGCTGTGTGGGCCCCACCCGGTCCGTATAAATTACGTTAAGAGCGGGAAATCGGCTCCCATTTTTTCTTCAGCGAGCTAAAAATAGCACTGTCAGAAGAACAAAGAAGGTAAATTGTGTAAATGACCAACCTTTGTGAAGGATGCTTGGCCCGGCAGTCGACCTCCGGTCGTCCGGTGAGTTCTCCTCCCCGAGGAGAAGATGACGAGCAGTCTTATTCCAAGGTAAGCGTCGGGGAACATTTCCCAGTGACAGGTCACTACACGCTGGACAACGCCATCTTGTATTTTTTCCTCTTATCGCCGACCCTCGGGGCGAACCGGATGGTTCCTCCGGGGCAAGGCGTGCTCAGCTGCAGCCCCCGCTGCTCATTCCCTCCTGGGGAGCGTAGTGTAGGTGGAGGGGGGCTGAGTGAATGCTCACCCCATCCCACCTCGTTTCGCATCGGCGATCACACCGCTCCCGGCCGACAGCGCCCTCACGGTTGCCCGGCGGAACCCAGGAGGAGGCTGACATGAAGGGACCCCTTTTTTCTACGTCCCACGCCTTTTCCCGCCAGTTCGGATGATCGGCGAGAAGGTTGTTTTCACTGGGCTCCACTCTGGCTCACCGTCTTGATCCATACGGCCCCGTGTTCCAACAGGACGTTCGACGGGCGAGGCCACAGACGGTTCTTTCCTGGTAGATTGGGGGAGTCGGTCCCCAGTCCGCTCCCATCACCAGAGTTGAGGGATTCACCGAGCGGGGCTATTCCTCGGTAACCCCCCTGGAGCCAAGCCTCGCGGAAGCCTTCGGAGCGAAGCTGCCCAGGTCGGAGCAGCGTCCCGTCCCTCCGGAGGAACACGAACCAGACGGTGACCACGCTCTCCAATCGAGCCCACCGATGTGTTTTTCAGGCAGCCGCAGCTAGCAACAACGTGCCCGCTGCTACCATATAGTATGTCCAAGGGACTGAAGGCCGCAGACCTGCCTTGGAGACAAAGAACTCCTTCTGTAAGGCAGCTGACATCAGCTCAACATGTGTGCCTCTCCTACGGTTTGCCTGTCGAGGGTTGCAGCGTGGATGACGATGATCCAACGATCCACCTGGCTTCGTTACTCCCCTCGCTGCCGGAGAAACTGCACAAGACCTGATGAAGCCCATCGCGGACGTGCTGTTCAGAGCAGCTTCAAACCATGCTGGCGAATTGAAACAGTCGGAGGAGGTGCCAGAGACTGTGCGCCACCTCATCAAGCCGCGCAGCTCATCCCGGCCCGCTGGAGGGACCGTCGCGAGCAAGCTTCGACTTTTCCACGGCCGCGGCTCTCGCTGAGTTCCACCACCAGCTCCGCCCGTCAGAATCCAGCCCTCTTCATTCCGGCAACCTGCAGCTCAGCGTTTCCCCAGAGTTCGCCTGCAAGACAGCGCTCTAGGCAAACAATCGCAGAGCTCATGAGAGAGAAGTTTCTCAAAATGACGGTCTCCGGAGGGTGTGTGTAAAAGTGACACGAAAGTTGAAATAAATCATCATTTAATGATCAAAGTGTCTGTTTTTTAGCCAGTCTGTAAGCTCGGATGAGCTCACAGCGGCCGCACACATAAAGAGCCGGTGTCCTTAATAAGGTTTTTTAAACTCACCGCCGCTCCAAGACATTACTAGTCGCTCACACGGCACGATGGTAAGTGAAAATAACTCGTTATCATCCCGAGCTGCACGATCCTCACTCAAGCGGTGTCAACTCGCACTCGTGGGATGAAACAGCCTCCACACATGAGCCGGTGTCCTTAATTAAAGTTTTTTTAACTCGCCGCCGCTCTAGACATGACGAGTCGATCACGCGACATGATGGTAAGCGAAAATAACTCGTTATCAACTGGAGCTACACGATTCTCACTCAAGCGGTACCAACTCGCACTCGTGGGATGAAACAGCCTCCACACATAGGAGCCGGTGTCCTTAATAAGGTTTTTTTTTTTAAAACTCACCGCTGCTCTAAGACATGACGAATCGCTCACACGATCCTCACTCAAGCGGTGTCAACTCGCACTCGTGGATGAAACAGCCTCCATCCAACGGCGCTGCGTTGATGTTGGCGCACACACACAGCTGCCCGGCGCTAACCGGCTCACATCGGTATAAATGTGGTCCGCAGGCTGGTTCGGGTGGAGGTCCTTCACTCTCACAAGAAGCGACACCCGTCTCAACGAATCAAACGCGGGCAGCCGTCACCCACCGCGTCTCAGCGTTCGGCAGCTCACGGCAGCATAAGCGTGAAGCAGCTGAACGAACCCGGTGATGAGTCCCGCCTCCCTCCAGCGCGCGCCCCTCCAGCGAGAGCGGCGCGCGTCCCTCCAGAGAAAAACGTGTGCTCCCGCGGGGCTAGCAGCCTTCATTCCAACAGCACGGCGTAAATGAAGTCACGCCCTCCGCCTCTCAACGTTCGCACAGCGACGTCAAACGCGCAGCCCCACCGCGTCATCAGCTGTCACATGCTTCGCCTTCAGCACAAGCCTTGCCTTGGATCATATAGAAAACATTCCCACGACGCATGACGGCGGTTGAGGGGCGGACTGCTGACAGCCGTACAAAACGTGACACAACACTTAACGCACGTTCACCCTACGAACGTTACGTAGAGTGGCTAAAACATGCTCGCCGTTTTTCAGATGGATGGACAGGGTTTTTGCAAATGGTTACAAGTTACAGTTTGCAACCCGAACCCCTCCATTCAGAGGAGTTATAAAAACGGTCCTGTCATCATCAGACTAAATCTCATCCCTAAATGCAGAAGTCCAAGTGTTTCTGATAAAAGTAATCTCCAGAGTCCCCCAACGGAGAGAAAACACAGGGTTTTTACTCACGGATCGGAGGGATGAGACCGTTTTTTGGACCTGTTGTACAACATCCAGAAAACGCATACCGATCATCCTAAAACACAGAGACGAGAGTTTTTGTTTTACCTGGATGATCTGCTGCTCCTGTCACTCCAGACAGGAGGCGCTGATGCAGGATCAGATGTTGACATCACACCTGTTAAATCTGGGCTTCGCCATAAATTGGAAGGAAGCTCGATTTTCCCGACCCAGACATTTGTTTATCTGGGAGTGGAATTAAATTCAACCACCATGAAAGCTCGTTTATCACAAACGAGATTCGACACTTTTAAAAAGCCAACTCCGCCACGTAAGACCTGGCAAGTGATAACAGCTGTCTCCGTCATGAAGCTGTTGGGAATGATGTCATCAACTCACACAGTGGTTCCGCTGGTTTGTTACACATGAGACGCCTCCAGAGGTGGTTTGCACGTCTGCATGTGGATCCAGTAAAACAAAACGACGGATGATCATTGTCCCTTCCTCTGTGAGAGCAGACCTCCGACTCTGGGGAAACACCCTGGTTCTGTCAGAGGGAGTTCCCGTCAGCAGTCCCACGTCACACGTGTCAGTCTTCACGGATGCGTCGCTGTCAGGCTGGGGGGGGGACATGCCTATCTCAAGCAGTAGGGGCGCTGTGGCCCCACCACACATCAGCCCACATCAATGTTTTGGAGTGTCGCACAGTACTGAATATGATTCAACACTTTGCTCCCGTGCTACAGAATCAACACGTGTCGATTCACACAGACAACATGGTGACTGCTGCGTACATAACCACCAAGGGGTGTACGTTCAGCCCAGATGTTACACATTGCGCGAAAGCTACTGTGTTGGGCTCATCAAACCTGCTCTCCATTAGAGCGGTTTACATATCTGGTTTCTGAACAGAGGGGCAGATGTGATGTCCAGGGGCGGCCCACGTCACGCGGACTGGACCCTCCATCCAGATCTGATGTTTTCAGTCGTGGCAGAAGTTGGCAAAGCAGCTGTGGACCTGTTTGCGACGCGAGAGAACTCTCAGTGTCAACTATGGTTTTCCCTGAGCCCGCGAGACGATCCATCGCTGGGGGTGGATGCATTTGCTCACAGCCCGTGGCCCAAAACGCTTTTGTACGCGTTTTCTCCCACCTCCTATGTTTTTACGGTTCCTGAACCGAGTTCAGGAGGAGGGATTGACAGCTCTCCTGGTGGCTCCCGAGCGCGTGAACGCACCATGGTTCCCAGTCCTGCAACGTCTGTTGTCGGGTCGACCGTGGAAACTGCCATGGAGGGAGGATGCTCTCCTTCAAGCAGGAGGAGCGATCAAGAGTTACCCAGAAATAGGTCAGCACCTGTGGGTCTGACCACTGGGCGGTCCCACTTAGAGAGGATGGGTCTCCCTCAGGAGATAGTGTGCACAATTCAAGATTCACGTGCTGCATCTGCCACAGCTCTGTACACATCAAAGGAGACGGCTTTTCAGCGCTGGTGTACAGAGAAAGGTTTAGAGGCCACCTCATGTCCATTAGGCGGCGTGTTGTCTTTCTACAACAGCTGATGGATAGGAAGTTGGCATTCAGTACGTTTTAACGTACGTTGCAGTCATCTCTTCCTGCCACGAAGGGTTCGGAGACAGAACAGCTTTTAATCACCCGCTGATGAAGCGTTTTTCTAAAAGGTGTTCAAAGACGCAGGCCTGCTTCATGCCCACTTGCTCCACAGTGGGATTTAACGCTGGTCCTGCGAGCCCTGATCAAAGCTCCAATTGAGCCTCTGGATCAGGTTTTCACTTAAATTCTTGTCTCTTAAAACAGCCCTGCTGCTGGCTTTAACACCTGCTAAGAGGGTAAGTAATTTATCTGCCCTCTCTGTTGCTTCGTCATGCCTTAGAATTTAGGCTGACGGGCAGCTCAGCTGATTTAAGACCAAACCCAGCTTTTATGCCTAAAACATCACGAGCTCTTTTAAATCAAGAGTGATATCATTGGAGGGGTTTCTTCCCCCCC
>NC_056499.1:49692700-49716500 GCF_014905685.2 Nematolebias whitei | reverse complement strand
GATCAGAAGAAGAAGCATCTTTTCATCTTCTCTGTCCGGTGCGGGCGTTGACGTGTTACACAGCGCTCACAGCTGCAATGCGTCAAATTCAACAATTGTTTGTGCATTATAGAGATGCATCTGCAGGTCGCCCGTTATCCACCCAGCGCTTGTCACACTGGCTGTGTGAGGCCTTTTCTGAAGCCTACAGAGCATCAGATTTAGAGCCTCCTGTCAACCTTCAAAGCACACTCCACCAGGGGTATCGCATCTTCGACTGCTCTGCATAATGGTATGTCAATGCAGGACATTTGCACTGCGGCTGCATGGTCAACACCCTGCTCATTTATTTGCTTTTACCTACGTGATGTGACGGCTCGTTCCATGACACATTCTGTCCTTAGTGCTCTATCAGAATGAATATTGTCGTTCTCATGGAACTCTGTTTAAGCTCACTTCTGTCTGCATGCATTACAGTGTGAGATGTTGTTATCAGTCACAAGTTGTGTCTGTGATTTTGGTTCTATTGTCACTAATCAGTTCATGACTATTGTTACCAATCAGTTCATTTGATCAATAATCAATTCATTGATATTAAACTGTTTATACTGTTCAGCCATGAACCAGTTGGTTCATGCCCCCCCCCCCCCCTCCTCCTTTCAATATCTTCTTTCCGTTGAAAGTTTTCCGGGGCGTTCATGCTTTGTCAGAACGCATAGTTACACAACATGCGTCTGTGCATGGCACATAATTACGCGATGCGTAGTTATGCACACGGGGAGCTGAGTGACAAGACGTTTTTTGGGCAAGCTCCCGCTTCTTACTGTGTTCGAATGGACCCAGTGAGGCGAGGACCACATCCGCTTCGCCCTTAACCCATCAGCGACAGCCTTAAAGGGCGAAGCCTATATGACATAGAACGTTGGTTACGTACTGTAACCCCAGATTCTATGAATATAGGCGTAGCCCTTTAAGCGTCGGGCCTCACTGGCTCCTAAATGGCTGAAGAAAAAGCTATTTTGGGAGCCGATTTCCCGCTCTTAACGTAATTTATACGGACCGGGTGGGGCCCACACAGCAGGTGGGCATGGACTAAATTTTTTCAGTGCTTATGCTGCGCATAACGGGATAAACCTATCAGCGACAGCCTTAAAGGGCTACGCCTATATTCGTAGAATCTGGGGTTACAGTACGTAACCAACGTTTTTCTTTGGGTTGTATGAGGCACTGCAGAGCGATGGATCCTGGTGAGTGGAGGAGGGAGTAATTTTATAAACCACACACATGCACACACACTCCATCAGGTTCTGATGATCAGGATATTAAAAGAAAAATATTTTTACAAACTTTGCAGAGCTCAGTGTGGATTTTTGATTTTGTATCAACTTTTTTCTCTATAATCAACGTTTACATCAAGATCTGAGTTATAAAAACTGGAAGTTATTACAGAATATTACCAATGATCACTGAGGTGGTGGAACGAGGTACAACGCATGAGGATGGGGTTTTCACCCTCGTGAGACCAACCTGAAGAAGTTCTTTCAACACACCTGTCAAGACCAATGAGAGCGCTGCATGCACAGGAAGCCCCGCCCTCCTGGTTATAAATATGCAGCGTGGTCTCATGACCCTAATCTGCCATGCACTTTACCAAGCTTCTGGATCTTTAAGTGAATTGTATCTCGTTTCCTTCCTTCAGGAAACATTGGTTATATTCATAACCTCCAGTTGTTTTGAACCAAGTACAAGTACTTCAATTTGAGTACTTGCCGATACAGAATACCAGTGACTTCATAGTAGTTCTGAGTTAGTACATAATGACTTCAGAAACTCACTTTTTCTATTAAAACACAGAAAACAGTCTGCTGTCGTAACATCGCGTGTGTTTATCTTAACATATCTCTAAACTACAGATTTGTTTTACTTGTCGAGTGGAAGAGGAAGTGATGTCACCAAGCAAAAAACTGGAATTGGTCCAAAGTATCAGGGTGTTTTATGAGTACAAGTACTAGTATTTTAGTCTGGTACTGGGCCTGATACAGATACCAGTAGCGGTATCATGACACCATTAAGAGCTCTGCATACTCCATCTGAAGCAGCAAAATCGACTCTCATTGACGTAATTGCGTCATGAAGGGGCGGCTGTGGCTGAGTGGTTAGAGCAGTCATCCTCCAGGGCAAGAGTTGGGGGTTCGAATCCACCAACAGTCACATACCGAAGTGTCCCTGGGCAAAACACTGAACCCCTCACAGGCGTCAGGTATTGTGTGATTGGTCAGAAGTTTGTGGGCATGTTTGTAAATGTGCACAGACCTTCAGCTGTTGACTCTTCAAACACACTAAATTGGTCAAATGTTCAAAAACTCCTGGATGGAGCTGGTGCAGACATTGTGTATGGAGGAGTCTGTCTGCTGAAAAGAAACTCATGCAGCAATGTGTACTGCAGCTGGAGGGGTTTCCTAGGAGCTCTGTGTCTGTGTCTCATGAACTCTGAAAGGTGTTTGCAAAACAAAACGTCCTGCGTGAAACCAAACATGACCACAAGTCGACTGTTCTGCTTCAGATGGAGTATGCTGGACCTTTCAGTCTTTTCTGTTCAAGATGGCTGCCACAGCTTACAGACATCAGTCAACACAAAATGACTAACAATCAGTTTTACAGGCGTGTGACAAGTCACATTATCACATGAAACAAACAGGATTATTTTAAAGGTTTGAGGAAAAATAATTTCTTGTTCATCACCAAGAGATTCACCTTTTCCACAGAGCGAGCAGTGGTGGGGTCTCTCTCCGGTGTGCAGCCTCTCATGGTACCTCAGACTGTGGGGGTCCCTCAGAGACTTGCCGCAGTAGCTGCAGAGGAACCCCCCTCCGGTGTGGGAGAACATGTGCCGCTGGAGATCAGGTTTCTGAGTGAATGCCTGCTTGCACTCTGGGCAGGGAAATGGCTTCTCTCCACTGTGAGTTCTCAGATGGGACTCCAGGTTCCCTGAGGTGAACAAACAGAACCTGGTAAGATGGGAGGGGTAAATCAAAGTGGGAAGGAGCCACACATTAACATACAGCAACATCTGTCTAACATCTGTCCAATAATATGGATAAATGAGCTTCTGAACAAATGTGTTAATTCTGTCAGTTTGATGGATTGAAGGCAGCAGGAAGTAATCACAGCTCTTAGACAAAAACAACAGAGTCAGTCTGTTGTTGACAATCCAAACAAAATTAGCTGATTAATGAGTTTCAGAAGATCGTTTCAGTTTCAGCATTCATCTCATGAGCTCTGTACCTGACAGACTAATTATTAAAATTTTGATCAATAATAAAGAAATGCACTACAATAAATAAAATAATTATCTCTTCAAATGAAAAACTGTGTCCTTGAACTGAAACAAAAAAGGGAGTTAAATAGATTTATATTCTGTTCCTAGCCTGCCAAAGCTTTAAACAAATGATGTGACAGGAATGACTCTCAGCTACTACCATCCAAAATGGAATGATTATTTTGTCTTCAGTGGCAGTGTTTGTGACATATTTAATTTGTTGAAACTGATAATAATATAAACCATAAATGGATGCATTTCCTTCGTTTAAAGGTGGTATCCTGAGGTTTTGTTATTTATAAAATATTAATAATTCATAATACCCATTCTATAATGTGTATCCTACAGCGGTTTCTTCACAAAATGTATTTATGTCGCAAAGTGTATTTGGCTTATGCAATAAATGTTTTATGTTTAATTTATGTATTAGGTTTATTTTTATTTATGTTTTACCATAAGATCTGATGGCACGTCTTAGAGAGCTGGTGCAGGAAGAACAACCTTCACATCAATGTGAAGACGCGAAAGGAGATGGTCGTGGACTTCAGAAAGAACAAACACACCTACCCCCCCCCCCCCCTCCCCCGGAACATAGGAGGATCTGTGGTGGAAGTGGTCTCCAGCTACAAGTACTTGGGTGTACACAAGAATGACAACCTCAGCTGGGGCAACAACACTACCAGCCTGATCAAGAAAGCTCATCAGAGATGCTACTTCCTCAGACGGCTGATACGAGCTGGTCTGGGAAGCTCAGTCCTCACCTCCTTTTACAGGTGTGCAGTGGAGAGCATCCTGTGCAGAAAGAAAAGCTTTGCAGAGAGTGGTGAAGGCTGCACAGGAGTCTGTTGGAGTCAGCTTCCCCACCATTACAGACATCTACACCTCCAGATGCAGAAAAAGAGCCACCTGCATCATGAAAGACTCCGCTCACCCAGAACACACACTTTTTGCCCCCTCTCCCCTCAGGCAGGAGGTTGAGGAGCATTAAGTGCAGAACCACTAGACTGAGGAACAGCTTCTACCCTGAGGCTGTTAGACTCATGAAACTCTAACCAAAATATTCACTGTGAAAAATCACATCATGTTGCTGCTGATCTATTTCATGTTGCTGCTGATCCGTTTCATGTTGATGTGTTCGTTCTAGGGATATGATATGATGCATGCTCAATAATCCAGGTAGAAAAATCCAAAAAAGTTCAATCTGGTCCTCTGGACATTCAAAAAAAAAAAAAAAATTAAAAAAAAATTTAAATTCAATTAAATAAAAAGAAAAAAATATATATTTTTTTTTTTGCTTTTTTTTTTTTTTTTTGAATGTCCAGAGGACCAGATTGAACTTTTTTTTTTATCATTCTAGGGATGCATGATATTATCGGCATGGAATAGGCATCGGGCGAGATTAGCATTAAAATTAAATATCGGCCATTCCATCAAAATAACTCACCGATATAAAACACGCTGTTTTTATATGGCAACCCAGTGACGAGGATGCCTGCAGCGCCAGCACATCGTGATGACGTCACACACGCCTACCTGATCTGATCACGATGGAGAGGAAGACGTCAAAATGTCGGGGATGTGGAAGGTTGTTTTTCATTGAGGATATAGGATTCTAAAGATTTTTGGACTACGTTGAGCCTCGCTACATGCATTCATCCTTTATTTAGACAGGTTAATCCCATTGAGCCTCGAGGACTCATTTACAAGAGATCGTCCGAGATATTTTTCTGACGTAACCTTACCCGAGTTACCAGCTGTCGTTTCCGACATCATTAAGAAGCTAATAGCACTTGGGTGAGTTTTACCACAGACATTTGGACGTTGTGTTAGCCCTGTTAGCATGATTAGTCTTACGGCACAATGGACAGACAAAAACTTGAAATTAAAAAGTCTGTCCTTCATGCACAGGGGTGCAGAGGATCCCACACTGCAGCTAGGAACCTGGAACAAGCCTCCACAAGTGAGACAACATCACAGGTGACTAATGCTAATAAATATTTATCACTTTTCATTTAATATAAGTCAAAGTGCTATGCATATCATATGGCTGTTATGGAATATATGTCACCAGCTCTTACAGCTGTTACACAATTTTTAAATATTGTGCATCCCTAGTTCATTCGTACTCATCTGCTCACACAGACTCATGTTCGTGCTGCTGTTTGGCATATTGTTTTTGTACTACTAGTGCTTAGTGTATTTTTAGTTAACATTTTTATTAGTTCATATCTTACATGTTATTACTGTTTATCTTTTACATTTTCTTGTTGGATGTAACTGGGACCCTGTGTACACAATTTTGTTCCACCACATGTACCACATGTGGTGTGTATGACCAATAAAGAACCTTGAACCTTGAACACAATTTATAATACAGTTTGAGTCATGACTTTTTTCATTCAACATCTACAAAACATGCAGCACTCAAGTTGGCCACAGTTCATCAAACACATTCAGTACACAAGCATATGGACACAAATAAAACTTAATTTAATCACTTTCTGGAGAGTACTAACAAACCACTTCACTGGGTGTGAAAACAAATGAAAGCATTCTCTTCAGATTTCCTTGTAACTATAATATCTCTGAGTTTTCCTGCTGGAAAAGACGACTGTAGTGTTAGCTGCTGAATGTGCAGAAGGAGCCATATATATAGACCCTTTCCAAAAATGAGAATATCAAGGAAAAGTTGTTTAACTTCCATAATTCCTTTCAAAAAGTTAATCTTAAGATAACCTTAATCTAAAGATAGCAAAAAGAGTAAGAAAACAGCTAGATTATAAGGCGAATGTAGAAAACTAAAAACAGGAACATGTTTGCATTGGTCCCTGCCAGGAGTCCAACAGATTTTTAAAGCCACTTAGAGAGGTCATGGTTGAGAGCTTCAAATCTTTTTGTAAGATATTCCAGGAAACAGGAGCGGAGTAGGAGAAGGCCCTTTTGCCAAGTTCAGTCTGCACTGAGGGAACACTGCAGGTAATAATGTCCTGAGAGCGTACGCTGTATCTGCACTCACGCAGAGACATGTAAGAGGAGATGTATGAAGGCAGCAGACCAAGAAGTGAGTTAAAGATGAAAATGTACCAGTGGGAGAGTCTGTGTGAAGTTAATGATGTCCAGTTAACCAGTGAATACAGGGTGCAGTGGTGGGTACAATAATCACAGCCAGTTATGAATATTAGTGCACCATGATAGACAGCATCCAACATTTGCAGGGTTCTTGTAGGAGCGTTCATGTAAATAATGTCACCATAATCAATGGAGGGAAGGAGAGTCACAGATACAATGCGTTTCCTAGCATTCAGAATTAGACAGGATCTGTTTCTGGAAAAGAAACCCAGTTTAACTTTCAGTTTCTTTACTAGGTTTTCCACATGGAGCTTAAAAGAGAGATGCGAGTCGACCAAGATACCCAAATATTTATAGGAATCAACTAACTCAATGGGGACATCATTTGAGGATAAAATCGGAGGAAGAACTGCTGGGACCGACTTCCTGTTTGAAAAAAGCATCTCTTTGGTTTTGTCGGCATTTAGGACAAGTTTGAGGCAGAACAAATCAGACTGGATGATGTTAAATGCAGATTGCAAAAGCTGGAAAGCCTTATCAACTGTTTTAGCTTGACAATAAACAACTGTGTCATCAGCATAGAAATGTATGGATGCAACAGGGATGTTTTGACCTACATTACCAATGTAGATTGTAAAGAGGATGGGTCCTAAGACTGAGCCTTGTGGTACACCATTGTTGACTGTTAAATAACTGGAGGAAGTACCATTATGTTTAACACATTGCGTCCGATCTGAGAGATAGAGAACCAACCAATGGTGTGATCTGGGAAACCGATTTCTGAGAGACAATGACACAAGATGTTATGATCCACAGTGTCAAAAGCTTTAGAAAAGTGCAGCACAATAATCCTTAGCATCCAGTGCTTCAACAACGTCATTAAGAACCTTCAGTGAAGCAGTCGTTGTGCTGTGTTGTTTCCTGAAACCAGATTGATGGCGAGGTAAGATGTTAAATGAGTCCAGGTAATTTTTGATTTGAGAGTTTATCAGTTTTTCTAGAACCTTGGCTAAAATGCAGAGTTTAGAGAGTGGCCGATAGTTGTTCAGTGAAGTGGGGTCACCTCCCTTCAGCAAAGGAAGAACAAAGGCTGTTTTCCAAGTGTCTGGAATGGAGTTTTGGCTTATGGAAAGATTAAAGATGTGGGTCACAGGGACTGTGATGATATGAGCAGCCAGCCTTAAGAAATAAGGTGGAAGATCATCTGGTCCTGCAGATTTTTTAGGATCAAGACCTTTTAACAGTTTATTTACCTCACTAACTGAGAACAAAGAAAAAGAGAAGGTGTGATTAACTGAGGATTGACTTATAGGAGGGATGTGATTTGTAGAAGTTTGGTTATTAAATGAAATGGCTGATTTTCCATTAGTAACTGTGTCAAATAATGAACTAGAAACAACAAAATGTTTGTTGAAACAGTTCAGGATCTTGTGCTTATTTGACACAGGAACAGATTTAACGAGAACTTGTGATGGGAGATCAGATGATTGGGGGCTGCCTGAGAGAGATTTTATGGTTTTCCAGAATCTGTTGTTGTCATTTAGATTTTTGGAGGTCTGAGATTTGATGGCAGTTGTGCATTTATTCCTCATCTGCCAAAAACTCAACCAATCAGTATCTGAGCCAGATGTTCTCGCTGCGGCCCAAAGACGATCTCTCCTTTGCAAGTGGTCAGCTAGCTCTGAGTAAACCAGGGGTTGTCTCGTCCCTTTATTCTGAACTGACGAAAAGGAGCATGGTTGTTCACAAAATAAATGAAACTATTATGAAAATAGTTCCAAGCGGAGTTCACGTCGTCATTTAATAGAATACGATGCCAGTCAAAGTGGGATAGATCCCAGAGGAACGACTGTTTACAAAAATGTTTCAGATACCTTTTTTGAATTAATCTGGGCTTAGAAGGTGGAAGTTTAATATCTCTGAGAGCCGCTATTACACAATGATCACTCAAAATGTCAGCAAATACACCTGTACCAGGGAATTTGTGAGATATATTTGTTAGAAACAGGTCTAAGATGGAAGATTTTTCAGGATGGTTGTGGGAATGTCAATCAATTGGGTTAGAGTGAATGACAGGCAACATTCCTTGAATTTATCACGGTGTGGGGGGGGGGGGGGGGGGTTGACTTATCCCAGTCAATGTTGAAATCTCCTGCCAAAAAAAATTTCTTTGAATTTTAAATTTCTAAGGAATTCCATCAGGGAGGACAGAGCCTCAGGTGTTGCTGAGGGGGGATGATATCAACCCACTACAGATAAGATCTGGCCTCCATTCAAAGTGATGTTTACAGCTAAGGCATCAAATTGGTTTGGAATTGTTTTAAAAGACACAAGACTAGAAACCAGAGAATCTCTGATGTAAATAGCGACTCCATTTGCAGTGATGGGCATATCCAGGTGTATTAACAAGATTCAGTGACTCCAGATAATCTGAGATCTGAAACTAATGACAATAATAAAAATGGTACAGAAAAGTCTCAGACCATAAAGCGTCACAAATCAAATGGAAAAACAAATCTGACGAGGTAGCCCAACTGCAGTTTGAGTTGGGTTGAGGAGGCTCCGGCCCCCCTGTGAAGATGGATGGATGCTCCCATGAGAAACAGAAGCTGGGTCCAGAATCAACAGGCAGAAACAGATAATTCGAAGCAAATTGCAGAGCGAGCTGCCAGAAAACCCTCCTGAAATGAAAGGCATGGTCCTAGCTCGTTTCAGGTCAACAGGGGACAACAGCGTGATCCGGAATAAAAATAATTATTATCCAGGTGAGTTTGGATGGAGGCCTGCAGCAACTCTGATGAAAACTCCGAACTTCTCTCGAGCACCACACAGCGCTGCTCCTCCACTTCTCTGCACGTCACCTCTGCACCCGACAGCACGAGAGGCACCCCCGGTGAAAAACGACGAGACTGACTAGAGAGGCTGAAGTCGTCACTGGTCCAGTCCGGTTCTACTCCAGTCTGGCCCCGGCGCTCCACAGCACGAGAGACGAAGAGGCTCAAGTTGTCCCTGACCCGGTTCTGCTCTGGTCCGGTTTCGGCAGTGCTTCAAAGCATCAGAGCGTCTCCTCCAGGAAAACACAGCTATTCCATGGAGGTGGACAGCCGTTCATTAAAAGTAACGGGCTGCTCACTGAGGCTGAGATCGGCTCTGTTGAAGACGAAGTCCTCCACAGCCAACTCGGTTCGGTTTTGGTCCAGTTCGGGGGACACAGGTACACTTCCCCGACACCAATGAAGACACCACGAGGGCCAGTCCAGCAGAAAAACAGCAAAATACCACCCAGCGATTCTTGTCGGGACCAGGTAGAACCACAAAGGTCCAGATGAGAAGTTTGTTGGGGTCCGGAGAGAGAGAAAAAAAAACACCGGACCTTCGTGCGATGACTCCCCAGCTCGAGGGGTCACCTAGCCAGCAGGGTGTGCTCAGAGTTACCGGTGGGGTGGGCGTGGCCGGTCCTGGACCAAAATAATTTTTCTGGACGGTCCCGTCTGGCTCTCTGAGTCACTGAAGACAGAATTTGGTTGGAAGGGGGACCAACTTAGGTCTGATTCGAAAAAACGGGTCAGTTTGATGATAAAAGACTGCAGAGAAACTGGGGGAGCTGCCGTCCATCAGCTTGCCAGAACCGGAGTGCTGTGTGAGTCACAGAGTGCTGTGTCCAAGCATATCAATGGAAAGTCTAGTGGAAGGGCAAAATGTAGCAGGAGAAGATGCATCAGCAAAAGAGATGACTGTCGGCTTCAGTGGATTATCAAACAGAGAAGATTCCAGAATCTGGCAGAGATCCAGAATGAGTGGAACGAGGCGGGAGTCACAGCTTCAAAAACCACTACATTCAGACGCAATCACATGATGGACTACAACTGTCGGGTTCCTCGGGTCAAGCCACTTCTGAACCTGAGCCAACATAGGAAGTGTCTCAACTGGTCCAAGGAGAAGAAGGACTGGACCGTTGGCCAGTGGTCCAAGGTCCTATTTTCCCATGAAAGTAAAGTGTGCCTTTCATTCGGAAATCAAGGTCCAAGGGTTTGGAGGAAGAAGGGTGAGGAACAGAGCCCATACTGCTTGAGGTCAAGTGAGAAATATCCAGTCAGTATGATTTGGGGTGCAATGTCCGGTGCAGGTGTTGGTAAACTCTGCTTTCTTAAATCCAAGGTCACCGCAACAGTCTACCACAATGTTTTAGAGGACTTCATGATTCCTTCTGCTGAGGATCTGTATGGAGATGCAGATTTCATCTTCCAGCAGGACCTACCCCCTGCCCATGCCGCCAGAAGCACCAAAACCTGGTTTGATGCCCATGCCACAGTGCCTGACTGGCCAGCCAACTCATTGGACCTAAACCCCATTGAGGATCTATGGGGTATTCTCAAGAGGAAAATGAGGGGCACCAGACACATCAACAAAGAAGAGCTGACAGCAAGCATCAAGGAAATCTGGGCTTCCATAACTCCCAGGCAATGCCACAGGCTGATTGTCTCAATACCACGTCGCATCGAGGCAGTGATTAAGACAAAGAGATTCCCAACCAAGTATTGAAGATTGACATATCGTTTTGAAAGTACCATATTTTGATTGATTTGTTGTGATCCTAATTTCTCTTTTTTTCTGCAAAAACTGAGTAGTGTGGGCTGATTTCTTCAATTCAATTCAGTTTATTTATGTAGCGCCAAATCACAACAAAGTTGTCTCAGGGCACTTTACAGGAACATTCACATACAAAGAAAAGCCAATTAGTAAAGTTATATATCTAAAGAGGCCAGTAAACAAGTTTCCACAGTATTAAAATTTTATGAATTCCTGTTTTCATGAGTTTCATGAGCTGGAAGATCAAATTATGTAAAGATAAACAAATAAATACTTGAAATTGTTTAAACTGTGGGCCCTGAATCTATCATCTATTAAAAGCCTGGGGGCCTTTCTGGGTGGAGTTTGCATGCTCTCTCCGTGCATGCGTGGATTTTCTCCGGTACTCCAGTACTCCAGTTTCCTCCCACAGACCAAAAACATGCATGTTAGACTGATTGGTAACTCTAAATTGTCCCTAGGTGTGAGTGAGAGAGTGAATGATTGTTTGTCTCGTTTGTCTCTCTGTGTCCCTGTGATGGACTTGCGACGTGTCCAGGGTGTCCTCCACCCCTCGCACAGTGATTGCTGGACATGAGCACCGGTGGCCCCCGTGACCCAAAATGGAAGAAGCGGGTAAAGATAATGGATGGATGGATTAGTGTACACACACAAAAAAGTGTCAAAAACAAATGGAATCATCAAGTTTTTAATAATAAAAATAAATTAATCAACAAGTAAACAAGCAGTACACTGATGTCCCCAGTCACTGAGGGACTTGAATAGTGAGTGTTTGAAGTTTTGTAGACAAGTGTTTTTCTAGAGCCCTTTCTCACACCGACAGCAGGTGCAGTCACACACCAAAATGGGAGTTGACACGTTCCTTATTTTCCCAGTTATCCAGCTTATGATGTTAATATATATACTTTTATTGTGGCAGCCATCTTCCATACAGATGGGGGGTATTTCTATTTTCCTCTCTTGGCTCCGCAACGGGTAAAAAAAAAACAAAGGATAAACACTGTATCTGTTGGAAGCAAGTTCTGTCATATTTCTGTGTAACTGGAGGATGCCCAGACTCCTTGTTATGGTCATAAATTAAGAAAAGAAAAATGTATATACCAGATCCAGCCATAAAGTTGCTTGGCTGGCCCCTCTGGAGCTGAGCTGAACATTTTCATGACTAATCTTTCTGCAAGCAAACAGCCACCGTTTGTAAACCACAGCAAGCTGATTTCCCACAGATTCGTGAAGGTGCTCCTCCTTTCCCAACATCCACATGGTTGCTATGGTTTCAACATCATTTGGTGACCTCGCTCATCTTTCCACGCATGGTTTGCTTTGTTACAGAAAAGTGAAATAATAGCATGTAAAGTAGAGTCAGGAGGTCAACAAACATCTGCGCTGGAGCTTAAAACATCTTGTGTGTTATCTGTAAAGCTTTAAATTTAACTTGTTTAATTGTCACCATTGTCAATGATCTTTCGAATTCACTTCAGATTCTTTAGCAAAGGAAACTCATTTTGTTTAAAGTGGAAAAAGTTTTATCATCTTTATGGAACTGAAATAAAATAAATAGGCAGGTATTAAAGCGCGGCGTGACTGTTTAGACCATTACTTTGAAACTGAACTGCTGAAAGAGAAAACGCAGCCGGATGATTAATCACGTTGCTCCTTCACCTTGTAATAAACTACAGAAGCTTCATGTCACAACGTGTGAATAAAAAGTGATCTGACCTTTTTTAAGCAGTGGCGAGTCGGGGTCAGCAGCTAATTACAGCTACAGACAGATGAATAACAGGAGCAACATCTAAGCTGCTTTTTGTTCATTAAACTATTTAACGTCATGAAAATAAACGTTTCAGGGACTTCAGAAGCAACTAGGTTTGGAGTTTTAGAAATAAAGGATTCCTTCATGTTTGGTGACAAATCTGATGCTCTTCAGTAGAAGTAGATGTTGCATTGTTTTTTTTTTTTTTTTTATTCCAACATGGGAGTGGGTTCTGTTCAACCTGGTGGGCTTTATTAAGACAAGCACAAGCTGCTGCCAGCTGATCAGCTTGTTGCAGCTGCAGGATAACACCTGCGCTGCTGATGTTACCTTTCTGCCTGAAACACTTCCCGCAGTGCTGACAGACGTGGGGCTTCTCCCCCGTGTGCAGCTTCATGTGGAGCCTCAGGGAGTTGCGGTTGGCCAGCAGCTTGGAGCAGATTGTACACTGCACCTGGGAGAGTAAACACAAGTTGCAGCACAGCTTTTTGATTTATTCAAAATCTTGTTTGTAGATTAAATAATCAAGACGGGGAGGCAAATTTTCAAGTTGGCTCACGAGAAGTTAAAACAGCTGCAGGGTAGTAACAAGCGGTACACCGAGGTCCCCCGTTGATGGGGATTTATGGGGATTTGAACACTGAACGTTTCTAGTTTTTGAGATCAGTATTTTTCTGGACTGAAATGAACAGAGAAAGCAAGTAAACACATTTTATGGTGCAAGATAGTGGACAGGAGTTTCAGTGTAAAAAAACCTGAACTTATTTATTTATTTTTATTTTTTTCTTGACTGAGGCAGAGCAGAGTGACGGATCCTGGCGGGCACAGGGAGCAATTTTATCCACCACCAGATGCAATGATGGAGCCAGGGGGTCGCCAGTGGTGGTCTTGGCCACCATACAATAATCTTTGACCATCTTAATAATTTGAGGAAACTTTACTTTTAAACAACATAAAAACTAGAAAGCATAGTTTCATCAAATGACTGGGTGGGGGCTGGTTTACATGAATCTATGGTGGCAGCCATCTTGGATTTTGACGTGGCAAAACAATTTTCAAAAGGAACCTTCTTTATGTCTAGATGCAGCCACGCACAAAATAGAAGTTGGTACCTCACTTATTTTTTAAGTTATCATGCTCACAACATGCTCTGAAGGATGGAAGAACAGATGGAGGGTATTTACAATTCCCCCTGCTCACTCAGTGATGGGGGATAAGAAGAGGTGCCACTGAAAACAATCCTTGACTGTGCTACATGAGAAGAAATAAATGACATGTACCTGCTCAGTCCCCTCCTAATTCAAACTGGTATATTTTGAAAGGAACAGCAGAGATGAAAATAAAAGTCCATTGTTACCTTTGGGGACTGCATGTGGACCACTCTGCTGCAGTGAAGGAGGCGGTGGACCCGCAGGGAGGGGCGCCGTGTGAACGACTTGCCACAGTGCTCACAGGTGTAGGGTTTTTCTCCGGTGTGGAGGACCAAGTGCTCCTTTAGGTCTCGCTTCAGGCCGTAGGTCTTCTCACAGTGAGGACAGGAAAACGGGCGCTCACCGCGGTGACTCATCTGAAATAAACCAAACTCTATTTTAAATTTGACATGTGAGGATTATCTTACACGAACAGGATCTGAACATTTCTGCTTGATTTAACAACAGAAGAAAGGAAAATAATTTTTCGTAGTTTCAAACAAACGCCTACAGTATGTCTGAAAAATTTTATAATGACAGGTTCAGTGAAAGGTCAAAGAACAAAACAAGTGTTTATCCCTTTACAAAAATCTCCATTTTGAACTTGGTTGAAAATATTAACTTTTATTTTTTGCTTAGATTAAACTGACCACCAGAATCTCATTTGCAACTGTTGAAAGACTTCTCAAGCTTTTATTTATTAAAGTTTCTGAACCTAAATGTGGTGTACCCCAAGGCTGTCATCAGCCCTCTCTTCTTATTGTTGCTTTTGTCTCAATTTGATCGAAGTCTGTGTCACCAGTTTCATTATTATGCTGATGATATATTTATATTTCAAATCAGTTGGGATACAGTTCCATAAGATTAAATATTATTTACCATTATTGATTGAAAAAGTGACTTTTTGCTAGTTTTTTTTCATCAGGAGATTTTAAAAGAGTCTGTTGACATCAAATCTGAGAAGACGTACTGTAATTGTTAACCCTGTTTTTCTATTAGCTATAAAATGAGAGGAAGTTAACGAATTTGCAAAAGAATAATGAAGTTTGATCTAAATATACTGGTGTATATTGTTTGATAATGTTTACACTCTAACAGGGTTCAAAAACATTGATCAGAAACTGGTTGAATTTTGCACTCAAATGTAAATCACAGGAGTCATAAAAAGGAATGAGTTAATACAAAATATAGTGTAAAATTTTTAATTTTAGGATTTTCCCATAATTGTCTGTGTATACTTTAAAAAGCAGACAGAGGACAAAATATTTGGAGGTATTACAGATATCTTTGGAAAACTTCAGCTTCATTGTGATTTAAAATGGACAGTGAAATATACTTTGAATAATCAGTAGTGGTGTTTTTGAAGTTTCCTGCATGAAACAAAAATCTGACAAAACACCTACAAGGTGTTTAAAAATAACGAAACAAACAACTAATACAGCAAACAGAACCTATAAATGGTTTCAGCATGACAAAGTATGTCCAGAAATGTATGGCTGATGTGAATGTGATTTCAGAGTAACATTAATATATTGGGGTTTAATTTAACTGTCTCTTTGGTTTTGCAACATTACAACATTTAATAATTAAACTTGGAGCAGAAGAAGACAGAACAACATTTTAAACATTGCTAAATGAAAAGGTGAATATTTATTTAATTCAGACTATTTGCTGTACCTGATGGGCTCTGAAGCTTTCTGCAGAGGTGTAGTTTTTCCCACAGTCCTGGCAGGTGAAGGGTTTCTCATCTGTGTGACTAAACTGATGTTTCTTCAAGTGACTAATCTGGTAGAATTTTTTATCACAGCTGGAACATCTGTACCGCCTCTCTCGGACCTCTGGTTGCCAACCAGGTTCCCCCTCAGCAGAACGCAGAGTTGTGATGGACTCAGCATCAGTGTATGATGTCCCCCAGGAATCTGCAGAGTCTTTGATCCGTCCATCGATCTGTTTGGGTGACTGGGATTGAGCAGAGAGTCTCACTCGACTGGGCAGGCTGTGAACTCGCCGTGGTTTAGCAGCTAGACGGGAGCTGAAGCGAATGTGAGGAGGAGCAGGGAGGCAAGAGGAGTCTGTGTCTCTGTCCTCTACGTCCACAGCAGCAGAGACACCATCTGAATGTCCACCTGCTGCTGTTTCTGTTGGACTGTCCAGCTGTCTGTCACAATCAGGACTTGGGTCATGCAGGATGGTTTTAACGTTGCTCCTCTGTGAGGGTGAACAACTTCTGTTGATGAAGCTGTGAGTCTGTTGCAGTTCTTCCTCCACCTCTTGAGTTTTCTCCTTTTCTCTTTCTGGAGAGTTTATTTTGTTGTTTTCTACATCCTCAGGCCCTTTTTTCTGTGCCACAGTGTCTTCTGCCAAATAAAAAACGCTCAGTTATTTATCAAGAAGTAATAAAATATGTAGTTTGTATGTAGTAACCAGTTTGCTGCTGACAACCAAAACCAGCTGCTCACATGGTCAAGAAGGACCATCAGCCTAACGATGGATCATTAGCACACTGATGGCTGTTTACTGTTCACAGAGGGCTGAGTGATACTAGCAATCACAGCATTGTAAGAGGGGGACAGTTGAAATATGAATATAGCACCTCAGACTGAGGAAGTCTTTCGAATGAGAGACGAAACGTTTCTACATTTTTTTGCTTAGTTTTTTTTTTAATGTCCAGAGGACCAGATTGAACTTTTTTGGAAATCCAGTTTAACTTCCAGTTTCTTTACTAGGTTTTCCACATGGAGCTTAAAAGAGAAATGCGACTCGACCATGATACCAACATATTTATAGGAATCTACAAACTCAATGGGGACACCATTTGAGGATAAAATCGGAGGAAGAACTGCTGGGACCAACTTCCTGTTTGAAAAAAAACATCCCTTTGGTTTTATCGGCATTTAGGACAAGTTTGAAGTGGAACAAATCTGACTGGATGATGTTAAATGCAGATTGCAAAACCTGGAAAACCTTATCAACTGTTTTATCTCGACAATAAACAACTGTGTCATCAGCATAGAAATGTATGCCACCATTTCCATTTTGCCAACATATATATGTCTCTAACTCAGTCCGTTTTACAATATTTGGCTGATTAAAGTCATCCTCAACACTTTGAGCTCGTATATGAGATTGTGAAGCACATTATTTTGAAAGTTGTGAAAATGACGGTGGTTTACTGGAACAGCCCATCACTATCTGTAACGCGTGACCTGAGCTTTTGGTTTTAACACACCATGTAAACAACAGGACGAAGCTCACGTTTGTATCATGTTTCTGTTGAAGCCCAGCAACCAGCAGCAGCAATTGTGACAACGCAAACTGAGCAGAGCAGGATTTGCGTCTTGGTTTGTCTAAAGAGCTGCTGACGGATGCAGTCTGACACTAAAGACAACAAGATTGATTCAGCAAACCACAAAGCTCTCATGACTTGGGAAATATTATCTGCCTGGGGCTCAGAAAGTAGCACACACACACACGTGTGCACACACACCACCAGTGGTCCTCAAAAGTTTTTTTTTGTTGACCCCCTTTTATACACAAAACAAAACAACAAAAATGCATAAAATCCTCAAATATTTAAAATCTAATCCTTTTGAATGAAATGGTTTGAATCAGAGGTCTGTAGATCTGGCAAAAAAAGGCTACATTAGGTTATTTTGACTCCCTGTGCTATAATTTTTAAAATGTCACCCACTTTTTATGCATGGATAACTGCTTTTGTCTGTGTTTTCAAAGTGGGGGCCGCCAGGGAGCACTGCAGGGGACCCAGAAAGCTGGATAGAAGATTTTTAAAAAAGCAAAAATAAAAAAATAGTAATAATAATAATAAAAATTACCCACTAGGGCAACCCGTATCTGTCATTTCCAGATAAACACACTTGAGAGAGGTTATATTTGTTTTGTTTTGTTTTTCTGCTCAACAGTTTGTTGAAAAGTTGTTGTTTTTTCAGTGGGAATATAATAAAGTGTTTAAAATATGTTAGTTCATAACATGTTTATGCTCAGCAGCTGTAATAATTAATTGAATATAGTGAATAAAAGTTAAAACATTCTAAAAGTTGATGTTTAGTTATATATTTTGTAACATTGTTTGTGGTTTTGTGAGGGGGGCCTCGGCCAGAAGCTAATGCTGTTTGGGGGGCCATGGCATGGAAAAGTTTGGGAACCCCTGCTTTACACCAAATCATTACATATATTTTATCCAGAAAAACATGTAAAACAAGTGAACAGACAAATGGATATGTTTAGTCTCATGGTATACATTTACTGTCAGAACTCTGCTCTACAGCAACTATAGCAGACTAGATCATGATCTTACTTTGCTTTCAGCGTTCCTTTGTTTTGTGTATAAAAAGACTCATTCTTTAAGCAGCTCATCTAATCATTTGTTTATGTACTCTGATGAGTCATGTTTGTATGTGTATTTCTTCCAGTTCTAACACTTCTTTAAATGTTAGTCCTCTGAGATCGATTTCACTGATTTACTTTGTTCTTTCATCTTGCTTAAATTGTGTTTCAAAGACCCTTTTTAATCAACTTATGTTTTAGCCAATATACCATTTTACTTTTCTCATTTAAATTGAATAAACAATGTTAAGTTCCCTTACAGAGAGCAGCCGCCTATCTCATTATCTTTAATTTAGCGTTAATAATTGTCCTTGAGATGCATTTGGGATTTATGGGCCTAATCAGTTTAAATCAACACATGAAAAGAGCCGGAGTGTAATAATATATCTACAGTCTGTAGCTGCCGGGTACTTACTGCATGAGGCTCCTCCTCAGAGTCCCATCAATCACGGGACATAAAAGCTCCACAAAGCAGAAACTCTAAAGGGTTAGAAGAGCTGAAACACATATTTGTCCTACATAACTAATGTTATGTAATGATTTGCTTTTCATAGGTGACTTTTCATTTCTTCTTCTTTTGGCTATTCCCTCTTCAGGGTGTCCACAGTGAGTCATCCTGTGTCCTCTGTCCTCACTCCAACTACCTCAATGTCCTCTCTAACTTACTAGACCTTTCATTTATTCAATTAAAAAAAAAAAAACATCGCTCCTCCTCATCTGATCACTCTACTTCAGCTTTTATCTCAATTTTGAGTTTACTTTTGCTGACAGGAGAGGTTTTTCTTCAACAAGGCTCTGAGATGAAAAAAAAGTAATTGAAAAAAATTGTCGACATAGAATTTTTATTATCATTGAGCAGATCAGTGAAGTCGTTCATCTGATCAAAATGTTGTGTTAAATAACTCCTTAACTGAGAGTCCAATTATGACACTGGGCAGGAAATTACATTTTCTATGGTTCATAAAACATTCTTCCACTGATGATGAGTTAAATGTCCCTCTAGCTCCTCCACATAGACAACAGGAAGCAATATAAAGTGGACTCAGACAGGTCTCTTTATGTTTTCATACTACGTTTTTACCTTAAACAAAGTTTCTGGCACCACAATTTGGAGCTCCACATCAATTAGCTTTGCAGGAGCAGGAACAAAAAGGCATGCCATAGAACAGTGGCCCTCAAATGGCAGCATGTGGTCCACATCCGGCCCGCGAGCCATCCAAGTCTGAATGCCACTTACTTTCCGTCTGCACCCTGCGGTCAGTCCGGATCCTGATCCGGGAAAACACGAAAGGTCTTGAATCTCAGTCCTGGATGTTGACCCGGTATGGATTTTGCAGGTCTGAAAACAGTCACTGTGTGGCTTTGGTTTGGTTGACATGTGCTATAGACGTGACAACAACACATCAATCAGCTGTTACTGAGAGAGTTCACCGCTGCAGCGAGAACAGTATTTAGGAAAAAAAAGAGGTTGTTTGATCAATGGTCTGCTATATTCGAGTAAACATGGCATGCTCCAAGTTCGTCAGTAAAAGAAAGGTGGGCATTGAAAACCAGCAGTTTAAAGAGGAATGGGCTGAACAATTTGTGTTTATTCTAACAATTCTAATTTTGTGTTTGTTATAACTATATGTGTTGAGCAAAGGTGAGGTCCTGGAGCGCTGTTGGGCTATTAGGAATGAGCTACAAGCAAAAAAGTGCAAAAGCAAAAAAGTTCATGAAATTCCTGCAAAATCCAGAAACAATGGAGGCTGTAACATTTTTGTCTGATATAACATCTGAGTGAGATAAATGTGAAGCTACAAGGGAAGAACATCAGTGTGTGAACTGATATCAGCAGTGCTTTCCAGACAAAACTGGAGGTCTTCAAAAGTGACCTACAGGTAGGCTGTTAAATATATATGGGAGGATATGGATGGATGGGGAGTAAGCCCAGGTCCGAGAACCAAGGCCCCCGCTTTCGACTACTGCCATGGCATCATGCACCCGACTCATATGGCCCCTCCTGCAGTTGGTGGGCCCACAGGAAGGCTAACCCATGCCGCTCGTTCAGGCTGAACCCGACTGGGCCCCATGGGTAGAGACCCGGTAACCAGGCGCTCGCCGACAAGCCCCTCCCCCAGGCCTGGCTCCAAGGTGGGGTAACCCACACCAGGGTAAGTGACACTGACCTCCTTGGTTTTATTATTATTAATTAATTAATT
The DNA here is from genome assembly GCF_014905685.2 of Nematolebias whitei. Lineage (NCBI taxonomy): Eukaryota > Metazoa > Chordata > Actinopteri > Cyprinodontiformes > Rivulidae > Nematolebias > Nematolebias whitei. Next base: position 49,696,058 of record NC_056499.1, on the reverse strand, counting down.
ATTATATATTTTTTAACTCAACCCGTGGTAGAAATGCCATCTTCTATTTGTTTTTATATTTTACAGAGCTGTGGGAGCACGGTGCACACGCTAATGATGTCCTGGTTTTTATTTATTTAATTTTTAAACAGGAAAATAATAAAAGAAATCAGGCCTGGCTCAGCATAATTGCTGTTTTACAGCAGGTTACTGTTCTGCAGAACATAAAATACACACAGTTATCCAACATCACATCACATTCATAGACACACAGACATACCACATTACAAAATACAAGAATAGCAGTATTTACACGGCAGACACCTAACAGGGATTGCAAAAGATGGTGTCCAACAGATGACGCACATAAATAGGGATGCATGATAGTGGATTTTTGGCCGATATCCGATATGCCGATATGTTAAAACTTATTTGGCCGATAACCGATGCTGATACCGATATTTTATATATGTTCCTTTGTCAGAACATAGCCCTCTTATTGAGGATTATTTGCTACAAAAATTGTGTAACAGCTGTAAGAGCTGGTGATATTCAGTAACAGCCATATGATATGCATAGCTCTTTAACTTATATTAAATGAAACGTGTTAAATATTATGTATTAGCATTAATCATCTGCAATGCTGTCTCACTTGTGGAGGCTTGTTCCAGGTTCAGCTGCAGTGTGGGATCCTCTGCACTCCTGTGCATGAAGGACAGCCTTTTTAAGATCAAAGTTTTTGTCTATCCATTGTGCTGTAAGATTAATCATGCTAACGAGGCTAACAAGACGTCCAAATGTCTGTGGTAAAACTCATCCAACAAGTCGTGCTATCGGCTAGTAGCTTCTCAATGACGTCGGAAATGACGGCTTGTAACTCGGGTAACGTTACATTGGAAAAAATATCTCTGACTGGAAACGATGTAGCGAGGCTCAACATAGTCCAAAAATCTTTGGAATCCAACATCCTCACCAACGAAAAATAAAACTTCCACACCGCCGACATTTTGAATTTTCCTCTCCACTGTGAGATCGAGTAGGTGCACATGACGTCATTGCGTTGTGCTGCCGCTGCAGGCAAAAACAGTGCCTTTTATATCAGCGAGTTATTTTAATGGAACGGCCGATGTCCGATGATGAACTTTAACGCTAATATCGGCCGACACTGATACCATGCCGATAATATCTTGCATCCCTACACATAAATCTTCTTAAAAAGTGCCAATGTTGAGATGGACTTTATATGTTGTGGAATGTCATTCCATGCTTTAGGATAAACATAGAAAAAATTATCTCTGGCCATAAAAGTGTTTAAAGGCTGGTAGTGGCAAGTGTCCACTTGCAGCAGACCTAGTCGAGTGACCATGTCCATAATTGGTTTTAGGCACCAAAGTAGAAAGAGCTATATTACTGATCCAATGAAAAACTTGAAAATACAATTTAATACTTTGGGTGAATCCAATGGTAGTCAGCTGTTCTGAGCATTGGCACATCCAATTCTGTAGCCTGCATACATGTGGAGCAGCTTTTTCGTGCTAAATATTTACTTTTGCACATTACAGGTGAGTTCTTGCTATTTACATTCAAACTGAAACAATTATTTGAGACAAGATGATACACGGGACACCACAACAATGCCTGACAGGGAAAGATGCACTTCTTTTGGTGTACCGGTAATTTGAACTCAGTCTCTCGTTAAATATTTACAGAAGCTCCCAAATGCAGAGATGCATGTGATTTTTTTCACAGTGAATATTCTGGTTAGAGATTTAGAGATTCATGAGTCTAACAGCCTCAGGGTAGAAGCTGTTCCTCAGTCTAGTGGTTCTACACTTAATGCTCTTCAATTTCCTTCCTGTGGAGAGCGGGACAAAAAGTGTGTGTGCTGGGTGAGTGGGGTCCTTCATGATGCAGGTGGCTCTCTTCCTGCATCTGGAGGTGTAAATGTCTGTGATGGTGGGGAGGCTGACTCCAACAGTCTTCTGTGCAGCCTGCACCACTCTCTGCAAAGCTTTTCTTTCTGCAGCTGTGCGGCCTCCATGCCACACGTTGATGCTGGAGCACAGGATGCTCTCCACTGCACACCTGTAGAAGGAGGTGAGGACTGAGCTTCCCAGACCAAATCGTCTCAGCTGCCAGAGGAAGTAGAGTCTCTGATGAGCTTTCTTGATCAGGCTGGTGGTGTTGTTGCTCCAGCTGAGGTTGTCATTCAGGTGCACACCCAAGTACTTGCAGCTGGAGACCACTTCCACCGCAGATCCTCTTATGTTCAGGGGGGTGTAGGTGTGTTTGTTCCTTCTGAAGTCCACAATCATCTCCTTTGTCTTCTTCATATCTTCTTGTGTAGGGAACGCCTGAGTAAACTTTGTAAACACATCAGTTATGACTAAAACATTCTCACAGCCATCTGAAGCTGGTTCAAGGAGAGTAAAATCTACTGCCACAACTTCTAAAGGCCGTGTTGCCAAAAAGGATTTCATTGGAGGGTGAATCTTTGGATTGGGCATTTTTATGAGAACACAATGCTGACAATTTTTAACCCAGTGTTCAATGTCTTTGTATATCCCTAACCAGAATGCTCTCTGTCTCAACAACTGTAATGTCCTCTCTATTCCCTGATGTCCCATAGGGTCATGGACACTTCATAACCACTGTTTGTAAACAACCTGGAACAAGCAACTGAAAGCAATCTCCACTATGATCATCACTCATCACTCTGTGCATCAATCCATCACACATCTTAATGTGTTTCCATTGTTTCAACAATGACTTGACTGCAACAGGAAGATTCTTCCTTGTGAACTTGGTGAGCTGCATCGATCCAAAAGCTGTTTTAGAGCACTAATTACTGGATCTTGACATTGAAATGTTTTCAGATCTTCCTTGGAATAGCCTGGAAGAGTTGGCGTAGCCTCTTTTGCATGTGACTCACATTTAACAGTTTTCACAGCCCTGATCTGGTTTAGCTGACAACATTTGACCCCGGCTGAAACCAGTTCAGGCTCAAGAGCAGTGTCTCTACAAATCAAATTGCAAATTGCAATGAAATCATTTAACTCCTCGTCATTGTTTGGTTCTGGCTCCCCTGCTAATGGGTGCAGTGAAAGTGCTTCTGCTGCTGGGTTGCACTGACCGGGTCAGTTTGACTGTTTGTCCCTGTACAGCACTTTGGTGTGCTTTGTCACTGTTTAAAGTGCTTTATAAATAAATTGGTATGGTATGGTATGGTACTGCACATCAAAGTTGAAAGCAGCTAACTGCGCTACCCATCTCTGTTCAATAGCCCCAAGTTCGATGACATAAGGGATTATTGTCAGATATAACAGTGAATTTAGAGCCCAGCAAGTAACCACAAAACGTTTCCACTATTGCCCATTTA
>NC_056499.1:49674053-49692600 GCF_014905685.2 Nematolebias whitei | reverse complement strand
TTTTGTCACCTTGCTGCTGACACAAGACAGCTCCTAAACCCTGACCACTAGTGTCAGTCTCCAAAATGAAAGGACAAGTGAAAACTGCAAAACCTAGGACAGGTGCAGTCACAAGCTTTTCTTTCAGTGTGTCAAATGCAATCCGACGCTTGGTATCCCACAATGCATCTAGTTTTTGACTAGCTTTGGCTGTACTAGCAGCTCCTCGACATTGGATCACAAGGTCATGCAGTGGGGCTGCAATCTTTGAAAAACCCTCAACATACCTTCTGTAGTAACTACATAAGTCTAGTAATGATTGCAGCTCCTTAACAGTGCCAGGCACAGGCCACTCCTTGACTGTTGCTACCTTAGAGGCATCAGTTGCAATACCCATTGCAGAAACCTGGTGCCCAAGCAATTTTATTTCCTTCTGTAAAAAGTGACATTTTTCCCACTTCACCTTTAATTCTGTCTCTCTCAAACGTTTAAAAACTATGTCTAACTATTCCAAATCGAACTAAAAGGTTGGTGAGTACACCAAAATGTCATCAAGATAGTCTAACATGATGTTGAATATCAAATCGCTCATAGTCACTTGTATCAACCTTTGAAATGTCGCAGGCCCATTACAGACCCCCATGGGCATGCACACACACTGAATCAGCCCAAAAGGTGTGGTGAAAGCAGTCTTATGTCTGTCTCGATCATCCATGGCCACTTGATGATATCCACTGGCAAAATCAACTGTGGAAAAGTATTTGGCACCTTTTAAAGCGTCAAAACTCTCATCGATACGAGGCAATGGGAATGCATCCTTCTTAGCTTTGAGATTTAGTTTTCGATAGTCTACACATAAGCGTATACTAGGAATGTGCGATATGGCATAAAATTCATATCACGATATGTATTGTAAAGGGTGGCGATAACAATATATATTGCGATATGTTTTTGGTATAAAACTTAATAGGAATTTTTTAAAAAGCATAGGATGTCCTTTTGCCATCATATATTTTGAATTTAAAAAATCCCACTACTAGGTCCAGAGAGTTTTTAAATAATAAACAAATCAAGTATTACACATCTTTCTTGTAGTGCAAAACAGTGTAAAAGATATCAAATGTAGTTTTAGCCATATATTTTCAACAAAAGAATATGTTGTTAACTCTTAACAGTTTCCAGTCTTCTCACTTAAGAAATTAACAGCAACAGAGCAGCATTTTACACTGAAACACTTCACCCTCCAAACCTCTAGTTGGCGACTCCTTCTGCTTTAATGGAGAGCTGACACAAAAAGAATCTGTGGCTTTGACGAGAGGGTCTTGCAGTAAAATCACACAACACAGCGTTCTTTTCACAGATTAGAGAGCAGGTTTCGCTAAAGCTGACCAACGCTTACTTTAACTTTCAACAAAAAAAAAAACAACAACAACTTTCGATGGAACTCAGCGTTTTTCGCATGTGTTCGAATACGGCAACACTACGGCAAGCTGGCTGTAGTTAGCTTGTAGCTTCGCTACTTAGCTCTCGAAGAAATGACTTTAACGCCACTTGCGCACAGTTTTCAACTCAAAAAAAGTAACGATTAAATTTGACTGCTCTGATTTTACACTTGAACACCACTTACGCACAGTTTTCAACTAAAAAAAAGTAACCGAAAACTCAGATTTTACATCAGACACAGCATTACTGCAGTTAGCCGGTAGAAGACAGATCTATATCGTCGGCTAAATTTCTATCGTTTCTACCGTAAACCGTATATATTGTGCATTCCTAGTGTATACTGCCATCACTTTTGCGGACTACCACAACTGGTGAGGCGTAAGCGTGTTCACTTTCCTGTATAATTCCTTTTTTCAAAAGTTGAGAGATATAGTATGTTCTTGTACTTCCTGGTATTGGTTAGGAGGTATATGTCGATATGGTTGTGTGACTGGTACGTCATCAACCAGCTTAATCTCATGTTTCACCTTATCTGTGTGACACAGATTTTCATCATCATCTGCAAAAACATCAAGGTAACAGGAAAGCAATGAACAGAGAGCAACATGCTCTTCCTCAGTGCCTCCCACGTCAAGTTTTTCCAAAATGGTTTGCATCTTACTGTCAGTTTGCTCTGTGTTGGAATCAGCCGAAACCTGTTCAACATCAGCAGAAAAGCACTGCAACTTTACTTGGCCTGTCTGTTCACTCTCAACAGGATCAACCTTTGAGATCATGCCTAGCCGTGCTCTGGGGCCCAACCACACTTCCTCGGCGAAGAAATTAACAACTTGGAGAGGAAGAACCTGGCTGGTGCTCATGACAAGTGTTGGGATAACTGCTAAACTGGGTGGTAATGGAGTGGTCTCTGGTTCAGTAATCAACTGAGAGGCTGTATTTGGGGTTTTAGTGTGACCTTTTACAAATACCGTGGACACCAAGGATGCAGGGATACGTACTTTGTGTCTGCCTGCAACCCGAGCTGTCACCTTCCTCTCAATGCAACAGACCTGTATCTGTTAGAAAGCTGTCGTCCACCCAAAGTCTAAGGATCCACCCAAAGTGTTGTCACCTCTGTTGTCACCAGCTGTCTGCATCTGTGAATGGCATTCATCCCAATTAAGCATTCCTCAGAAACAATAGGATTCATTGAAGGTTTCAGAACCAATAACCCACAGTTTGGGATCTTTAAACTCATCGTTTTGACTTCCAGTTCAATATATCCTGGTAAGGGATGTCAAGTCCATTCACAGCAGTTATTTTAAGCCATCTATTTGTAGCATCATCACCAATATATTTTCTGAAAAACTCATCTGTCATAGTACTGATTTGGCTGCCAGTGTCCAGTAAACAATGAGCTAACCTGCCATTAAGTTTTAGATCAACCACTGAACATTTTCCTATAGCATGCTCACGTTTTCTTTTGTTCACGTGTGATGTCTAGTTTAGGTCAGTTTATGACATGACCCTGCATTACCCAACTCATTACAACCAGGGCCTCTTGTTTCTCGACTGACTGGAAACAGAGGACTCGTCAGAGTTTTTGTGTTTTTCCTGGGGGCACTGTTTGGCGACATGACCAGCAGTTTGGCATTTAAAGCATATCGGCTTACCATCCGAAGTAAATCTTGGAACAGTTTTGATCTTATTTGGTGTCTGGTCACTAGGGTTTTTGCTCTGAGTAGTCAACTCTTTCACAGCTTTAGTGGGTTCAGTTATCACTTTTCCTTGCTCAGTAAGCGCTTTTAAAATGTCATCAATTGAAACTGACTTATTATTAGGTCTAGGTGCATTAGTGACTTTGTCTTGCTCTTTGAGAGTTTCCAGCACATCCTCGATACACTGGGTTTCCTGTCTCTTTAACTGCACAGCGATGTGCTTCTGCTGTAACATTGCTACAGGTCTTCACTTTACTCCTAACCACTTTTGTGCTAGGGACTTGGTCTTCTAATGACCACAAGTAAGATTCCTCATGCACCTCTATAAAAGTAGATGGTTTTTCTCTTACATATTCTCAAAGTTCTCATCTTAATGCGAGGTCTCTGACGCCCTCAATGAACTGATCTCTCAACACTGTCTTCTCACTGCTCACCAAATAAGGATGTTGGTTCCATACAAAACTAAAGGCCTGAGATAATGAATGTGAAAAGTCACGTATGTCCTCCCCCTCTTTTTGTTTACAGTTGTAAAAGTTTTGTAAAAGTTTTGTAAAAGTTGCGAAACACTAGGTTTATCTCCAAAGGCGTCTTTCAGGTAAACAAACAGGTCTTTTACAACATCACCGTCAGCTTTGCGTAAACGCACTTCATCCAGAGCTGAGCCTCTTAACAGAGACAGCACAAAATCGAAATGTTCAGGTGCAGATTGGTTTCTGGTAGAAATGACCCTTTCTACTTCATCAATAAACTCGTCTACATTCCTCCCATCTTTGTCAATCTGTGTCAAAATAACTGCCAAGTATTCGTGCGACTTAGTTTGCTGTGACGACCCCTAACGCAGGGAGCAGCCGAAAGAAGAAAAAATAAATAAATAAATAAAAATAATTAAAAATAAAACCATATTTTCTAAAGTTGTTACACAGACAATAAATTGATATTTTTACAACCTCTACGCAGACATATTATGCCACCCCCCCCCCCCCCCGTGCTCTCTAGCACCCCCCCATGGGGAGTGGGTCCCCATCGGTTGGGAATCACTGAGCTAAAGTATAGAGACAGAGGTTAAAAAAACAAAAACATTACTGGTAGGAATGCATTATTTTATGATGTAATGAATATGGGATTAAAACATGTTTTTCAGTGTAATTAAATGTGACTAATTTTTCCCCCCAGGAACACGAGAGTTCCTGCTAATGAGCTAACGGGGAAATCGAGGGGAGGTGGAGTATGCATCTACATGAGTAAAACTTGGTGCACAAACTGTACGCTGGTAAAAAGTTCATGCTCCAAGGCTTTGGAGCAGCTAACAATGAAATGTCAACCACATTATTTACCCCGCAAGTTCACAGTGGCTTTCATAACAGTTGTTTATATAGCCTCGGATGCTAATGTTAATGACTCTCTTCAGGAGTTTCATGAGCTCTTTAGCTCACTGCAAAGCAAACACCCTGATGCTCTTTACATAGTGGCTGGTCACTTTAATCACGTGAATCTAAAAGACTGCCTCCCAAGATTTTACCAGAATGTGGCCATATCAACACGTGAAAACAACACGCTGGACCGTGTTTAAACGAATGTAAGAGATGTGTAGTGAACTTGACCTGATGTCAAAACTGACCAGATGGACAGAAACTGTCATTTCATTGATTTGCATCCAGAAATACAGTTTGACCCATCCTGAGACTTTCTTTCTTGAATTAATCAAGTGGAAAAGACAATTCTCTATGATCATTACTATTTTACAAATGTTTTGATAATCAAATTGTGTTAGTTCAAACAATGTTTACATGTTGAAGTGAACTACTCATTTTTATTTACTTAAACAGTAGTAATGATTTTTATTCCTCAATTCAAAGTGAAATCAAGTTAGAGTACATTACAGAGTAATGATTCAATTTCTTGATCGTCTGCTTTGAAAGTGAGCAAATTTGTAAGTGTGTTAAAGTTCAAGCTTCGGTCAACTAAGAAGTTTACTGAAAAGAAATGTCATGTTTAACTTTTACAGCAAGATATTTGGTGAGCGACGCCACGAAGTCTGGTTTTTCCATGATATCTTTCTGTCTGTTCTTAAACAATCCTTGACTTTCCATAACACCTTACATCACAAACCACACCTCTGCTTTGGTCCATCCACCAATCAAAAAGCTCTCAAATGAACCGGAAGTGACCCTTCATAAAAAGGTTGGCACTTCCTAGTTCAAAGAGTTCTGAGAGAAGAGTTCCAGAAGAGTTCTGGTAGAGAGTTCAGAATGTAGAGTTCAAGAGTTGTGGAATCCAGAGTGCAGAGAGTTTGGGAGTCCGTGAATGCAACCGCAGGCATTCATGGATGCTGCTAAGCCAAACAAGCTGAACCAGAGACGATTTTGGGAATTATAACTTCTGTTTGGATAACCTCGCACGGCTCTCTAGGTATTTGGCTGTTCTCACTGAGACGCTGAACAGTGGTTGGAAGTGAGACTCCACGCCGGAACTGATCTATCTTCAGAAAAGGTAAAAGTCGACCTTCACCAAAAGTGTACTGTTGGGACGAGCTGAGTTCCGAAGGAGCGTGCACGTTCTGGTTAAAACAGATAAATTCCCTCACACATCTCTCTGTAAGATAAATCTCAATTTTCCATCTTTAAACTCTCCTTTCTGCTAGAAAATTAATCCAGATGTTTTCATTAATGTCTGTGGTGAAGCAATGGAAAACCATGGCCGTATGGTTTCCTGGTTGTAAAGCTGATTATGTTGTTGTTTTCATATTCTGCCAAATTAATGTAAATGTGTGATGTGTTAAACTTGATTCTGTTAATAAATGACCCACTCGCTTGGTGAGTCAAAGATAATTAACGTCTCACGTCCACATTTCATTAAATTCAACGCACGTACATCACACAGTCCAGAAAGATGAGTGAACCTGTTTAATGTATGAATATATCTCAGAATATGTCATACTACAGATGCATACAAAGCCGAACCCTGCCCCCACCTAGGATTCTCTGATCACATCTCAATCTTCCTGGCTCCTGCTTACTTGCCCCCGCTGAGACGCTCCAGACCGGTACAAAAGAAAGTTAAATTTGGATCCAGAACAGTGTCCCCATACTGAAAGATTGTTTTGAACGAACAGACTGGGAGGTCTTCAGAGAAGCTGCTGAAAATGGGGGAGCACTAGACCTGGAACAATACATATCCTCAGTTCTGGGGTAAATTGGTAAATGTATTGATGATGTCACCATCATAAGATATGTTAAAAGTTACCTGAACAGAAAACCTTGGCTGAATGCAGAGGTTTGCACCTTGCTGGAAGCCAGGAACACTGCCATCAGGTCTGGAAACTCACAGGAGCTGAGAAGGCCAAGGAAAGAGCTGGTTGCTGGTATTAAGAAGGCCAAGGCCACATAAGCACAGATGATCGAGGGTCAATTCATCTTACAAGACCCACGGAGCATGTGGAGGGGCATTATGTGGATAACAGATTATAAAGGCAGAAGTGAACAGTGACCTAGAGACCCATCACTGCCTGATGCCCTCAACAAGTTCTATGCACGCTTTGAAGACCTGAACAGACCACCCAGCACCAGACTCACCTCATCACCAGATGAAGAGCTTTTCAGCGTGACCTCAGCAGAAGTAAGGAGTACTTTCAGGAGGATTAACCCTCACAAAGCAACCGGCACAGACAACATCCCCGGGAAGGGGTTGAAATCAATCAATCAATCAACCTTTATTTATACAGGTAAATCCCATTGAGCCTCGAGGACTCATTTACAAGAGACCTGATTTCAACAAAGAAAGATGACAACAATGGACAACAGCAACAACAATAAACAGTTATAAAAAAGCATACTACATACTTTTTTTTTTTTTTTTAAACAAATAGGATGGCTAAAAGGAAAAGGTAACAAAACAAAAAACAGCTAGATTCCAAGACAAATGTAGAAAACTAAAAACAGGAACATGTCAGCATTGGACCCTGCCAGGTGTCCAACAGATTCTTAAAGACACTTAGAGAGGTCAAGGTCGAGAGCTTCAAATCTTTTTGTAAGATGTTCCAGGAAACAGGAGCGGAATAGGAGAAGGCCCTTTTGCCTAGTTCAGTCCTCATTGAGGGAACACTGCAGGTAATAATGTCCTGAGAGCGCACTCCGTAGCTGCACTCACGCAGAGACATGTAGGAGGAGATGTATGAAGGCAACAGACCAAGAAGTGATTTAAAGATGAAAATATACCAGTGAGAGAGTCTGCGTGAAGTTAATGATGTCCAGTTAACCAGTGAATACAGTGTGCAGTGGTGGGTACGATAATCACAGCCAGTTATGAATCTTAGTGCACCATGATAGACAGCATCCAACATCTGCAGGGTTCTTGTAGGAGCGTTCATGTAAATAATATCACCATAATCAATTGAGGGAAGGAAAGTCACAGATACAAGGCGTTTTCTAGCATTCAGGGTTAGACAGGATCTGTTTCTGAAAAAGAAACCCAGTTTAACTTTCAGTTTCTTTACCAAGTTTTCCACATGGAGCTTAAAAGAGAGATGTGAGTCGACCAAGATACCCAAATATTTATAGGAATCAACAAACTCAATGGGGACACCATTTGAGGATAAAATCGGAGGAAGAACTGCTGGGACCAACTTCCTATTTGAAAAAAGCATCCCTTTGGTTTTGTCGGCATTTAGGACAAGTTTGAGGCAAAACAAATCAGTCTGGATGATGTTGAATGCAGATTTCAAAAGCTGGAAAGCCTTAGCAACAGTTTTAGCTCGACAATAAACAACTGTGTCGTCAGCATAGAAATGTATGGGTGCAATAGGGTTGTTTTTACTTACATTATGTATGTAGATTGTAAAGAGGGTGGGTCCTAAGACTGAGCCTTATGGTACACCATTGTTGACTGTTAAATAACTGGAGTAAGTACCACCTGCATCATGAAGGACCCCACTCACCCAGCACACACACTTTTTGCCCCACTCCCCTCAGGAAGGAGGTTAAGGAGCATTAAGTGTAGAACCACTAGACTGAGGAACAGCTTCTACCCTGAGGCTGTTAGACTCATGAATCTCTAACTAGAATAATCACTGTGAAAAACCATATCATGTTGCTGCTGATCTGTTTCATGTTGCTGCTGATCTGTTTCAATGTTGATGTGTTCATGCGTGCACATCTGCTCACAGACTCATGTTCAAGTTTGTGCTGATGTTCAATGTTTTTATGTTATGAGTGCTTAGTGTATATTTAGTTGATGTTTTTCTTAGTTCATATCTTAGATGTTATTACTGTTTTTCTTATACATTTTATTGTTGGATGTAACTGGGACCTTGTGTACATAATTTCTCTCCACCACATGTACCACATGAGGTGCAAATGACAATAAAGAAACTCTGACTCTGACTGACTCTGATTATGTTGAACACATTGCCTGAAAGATAGTTAGAGAACCAACCAATGGTGTGATCTGAGAAACCGACTTCTGAGAGTTTATGACACAAGATGTTATGATCCACAGTGTCAAAAGCTTTAGACAGGTCTAAGAAAAGTGCAGCACAATAATCCTTAGCATCCAGTGCTTCAACAACATCATTAAGAACCTTCAGTGAAGCAGTGGTTGTGCTGTGTTGTTTCCTGAAACCAGATTGATGTGGAGGTAAGATGTTAAATGAGTCCAGGTAATTTTTGATTTGAGAGTTTATCAGTTTTTCTAGAACCTTGGCTAAAATGCAGAGTTTAGAGATTGGTCGATAGTTGTTCAGTGAGGTGGGGTCTCCTCCCTTCAGCAAAGGAAGAACAAAGGCTGTTTTCCAAGTGTCTGGGATGGAGTTTTGTCTCGTCTTGAAAGACTGTGCCGATAAACTCTGCGAGGTGCTGGCAGACATCTTTAACTCCTTGCGCAACCTGGCAACAGTTCCCACCTGCCAGAAGACTGCCACCATCATCCCAGTCCCAAAGAACTCTACAGTGACTGGTCTGAATGATTATCAGCCAGTGGCTCTCACCCCGATAGTCGCCAAATGCTTAAAAAAACTGGTCATGACACACATCAAAACAACCATCAACATCAAAAAGGGCCCTCATCAGTACGCATACCGTGAAAACCGATCAACAGAGGACGCCATCTTCTCTGTGGTCCATACTGCTCTCACCCATCTGGAGCAGAAGGACTCCTACATCTGTATGCTCTTTGTGGACTTCACGTCTGCCTTCAACACCATGATCCTCCAAACGCTGATGGACAAACTACTCACACTAGGACTAAGCCCCTCCATTTGCAACTGGGTCCTAGACTTCTTAACAAACATACCGCAGCCAGTGAGGATCCAAAACTTCTCTTCCTCCACCATAACCCTCAGCACTGGCTCCCCTCAGGGGTGTGTGCTGAGCCCCCTCCTATTCACTCTGCTCACATATGACTGTGCACCTACTCATACAGGCTGTCATACTGTAAAGTTTGCAGATGACACAGCGGTGGTGGGATGCATCACAAACAATGATGAGTCCAGCTACAGGCATGAGGTGGAACACCTGCAGAGCTGGTGCAAGGAGAATAACCTTCACATCAACATGAAAAAGACAAAGGAGATGATTGTGGACTTTAGAAGGAACAAACACACCTACCCACCCTGAATATAAGAGGATCTGCAGTGGAAGTGGTCTCCAGCTACAAGTACTTGGGTGTACACCTGAATGACAACCTCAGCTGGGGCAACAACACCACTAGCCTGATCAAGAAAGCTTATCACAGACTCTACTTTCTCAGACGGCTGAGACGAGCTGGTCTGGGAAGCTCAGTCCTCATCTCCTTCTACAGGTGTGCAGTTGTTTTATGAAATTTCTTATACAAGGTTTGTGAACGGTCGGCCCCAATAATTCACACGAGAGGAAATAAGACACAGAGACTGTTTCTGCTAGAAATAATAGTGTCATTTATTAATCTGCCACAGAAAAACAGCCATGCAAACATGTACACTTGTACACTCTCTACACACAAATTGATATGAGAGTCCCTCACCGTGACACGTGGTCGGGAAGCCTTCGACCCGAGTGACAGGAAATCACACCAACAGAGCTGGGCACTTCGCGCGTGGTCCGCAGCAGGCTTCTAACTCTCTGTGTTTGTTACATTTCTTATATACCCCTCCCTGACCGGATCGCGTGAGAGCAGTGAAAAACAAGTTTGATGGTTGTCAGGAGGACAGACAGAAAGTCGGTATCTCATAAAAACATGTTGTGCAAAATCAAGGCAATAACCTGACATTGCCAGTAACGGAGCGCCATGACCACAGGGCTGGCCAAAACTCTACTGCCAAAAGCACTCCTAATGCTTATTAAAGCATTCCTAAAGAGAATACACTGTCCCCCCTCCGTCCCTCTGCAAACCATCAAAAGAGTGTCTAAATATTATAAGTAACACACACACAAAATATATGTTTGAATAGGCATAAAGGCAACCCAACACCTTGTAAAATATATTTTTATATCAGCAGTGGAGAGCATCCTGTGCTCCAGCATCAACATGTGGCATGGAGGCTGCACAACTGCAGAAAGAAAAGCGTCGCAGAGAGTGGTGAAGGCTGCACAGAAGACCGTTGGAGTCAGCCTCCCCACCGTCACAGACATTTATACCTTTAGATGCAGAAAGAGAGCCACCTGCATTATGAAGGACCCCACTCAACCAGCACACATACTTTTTGTCCCGCTCCCCTCAGGAAGGAGGTCGAGGAGCATTAAGTGTAGAACCACTAGACTGAGGAACAGCTTCTACCCTGAAGCTGTTAGGCTCATGAATCTCTAACCAGGATAATCACTGTGAAAAAAATTGCATCATGTTGCTGCTGATCTGTTTCATGTTGTTGCTGATCTGTTTTGATGTTGGTGTGTTCATTCGTACTCATCTGCTCACACAGACTCATGTTCATGCTGCTGTTCGGCGAATTGTTTTGACTGTTTTTATGCTATTAGTGCTTAGTGTATATTTAGTTAATCTTTTTCTTAGTTCATATCTTAGATCTTATTACTGTTTTTCTTTTACATTTTATTGTGGGATGTAACTGGGACCCTGTGAACATAATCTCGTTCCACCACATGTACCACATGTGGTGTGTATGACAAATAAATCTCTCTGACTCTGAATGTAGTCAAAGTTACAGTGAGGTTATGTGAGCATTTTAAAATATTCTTACAAATAAAAAAGTAGAAGGGTTTTTAGGTTTTGTCAGAAACAATCATGTTTATTGACTTCACCAAAATCAATTAAAAGATAAAAACATGGACTAAAACAAACATGTGGCTGCTTTTTCTCCATAAGGTCTTCCAAGGGTCAAAAGCTCATAGCTTCAAATCTCATCTACTGTGCATGTATATAAATAAGAGTCTGCAGGCTGAGATCCTGTTCTGCTCTTTTCCCTTCTTTCAGCTAATCAGATATGATGACAAACTAATTATAGTTACACTTTTGGCTGATTTATGTAAAACTGTGCAATAAGCTCAGCTCTTACCTGAGTGTCCGATGGCGTCACCTGGTTCATCTGATATCTGACCTTTTCCCTCATTGTACAACAGCAGCTCTGTTCCCGGCTGGATGTTCCGACACGCACGCAGACACACATGCACGCACTCAGCCTCACACACCTCTCCACAAGCACACAGTATGGTCACGTTGCGCTGGGCCAGGGACCGTGCCTGATGGGCAAATCTAAGAAGAAAAAAAGACAAAGAACATATAGAGTCTGAGACTATGTGATCAGCAAGAAGCTCTGATTGCATTAAAGCATCTGTGGAACGAGCCACAGTGGGAGGCAGCTGGGAATGTGATCATAACAGTCCACATCATGTGGCTGGAAGACAATCAGAAAAAACAAATATCTATCTGGTGAGTTTGTAGATGACGTGTCGACCCATCACAGGAAACTAACATAATGGTGTCACTTGTTTTCCAGCTTTGCTCTGCGGGAGAGAAAACAGTGGCAGTTTTTAATCAGGACACCTCACACTACATAGGATGAGGAGAGGGACGATGGTGTCACAGATGCAGCCTTCAACAGAACAAAAGAGCAGATCAAACATACAAACTGCAAGTCAACAAAAGATGTCACACTCAATAATTCACAGAAACAAAAGTCTGAGATCAACAGAACGTCTGAAACGCAGAAACATCACCTAAACATCTGTTCACCTTGTGAACTGTGATGGTATCAATGTGGTGGGGCTCATCTGTAAAGAGGGATGATACAGCTTACAGAGGCTGACAGCTGGTGCACACACAACAACTTGCTCCAAGTTGTTGTGTGTGCACTTCTTGCTCTCTTGCAGCTTGTTGTGGATTTAAGGAAAACGGACATCCAACCACTATAATCTATTCAAGCATGGAGAGGGTTTCAAACTTCAGTTTCCTGGCAGTCTACAGGTCCTTCTAAAAAAATTAGCATATTGTGATAAAGGTCATTATTTTCCATAATGTAATGATAAAAATGAAACTTTCATATATTTCAGATTCATTGCACACCAACTGAAATATTTCAGGTCTTTAATTGTTTTAATACTGATGATTATGGCATACAGCTCATGAAAACCCAAAATGCCTGTCCCAAAAAATTAGCATATTTCATCCCACCAATGAAAGACAAGTGTTTTTAATACAAAAAACGCCAACCTTCAAATAATCATGTTCAGTTATGCACTCAATACTTGGTCGGGAATCCTTTTGCATGAATGACTGCTTCAATGCGGCGTGGCATGGAGGCAATCAGCCTGTGGCACTGCTGAGGTGTTATGGAGGCCCAGGATGCTTCGATAGCGGCCTTAAGCTCATCCAGAGTGTTGGATCTTGCGTCTCTCAACTTTCTCTTCACAATATCCCACAGGTTCTCTATGGGGTTCAGGTCAGGAGAGTTGGCAGGCCAATTGAGCACAGTAATATTATGGTCAGTAAACCATTTACCAGTGGTTTTGGCACTGTGAGCAGGTGCCAGGTCGTGCTGAAAAATGAAATCTTCATCTCCATAAAGCTTTTCAGCAGATGGAAGCATGAAGTGCTCCAAAATCTCCTGATAGCTAGCTGCATTGACCCTGCCCTTGATATAACACAGTGGACCAACACCAGCAGATGACATGACACCCCAGTGACTGTGAAAACTTGACACTGGACCTCAAGCAATGTGAATTATGTGTCTCCTCTCTTCCTCCAGACTCTGGGACATTGATTTCCAAAGGAAATGCAAAATTTACTGTAATCAGAGAACATAACTTTGGACCACTCAGCAGCAGTCCCAGGCGAGATGCTTCTGACGTAATCTCTTGTTCAAGAGTGGCTTGACCTGGGGAATGCGGCACCTGTAGCCCATTTCCTGCACACGCCTGTGCACGGTGGCTCTGGATGTTTCTACTCCAGACTTAGTCCACTGCTTCCGCAGGTCCCCCAAGGACTGGAATCGGCCCTTCTCCACAATCCTCCTCAGGGTCCGGTCACCTCTTCTCGTTGTGCAGCGTATTCTGCCACACTTTTCCCTTCCCACAGACTTCCCACTGAGGTGCCTTGATACAGCACTCTGGGAACAGCCTATTCGTTCAGCAATTTCTTTCTGTGTCTTACCCTCTTGCTTGAGGGTGTCAATGATGGCCTTCTGGACAGCAGTCAGGTCGGCAGTCTTACCCATGATTGCGGTTTTGAGTAATGAACAAGGCTGGGAGTTTTTAAAAGCCTCAGGAATCTTTTGCAGGTGTTTAGAGTTACGTCATTAATTCAGATGGTTAGGTTAATAGCTTGTTTAGAGAACCTTTTCATGATGTGCTAATTTTTTGGGACAGGCATTTTGGGTTTTCATGAGCTGTATGCCATAATCATCAGTATTAAAACAATTAACGACCTGAAATATTTCAGTTGGTGTGCAATGAATCTGAAATATATGAAAGTTTCATTTTTATCATTACATTATGGAAAATAATGACCTTTATCACAATATGCTAATTTTTTGAGAAGGACCTGTACATCATGGAAGATCTGATCTGGTGTGCAAACACAGCAGAGCTGGTGAAGAAAGGCCCAGCAAAGATTGTATTTCCAGAGTCCTCCGGAAGAAGAACATCTGTCAAAATCTGCTGGTGTCCTTCTATCGCTGCTCTGTGGAGAGCATCCTGTGCTACTGGCTCTGTGTGCGGTTCTACAGCTGCACAGTAGCACAGAAGAAAACCCTTCAGGAGATCATTAACATGGCCCAGAAGATCACTGGATGCCCATTGCCCTGTAGAACTTCGTAGCTCTCAGGAAAGCCACAAACATTTTTTTAAAACTTTGCACCCAGGTCACACCATGATCCAACCAGTGTCATCAGGCAGGAGGTAGAGGAGAATTAAAACCTACAAAGCTCTCAACAACCTAGCTCCATCTTATATAACATATCTTATTGTTCCATATTTTCCAAACAGAGCACTTCACTGTCAGGCTGCAGGTTTAGCTGTAGTTCCTAGAGTTTCCAAAAACAGAATAGGAGGCAGAGCTTTCAGTTATCAGGCTCCTCTCTTGTGGAACCAACTTCCAATTTCTGTCTGTGAGGCTGACACATTATCCAGTTTTAAGACTGGGATTAAGTCTTTCCTTTTTGATAAATCCTATAGTTAGTGTTGGTTTGGGTTTCCTGAGCTGTCCCTTAGTTATGCCGTTATAGGCTTAGACTGCTGGAGGACAAACTGACCACAATTCTTCACTCTGCTGCTGTTTTTACTTTACTCTACCTATTCTGTATTTGTAATTATTTCTATCCTTAACATGTTTTTGTCTTTCTTCCAATAGGGGTACACCTGCACACTTTTATCCCACAGCCATCAGGGCATTAAATGCCACATAACACCTGCAGTGCAAATGTATGTGCAATAGAAATTTATAATAATCATGTGCAATATTTTGTTTTTGTGCAATAGTGTGCTGCTCTGTATGGCTGATCTTTTTTGTGTTTTATATAACTTTTGACAATGTAATGATGATATTTAATTTTGTTGTACTTTTTAAAATGACAATAAAAATATTTTGATTCTGAAAAGACAGTCACACGATGTATTGCCATCATTTTTTCAGATTATTGGATGTATATACAAATACATGCAAAGACATGCCTCAGCTGTTCATTGATCAGATTTGATGTAACAACAGGAACTATTTTTTAATATAACTTGTTTGTGTTTATAGTTAACTCTTTAGACAAATAACACGAATATTTGTATAAAAGGAAGGAATCTTTAATTTCTCGAGTATTACAGTGTGCATTTTAAAGGGCCTATAACAAATATTCACCCCCATGGAGGTCTTTGTTGGAATCATGCGACTTACAACAAAAAAGCTTAATGACAGATTAGAACCAGGTAAAAGATGGATTTAATGTAGGATTAAATGGCTTAAGCTCAGATTAATTATTTACCGCTGAATAATTGTCAGTGATATTTAGAAGCTTTACAAGAATATAAAGCTACAAATAAATAAAACATGTTAACACATGAAGACCTACGTATGTCCAATTAGCTCATTGATTTATTGTGGTGTCTCATTATAAATGATCAAAAAAGAACTAGTGATCCTACTAATCAGAAATCTCTTTAAACATTATGGAAATACTACTATTACCATCTATTAAAAGCTACAATATTTTGGATTGAGCAGAAATATAGTAAAATCTGAACTACCAGTCTGGGGATCTAAGGTCCAGGTGCTCTTCTATAATGTAACTCCCGTTACATTATAGAAGAGCACGTGTTATCAGAAGATTATAGATATATGTTAAACGTAAATCCAACAAGACCACCTCCAAGCTGCCTTAGGTTCTCTTGACCACAGCTGCCGAAACTATTAAAAAGAATAAGGTTTATGGCAGTGTGACCACCTCCTAGAACATGGAGGCAAGAGGAAATGCAACCCCTCATTGATCAGGTAGATAGTGCAGATTGTAGACAAATGGACAGCAAAACCATCCAAACCATTCAAACTAAACTCTTTGAGGCGACGGTATGTCACTTTGAATTCAGCTTCTCTTGAATTTTAAATCACAAATGTCTCAGTGGAAAAAGACCCAGTAGGCCTCACTAAAAACAAAAAAATGCTGACAGGACTTCACCAATGCCCCTTTTCCATTAGTACCGGTACGGGCCGACTTGACCCTACTTGGCCCGGTTCTGAGGCTTTTCCATTAGTACCGGTACTTAGCACCTGTTACTATTTTCAGTACCCTTGGCTCTGTGGTGAGCCTCCCAGCCTCCTCCTCTCCGGAGGAGAGGATCGTGTGACTGCGGGCAGTGTCGTGCGGGACCAGCAGAGCGTTGAAGATTAAAAATAAAATAAACGGTGCCAGCTTCATCATGAAATCCTGTTTTCACTTTAATGACTGTTAACTCAGCTGAAAATCATAAAAAGACACAAAACTATTGGATATCAGGAATATTTCCCTCAAACATGTTTAAAGAAGAGACGACCTTCAGTTCAACTTTATTTTACCTCACGAATGTACAAATCACAAAACAAGAACTTTAAAGCAAAGCTAAAAATAAAATGTATATATGTGAACAAGAAAGGAAACCACACATTTAAAATGAACATTAAAAGTAGACACAATGAGTGCAAATACATCAAATGATGATAAAAACCTATAAAAATTTAAATGTAATGTTTTTGTAGAATCTGGTTCATCAGAGTTTTAATTTATATACATATATATATATTTATATCTATAAATAAATATAAATATATATGTATATATAAAAATACATATATATATATGTAATTTATATACATATATATATTTATATCTATAAATAAATATAGATAAATATATATGTATATATATAAATACATATATATATGTATATAAATATATGTATATAAATATATATGAATATATATAAATACATATATATGTATATAAATACATATGTGTGTATGTATATACATATATATATATACATAATTGTGTGTATATACATATGTGATATATATATATATATATCACTGTAGATGAACAGATGCTGGGATATATTCATCATTTAACACGGGTTCCTCATTTTTCTGGACTGAATAAAACGTGCATTGAATTTAAGTAAATGCAAACGTGAGACGTCATTTATATTTGACCCATCAAAATGAATGCGGTCATTTATTTACAGAATCAAATTTAACATCAAACATTTACATTAATTTGGCAAATTATGAAAATAACAATATGAGCAGTCAATCAGGAAAAATCATACGGCCATGATTTTTCCGTTGCTGCACCACAGACATTTATAAAACTGTACAACTATGATCTTTTACCCACACGGATGTGAATAAGCACTTTACACAGACATTTCTAAATATCTGTAAGAATTTCTACTTGATAGAAGAGTTTAGAGATGAAAGAAGTTAAAGGGAGTAAGATGTTATGGGAGGGGAAGAATGTTCACCAGAATCGACACTCTCCATCAGAAGCCCAGCTCTCCTTCGGTACGCTTGGTAGGAAACTTGATCCATTACCTTTCTGAAGATTCATCAGCAGATATGGAGTTCCGTTAACGCTACCTGTCCAGCGTCTCCTGATGATGGCTGTAGCTCGTCAGAAGTAGTGGCTAGTGAAAGTTATAATCCCATGGAACTCGGAAGAGCTTTTTGTCATGTCAGAATCATCCCGTCTCTAACAGAACTCGAGCAGAACCAGCAGAAAACTCTCCAGCAGAAAACTCCCACCGAACTCTAGCAACTTTAGAACTCCAGAACTCCAGAACTCTCGAACTCTCAAGAAGTCTGAGTAGACCAGGAAGTACTGACATTTTAAAGACTCTTTCCCGGTTCACTTTTTGGGATTTGTTCATTGGTCAGAAACGACCAGACGGGGTGTGTTTTGTGACGTAAGAGGTTAGAGACAGCGAGAATTGTTATGAGACAGATCAGAAATGTTCTCACAGACAGAGAGGGTTTTGTTTTGGCGTGTTTCAGAAACAGGTGCAAAACATCTCTATTTACGTCTGAGAGGATTCTAAAACATGACAGTTTTAACATAACAACTTGTTTTTCGTTTGACTCCAACCTTGGAAACGCACACACTTGCTCATTCAAAAGCAGAAATCAGAAAATGCATAATTACTCTGTAACAGCTTTTAACATGAGTTCTAACTTTGCATGAGAATAAAAATCATTACTCAGTTAATAAAATTGATTAGTTCACTGCAACATCTAAAATGGTTTGAACTAAGACACTTTGATTATCAACATTTGTAAAATAGTAATGATAATAAAAAGAGAGTGTTCTTTTCACTTGAATCTTCAAGAAAGAAAGTCTCAGGATGGGTGAACCTGTATTTATGGATTCAAATAAATGAAATGACAGCTTCTGTCCCACAAGGTTCTTAAGGTCAAGAATTTTGACCTTAGACTTAGTTTTTGACATGGCCTAGTCCACTACAGTCCCCCCTTTGGAAATCATCGCCTGTCCA
>NC_056499.1:49667545-49673953 GCF_014905685.2 Nematolebias whitei | reverse complement strand
GTGTGTGTGTATATATATATATATATATATATATATATATATATATACATACACATAAATATATACACATATGTGTGTACATATATATTTGTGTGTGTGTGTATAAATATATATATATATATATATATATATATATATATGTGTATATATATATATATATTTATACACATGTATACATGCATACACACAACTTCAAAATAACATAAATACTCAACCTGTACTGAAAACAGTTTCTGCGTCTCAGCGCCACCAGCTGGTGAGAGGCCGTGACGTCAATTTGAACCCCGCCCACTGGAACCGGTACTGAAAGCATAATGGAAACACAACCTGTACCGTACCGAGTAGAGTAGAGCCGGGCTGTACCGGCCCGTACCGGTACTAATGGAAAAGGGGCACAACATGCATGTTGATGAGAATCAAAGTTTTTAGGACTGATGAGCCCAAACTGGAGCTTTCGGCCAATAATATTATTTGTGGTTATTTCTGAGTGTTGAAGGGCAAAAAGATATGTATCCTTATAAGCATATCACTCAATTCTCCATTGTCTTGTCAGAAGAGACATTTTTACAATTCAATTCAATTCAATTCAAAAATACTTTATTAATCCCAGAGGGAAATTATTTGTTGTTGTAACTCGTTATCCTCATTTCATTAAGAGATGTTATAGATACTGATGGCTGTAGACAGGAAGGATCTCTTGTAAAGGTCCATCCCACAGTGGATCCTAAGAAACTGGCTGCAGATGCCGTCCGATCCGTCCACCCAGACTTGGTTGGCCTCTCGGTTCCCCTCGGGCTGTAGGACCGCCCAAATGCTGGGCAGAACTCCTCCCAGAGCGATGACCACTCTTCCCAGCAGTCTGCTGAGCTCCTCGTCGCTGCGGACAGCCAACTGTAGGTGCCGAGGGACGATCTTGTCCTTCCACTGCCATGAGCTGTGTCTCCCGCCAGCTCCAGGATCCCAGTGGCCAGGCACCCAAGCACAGCTGGTAGGCAGATGAGAATGCATCCACAGAACATCCTTTTCAACTCACTTGAGATTTTGGGCTGTAGTTGAGATATTATTTGAGCTTTTGAGATGTTAATCAGCTGCTGTTATTTGTAGAAAACTGCCTTGTTGCCATGGTTATGCATCGTAACAAATGTCCAAAACTAAAAAAGTTTCAGTAAAAATCCTTCCAGCTGCACAGCATCTGACATCAGAGGAAACAACCATCCAAAAAAACGTGACCCACATCCAGAAAAAGAGGAATTAAAGTTTCCAAAAGCAAAATCTCAAAATGAAAGCAACAGAACCGCTCCACCATGCAGCCACCTTGAGCGGCGCAACTCTAGAACAACACTATGATACTAATTTTACTTCGTTAAAAACTCATGTATTTATTTTTTGCCTTTTAGAAAATTATTGTGTAAACTCACTTGATACAGATGGCTTTTTGGACAAGAGCTTGATTTACTGACGTCCCCTTCAGTACCTAAAAACACAGCACAGACAGACATTTACTTTACAGTATTTCCAAAAACATTTTGCTGCAAACCTTAATGATCATGTTATCAAATGACTTTTCACATTATAATTACAGCAATATTCTTTACAAAATACAATAATGTGTTTTATTATTGCAAGTATTCCATGTCAATGTTGAAGTCAGATACAGAAGTACTCTGAATGTGTACACATCTCAGATTTATGGGAAGTTCAGACTGCTATGTTTTCCCATGTGAAGCTCCAATTGATTCTCATCACCAGCCTGATCAAGAAAGCTCATCAGAGACTCTACTTCCTCAGGCGGCTGAGACGAGCTGGTCTGGGAAGCTCAGTCCTCACCTCCTTCTACAGGTGTGCAGTGGAGAGCATCCTGTGCTCCAGCATCAACGTGTGGCATGGAGGCTGCACAGCTGCAGAAAGAAAATCTTTGCAAAGAGTGGTGAAGGCTGCACAGAAGACTGTTGGAGTCAGTCTCCCCACCATCACAGACATATACACTTCCAGAAGCAAGAAGAGAGCCACCTGCATCATGAAGGACCCCACTCACTCAGCACACACACTTTTTGCCCCGCTCCCCTCAGGAAGGAGGTTGAGGAACATTAAGTGTAGAACCACTCGACTGAGGAACAGCTTCTACCCTGAGGCTGTTAGACTCATGAATCTCTAACCAGAATAATCACTGCGAAAAATCATATCATGTTGTTGCTGATCTATTTCAATGTTGGTGTGTTTATGCGTGCTCATCTGCTTACACGGATTCGTGTTCAGGTTTGTGCTGATGTTCGACGTGATATTTTTATGTTATTAGTGCTTAGTGTATATTTAGTTGATGTTTTTCTTAGTTCATATCTTAGATGTTATTATTGTTTTTCTTTTACATTTTATTGTTGGATGTAACCGGGACCCTGTGTACATAATTTCGCTCCACCACATGTACCACATGAGGTGCGAATGACAATAAAGAATCTCTGACTCTGATCATTACAGCCCAATCGATATATCGGTGGTGCCAATATTTTAGGCCAATATAGGCGTTTGGGGACCTATTGGTATCTGTGATAATTGGCCCATTATGCGTGGATATAAGCACTTCTAACTTTCTCCTAAAATGCTGGAACCCAGCCTTAATTGTACAATGTATTCAGCAGAGGGTGCCGGAAGACTGGTTTCAAAGCATTGCAGTTCACTTAAGTTTCACTTTCACATTCAGCACAGAGGAAGCAGCAAGCAATACTGTGGTGTATTTTGCTGAACAGAGCATGAGAAGTTTATTTTAACTGATCTGTAAAAAAAAAAAAACAATAAATTCTCTTCAATCCTCTAACCTGTTTGTCATTAGCTGCATGCCTCTCAAGTTAGCAAGCTAATGTTTAGATAACCTAGCATAGGCTATTGCCTTGTAAAACTTTATTTAGAACAACAAATCTAACGTAGAGGTAAATATATATCAGTGTTAGTAATGTTATCTTTGTCATCGTCAATAAAATGCATTGTTTGTCTGAAATCTTTATTTCACTGAAAAGGAAAAAAAATGCTGTTGTGTCAATATTAATTAGTCCTTCACCATTACTAATTAGTCCTTCACCAAGCATGAATGACTGTTTAAACAATGAACAGGGAAGGTGTTTCTTTGTTTAATTTATATTTGTGTAACATACTTGATAACTTTATGGTGAATAATGGAGGATAGAGAACACATTATGACCAGTGCACCACTTGTAAACCTACTGTGGATCTAGGTATACCGTGAATCTGATTAGTTTAGCTTCATGGTTGCTAACAGCTGCGATAAATAAACAAGCCCCGCTCCACTCTCAGTTTTCTTAGATTATTGGAGGTGAACAAAGATTTTTTTTTTTAAATCTGCCATTATATCAGTTATCAGCGGTCACCTTCCCGCCCCAATATCGGTATCTGCGATAGCCAACATTTTCATAATGGACAGGCTCTAGCTCTACTCATCATATTTATCCCTTTAGAACATGTAGTGAAAAATAACCAGTTTGTTAGGTTCATGTACGGTTCATTCACAGTTAGTGTGCAACATCAAACTGAGATGTGTTATGAGAAATTTCACAGTTGACACAATAAACTGATGTCACTGAATCAAACAAGCAGATTCAGATAGTTCTTAATGAAATCAACACTTTTGTCTGTTAGCAAAATATTTCATGAACCACTTAACAAACTTAAACAAAACTCTCAAAAAGTAATCTACAACTGATTCACTTTTGAAGTGAACCCCATTTAAGATCATCGCCATAGCCAAGTGAGCTTAGAAAACTCAGTCAGTTTTACAAATGTTGTGCTAAAGTTTGGTGTGTTAGTAGCTGAGTCATTCACAACACATATTCCAAGCACACCTCGTTTCATAAGATCTTTGCTTAAAACTTCCATAAACTCATGAAGTCTACCCTGTTTGTCTTTAATTCAAATATTTCATGAACCACTGGACAGATTTGAATGAAACTTTAATTTTTGTTCAAATCTGCTATTTTCAGGGTTTGACCAAAACAACTGCAGCTTTTTTGCCACCAAAAAAAAGGTCACATACTAATATTTTGTTGGACCACCTTTAGTTTTGATTACAGCATGCAGTCACTGTGTCATTGTTTCTATAAACTTCTGCAATGTCACAAGATCTATTTCATCCAGTGTTGCATTAATTTTTCACCAAGATCTTGCATTGATGACTAGACACTAGGCATGATGGGTGCATCACTTTACCTGCCTCTCTTCTTACCCTGATGTGCCCATCACTCTGGAACAGGGTCAATCTGGACTCATCAGACCGCATGACCTTCTTCCATTGCTCCAGAGTCCAATCTTTATGCTCCCTAGCAAATTGAAGCATTTTTTCCAGTTAGCCTCACTGATTAGTGGTTTTCTTAAGGCTACACAGCTGTTCAGTCCCAATCCCTTGAGTTCCTTCACATTGTGTGTGTGGAAATGCTCTTACTTTCACTATTAAACATAGCCCTGAGTGCTTCTGTTGTTTTTCTTCAGTTTGATTTCACCAAACGTTTAAGTGATCACCGATCACGATCATTCAGGATTTTTTTCCCGGCCATATCACTTCAATGACGATGGGTCCTCATTATCCGTCCAGTGTTTAATAATGCGTTGGACAGTTCTTAAACCAATTTTAGTAGTTTCTTCAATCACCTTAGATGTTTTCTCTGCTTGATGCAGCCAATGATTTGACCCTTCTCAAACAGACTGACATCTTCTCCACGGCCACACAATGTGTCTTTCAACATGGTTGTTAAAGAAATGAGAAGCAACTCATTGCACCAGTTGGGGTTAAATAACTTGTTGCAGCTGAAAGATAATCACTCATGCAGTAATTATCCAACAGGAGGCTCGTACCTATTTGTTTAGTTAAATCCAGGTGGAGACTTTTTTTGGCCGGCAGTGTAAGATTATCTTAATCTCAAAGTCTCCCATGAAAGGCAGTGGGTGATATACACACCTTTAAGGAATGCTAGGCCTATAGTTATTTATGCAATGCATGTGGTTTCAGGTGCAGCCAGGATACAAGTCCAAAGCATGCTAATTGCAGGATAAATATGTCTTAAATTGGTCCTATATAGACTGAGCTTCTGAAAGAAAGATGTGTGGGTGCTTAACATGAAAGAAAATCAGTGGAACATGCAAAAAATGACCTAATTTTTCTTTGGATTTACAAAAAGAGCGGTAATTTTTGGCATAGGAACAAAGTTTTCTAAGCAACGCTATGAGCAGCATCAAAAAAAAAAAAGAAATTGAGCTGATTGCATTCACAAAGTGAAGCTGCAAAATAAACAACATGGAAAAATTAAAGAGAAGATATTAAACCTGTTGTTGGGGTCTAATAGTCTAATAATGAGGAGCTCTTTTAGCTGCTCTTTCACAGAATCAATACTACTCCATCAATCCAACCATCATCTTTACCCACGTCTTCCTTTTTGGGTCGCAGGGGTCACTGGTGCCCATGTCCAACATCAATGTGCAAGAGGCGGGGGACACCATGCACAAGTCTCCAGTCCATCACAGGGACACATAGAGACGAGACAAACAACCATTCTCTCTCTCATTCACACCTAGAGACAATTTAGAGTTACCAATCAGACTAACATGCATGTTTTTGGTCTGTGGGAGGAAACTAGAGTACCTGGAGAAAACCCACACATGCATGGACAAAACATGCAAACTCCACCGAGAAAGACCCCATGGCTGGGATTCGATCCAGCAACCTTCTCACTGAGAGGTGGCAGCTCTACCAACTGAGCCGCTCACCTGAAACTCAGTTATGAAAAAAAACAAAAACAATGATCCTCAAAACAGCAGCAGATCTCCAGGAGAAAGACTGAAATCCAATAATAATTGAGATGTTTCAGTCTGACTGGATTACTGTGGTGGGGCCTTAAAAGAGCAGTAGAAACCTCAACACTGGACAGAAGAGTGGGCCATATTTTCTCCACAAGCATGTGGAAGGTGAATAAATTTGTACAGGCAATGATTACTCCAAGTTCTCGATGCTGAACGTGGTTCTACAAGCTGCTAGATCGTTTATTATAACACTTGTTTCTGCCCTCTGCGGGAGCTGCCATGTTGTATTTGTGGGGAACAGAGTCTGCATGTGAGACTTTAAGTCTCGCCCATCGACACGTTTTACTGGATTAGATGTCGTCAGTTGATTGCTGTGCATAGCAACGTGCGCATGCACATGCCATTATGCATCGAGTAGCATCATCAAAAAATGCACATTAGTTTCTTGAGTGGTTTATGCTGTAAAAAAAAAAAAACTTCTTATAAAGATGCAATTTCTAGCTGGATTTTTATGTACAGTGAACCCTCGCTATAACGCGGTTCACCTTTCACGGTCTCGCTGTGTAAGAGTGACACTCACTGCAGCTCCAAGATGGCCGCTAATCATCA
>NC_056499.1:49666024-49667445 GCF_014905685.2 Nematolebias whitei | reverse complement strand
TTACCTTGTTTTTGTGTGCCTACAGCCATCTCGTTTCGACCTTCCTCGTTTGGATTCATGTTTTTGGTGCCTTGCCCTCCTGCCACGTGCCTGACCTGCCTCGCCCCTGTGATTCAGTTGGATTCCTTCAGGACACCTCCACCTCCTCCATCTGTAAGACCAAACAAAGAAATTGAATATTATTTGAGACAACTCCTTGGCCTATCTCTTCCTGACGTTTCCACTTCCTCCTTCAGGGATTCCAGAGGAACCATCTTGTATATTTGTAAATACCACTGTAAATAATAAACACTGTCACTTTTACTACTTCGCCTTGTGTCGTTTCGGGTCTCGTTATCAACTGGGTTGCCCTTAATCGTAACACGCTGCTTCACGGATTTGCATTGTGCATTGTGTTCTGCATTCTGATTGGCTAAACCGTCTCTCCAGTACAGTAGTTATTAGTAAAAAATGTTTATACAGTACTTTTATTTGTTAAACAAATGCTTGGGCCTGTACAAAGGTTTTGTTCTTTGGTTTGAATGTATTATGGAGTATTTCATTGTATAATAATTGTAAAAAAAATAAAGGTTATTACTTCACAGATTTCGCCTATCACGGGTTCTTTTTGGAACATAACCCCCGTGAAAAACGAGGGTTCACTGTACACCATGGTTTGAAATAAAGCTAAAGAAATTACAAATGTTCTGGATTGTAAAAATTAAGAATAAATAACTCATTTAAATTACTACTGACTGAATGTTTACTGGTCAGTCTACGTTACTAACCTCATCTATGGTCATGAACTCTGGGTAGTGACAATACAATGAGGTTGTGGAAACAGGCAGGTGAAATGAGTTTCCTATGCAGGGTAGCTGGACTCTCCCTCACAGATAGGGTGAGAAGTTCAGTTATCAGGAGAGACTCAGAGTAGAAAAGATAAAGACAAAGTGCTTTGTGTTGTCATCATTGCATGTTCCTATACAATGGCAAAATTAGTCTCTACATTTAACCCATCGCGCCTGAGATACACCAGGTGGAGCAGTGGGCAGCTACGCAAGCGCCCAGGGAGCAATTAGGGATTGGGTGTCTTGCTCAGAGACATCACAACATGTGGGGCTTTCAGGTCCTGAGTTGGCTGCCCTGCCTCTACCCCATCTCGGCCCCTTAAAGAGAACCGCTGCTCCTCCACATCCAGAGGAGCCAGTTGAGGTGGTTTGGGCATCTGGTAAAGATGCTTCCTGGGCACCTCCCTCAGGAGGTGTTTCGGGAATGTCTGACTGGGAGGAGAACTCAGGGAAGACCCAGGACATGCTGGAGAGACTACATCTCTCAGTTGGCCTGGGAACATCTTGGAGTCCTCCCAAAAGAGCAAGAAGAGGTGTCTGTGGAAAGAGATGATGGATGGATGGATGGATGGATGGATGGATGGATGGATGGAT
>NC_056499.1:49659658-49665924 GCF_014905685.2 Nematolebias whitei | reverse complement strand
GATGGATGGATGGATGGATGGATGGATGGATGGATGGATGGACGGATTTAAATTACTTATAGTGGCATAATGTAAGCATAGCATAATAATTTTGTGCTTCAGATATGATTTTAGCATTACCAAAGTTCCCAGATTGTATAAAAACTCTTTCCATTGGATGCAACTTAAAAAAACTAAGAAAATAAATACAAACTTTTAAAACTGGTTGAAAAATAAGGACGTTATGACAATTTTAATGGGATTTTAAAAAGACGATAATTTATCCTAAGATTATCCCGATTCTTGGGCTTCAACAACTATTTTAAGAGTCAACAGATTGTGGTGAAAGTTGCTCAGAATGTAGAAAAGAGTTTACAATAAATGATCAATTACATGTTAATAAATCTGCTGCACCCAATGAGTGATTTCTGATCACTGGAATATATTTAACTCATGCATGAGGAAACTCACCATTGATCGGGTGTAACATACCTAACACATCTGTGCACGCTGACCAACTGGACCTTGATTCATGTATTTATTAATAATCAGATCTGAACCCTACAGAGACTCAGTATGTACAGCTCTCATCCAAACCCAGTACAGAGATTATTTTAAGCCAGCCAGCCTCAGCTGATGAATGTCGCAGCACAGTCTTCCAGTCTGTGATCAGGGTTTAAACCAGTTATCAGCAATAAAATACTGATGTATGTGCTAAGAGGTCATTTTATTTTATTTTAGTCTGATAAACACATACTGGGTGTATTACTCAGATATATGTAAATAAACATGTTGGTTTAGAATCAAAGGAACGTGTCTGACATCTAGTGGATGATGATAGATGATGATGTATTTTTTTATATTGTTATGAAATTGTTTTGTATTTTTTTAAATGAATAAACTTTATACCATACCATACCATAGAAACAAAAAAGAACCAGTATAATATTTGCTTCCTTTTGGCACCAAATCATTCATTTTGGATTAATAATTTTTCGGATTGAAAAAATGATTTTGGATATATTATTTAGTTGTGAAACATAATCCCCACTGTCCTTGTAAATGTCATAACTTCTACGATTTACAGCAAAGTTCATTAGTGCCTTGTGTAAGTTTATTGCATGTTTGTTTACGCCGCACCGTGTCCTGCTCACTGCATAAAAATGTTGCTTGCACGGCCTGCAGGTTCTGTCACGGGTAATATGTGGAATGAGTTACCAGCGCACGTCAGGCAGGTTCGCTCTCTAATGGTTTTTAAGTCTCATTTAAAAACACTTTTATTCCCTGGCTTTCAATCCAACTTCACTGGGTTTTTATTATTTTAATGATTTGGTTTCTTTACCTCTGTGGATTCAGGAACACAGGATGAATCCTGTGTTCTTCTTTGTTTTGTTGTGCAGCACTTTGCTGCTGTTCTGAAGTGATTTATAAATAAAGCGGTCTGGTAATATATAAAAATGGTGCCACCTACTCCCCTGCACTAACCATGGTGTTACTAGTGGAAAATATATCATTGTAACATACAGCAGCATAAAACTTACATACATGTGGTGAGTAGAACTTAAAACTTGTACTGGACCAGCCAATGGAGACGTTGTCCCATATGTTTTTATATATGATGGATGGAGGGGTCGTTCCCCGTCAGCTTCATGTTTGTTCAATAAAAAATAACTTTGTGGAATCTCCTGTTTGTTCGATGAGTTTAGGTTTGAATCATTTTAAAACCAGATCATGTCCATTATGTCCTGATGTGTGAAACCCAAGAACTGAAGAAGGTGGGACTTCCCTTTGTCTCTGACTGTAACTGTGATAAAATAATGTCTGAACTAAATTACATTTTTCTAGTTCTTAATTATTGTAAGGAGCAGCAGCTGAGGTACAGTATGACATCACTGTCTTTGATTTGATTATTAGCAGAACTAATAACAACAAAACCTGCCAGACAGAATTTCATGAAACTTAGTGAAGATTGGAACAGTTAGCAAAAGAACAAACTGTAAAATTGAATCTGGATCAGGAAAACTTTCATTAAAACTGGGTATTTAGCTATTTTTAAACTTGTTTAATTATTTCAAAGTATGTTTTAGAAATGTTGAAATCAATCAGTAATGTAACTTGTAAATTTCATGTTTTTGACTGTTTATTTATCACATTTTTAATGTTTAAAATCCAAATCACAAGGAATTTATGAATTGTCCTCAAATTAAACTTTTCATATAAAAACATGTATTTAAACTTTCCTAATCAAATTGCTCATTTAGCTAAACTGAGAGATGAAGTGGAGGAATGCAAATATTGTTGATTGGTAAAAAGAAAAAGAAAAAAAAGTTTGCACAAAATCTTTTTCTCAATTCGTACCGAAAGGTTAACTAGTCAGATCAACATTTACCAAATCAGTATTTGATCATAACAATTACATTAAAGTTGTTATTTTAACTAAAGACTAAATCTTCCCATCAAAGTAGTCTCTTATAAACGTGTTTTTGTTGGGATGCCAAGTCACATTTTCCTCCTTTTGGCTGCTCAAGTGAAATGTTCTTACCGGGTCAGAACAATTGTTGGAGGCCTGATCCGGGTCGGCGTCAGTGCAGAGCAGGGTGCCAGCCTCCAGCGGGTGGCCGACCCACCACAGCCCCAAACTGCCTTTACTGAACAGTGATGGTCCCAAAGCAAAGCCGCATGGAAGCACCGAGTGGAGAAAGGAGGTGAGATTAGACGGTACAGCAGGGAGGAAATGGGCCATTGACCTGTTGAACACAAAAACACAGGTCACAGTTCACAGGTCAGGTTTATATGTACACTGTGCAGGACACACCTGCTTGGCAAATGTTGCAAGCTGCTCTACAAATCTGAAGTGCCTTCGATGGTTTCTTTTTTAAATTTTGTAGATGGTAGAAAATCAACATTTCAGTTCTGTAACTTGAAAAATAAAAAATTGTTCAAGCTTTATCCAACAAAAGTTGAGTCAGGATCTCGGGGCAGTTTCTTTTAGTTGGGTCAAACTTTGCTTCCATCCATTATTTTTACC
This sequence comes from Nematolebias whitei, assembly GCF_014905685.2. Classification (NCBI taxonomy): domain Eukaryota; kingdom Metazoa; phylum Chordata; class Actinopteri; order Cyprinodontiformes; family Rivulidae; genus Nematolebias; species Nematolebias whitei. The sequence goes on along the minus strand of NC_056499.1, from coordinate 49,662,917 downwards.
CACTTCTACCTTTCCAGATCACGGGGGTCACTGGTGCCCATGTCCAGCAGTCACTGTGCGAGAAGCGGGGGACAACTTGGACTGGTCTCCAGTCCATCACAGGGACACATAGACACAAACAACCATTCACTCTCTCACTCTCACCTAGAGACAATTTAGAGTTACCAATCAGTCTAACATGCATGTTTTTGGTCTGTGGGAGGAAACTGGAGTACCTGGAGAAAACCAATGCATGCACAGAGAGAACATGCTCCACCCAGAAAGGGCCTCAGCCGGGATTTGATCCATCGACCTGCTCGCTGAGAGGCGGCAGCTCTGCCAACTGTGCCCCCGTGCTGCCCCTCAAGCTTTAAATAAATTTTATTAAGACATATTTACAGGACAAGACTTTAGTTGTCTGAAATATAAAAGAAAACTAGTTAATGTAAACCTTTGAAGTTTGTAGGGTTTATTAACAATGAGGATTCTACTTGTCAGCAGAGGAAATCTTCATGGGTGCTGTCATATGAAAAGTACCATTTAGGAACTCATTTGATGGCGGGTTTATCTAAACCACATTCAGGTACACACAGATATAATGGCTGCAGAGCCTTGGGTTTGCTTTAAACTCGTCAAACATAAAATCAGATGGAAAGATGGTCAGAACTTCTCAGCTGGTTCATGCAGAGGTGTTTGAACATTGTTTAGGCTCAGTCAAGAGGTTAAAGGTCACTATGACCAAACTACAGATGAGCTCCTGAACCTCTGACTGCAAGTTACATCTTCATGTTGGATGTTCAAACTATCAATAAACAATCTTGTGTGAAAATAATGAGAAATAGCAGCCTGGGGATGACTGCGTCTCCCAGTATTATTTAAAACATTCGTCTTTGAAAAAAAAAATACATACACACACACACAAATATATATATTTATGTTCATGTGTTCGTCTTACTAAAAACTATGTTAAATGACGTATTGGCCGTAAACAGTCTGTTAGCGTAGTAACGCATAGAAAGTCATTAGGTGGTCAACACCAGTTTTGTCAATTAGCGTCAATGAATGAGCAGAAAGATGATCTCACGAGACAAACCGTGGACATTATGATGTCTAATGAATATTAAAAAAAAAAACTTTGTTAACTGTTGTTACCAAATGTCGAGACTTTGTTTAGTGTTTGGCAGCGGAATTTAAAAGCAAACCCGCGGAGCTCCGTGAATCACAGATTTACGCGTCATTTCTCATATTATAATAAATTTGTACGTACACTAGCCGACTTGTTAGGCGTCTTGAATTGATTATAAAGCGTCCAATAACTTTTATTTCTTTAATTTAAACCTCAGGGATAGATATCGTCATCCAACAAGTAAACACTTTACCGGAAGTCCGTCCAGAAAATGGGCTCGGCTTATACGAGTCTGCTTCATACATAGTTCTGCCCACAGACATGTTCATACTTTTTTATTGTAACAAATAATACTTCAACATTGAACGTTCAACATTTTTGTACACATTCTTCTGAACATTTTAACAAAATATGTTTTGTTGACTAACTTTTGTACAAGTTGTTCAAACTGTTTAAAAGAAAAATGTTTCAAAATGGTTCACTCGTATCTTTTCACTTGTATAAACTACAAATCATTGGAATCTTTCTTGACATCATCTAGAACAGAAGATGTTGAATGCTGAGATGTGGCTGCCATGTCTGGCTCCTGTGGTGTTTGGGCTGATGCAGGTGTACTGTGCTGCGTAGTTTGTATATTATGCTGGTGGTCAGTGTGTGCAGAGGGCTGGTGAGAGGATGAAGTGGGCCACAACGGGGGCCTGACTGCTGTGGGCGGAGGCATCCACTGCTGTGTGGTAGGTGGTGTCACAGATTGGGGCATTGCAGCATGAAGAAAAGTAGACATCATCTCAAAGAACCTCTTGTTGTTGGCCGTCTGCTGCTCTTGCATCAACTGGAAATGTCTTTCTACAGCTTGTTGCTGCATTTTTAAGAAGTTCTCAAAAGAGGCGGACTCCTGCTTCATTCTTTTGCATTCGTCCTCATCCGTTTTTCTCTTCTCATCCAGGTAGCGCTCAAGCATCTTCTCAAACCTGTCAGCCTTTGTCTTTTTCTTTCTTTTCTGAGCCGCAGCCAGCTCATCCAGCAGGGAGCTTGTGGTGGGTGTCTCTTCAACTTCAAAGTTGGTGGCACTTTTCTCTGCTTGATTAAAATGTTACAAACACATCGACAGTTATACACTGGAATGATCCATACTGGCTGCTCTATTTGTAATAAATCGGGGGAAATAAACGCAAACTGGCAAGATGTAACTGCTCATCTTATAATGAAGCATAATGCCAATATTGAAATAGTTTACTCAAGCATTATTACATAGTATAGTCACACACTGACCACTTTTTACTGAGTCCTGCTCTGTGGATTCGGAGTCGCTCGGAGCCAGGGTGGATGAGGACGGAGGCTCTTGGTGCGAGTCCACATGTTGTGGGCTGCTCGTGGGTCGAGTGCCAAGAACAAGATCTAGTTCGTCGTACCAAGGAAACTTGTCCTTCGCGTCTCCTGAACTGCCGCTTTTCCTGAGCATATTACGTATTTTAATGTATTGTTGCCGAAGTTTTTTTACCTTGGTGCGGCACTGTGCAACTGTGCGAGGGAATCCCAACTTCTCCATTTTCACACTAATTAGTCTGTAAACCTCGTAGTTTTTGTGAGTGTTCACAAGTAACTGCGAAACTTTTTCGTCTGACCATATCTGTATGAGGACCTTTACCTCCTCTTCACTCCACGTCTGACCACGAGACATTTCTCCCGCTAGTAGTTTGTTTTGTTTTGATTGTATTTACCCAGAATGCCTTGCGCTGTAGTCCACTTCCTGCTTACGCCATATGACAGGCATACCCGCCCATAGAAATCATATAACCACAAGATACCATAGCTATCATATAATCACTAGATACAGCATTGACCGCTATCGTCTATTGGCGCTGACGAGATTTAGGGCCGCCATCTTGAAACGGTCGACCGCTCCACTCAGCGTAACCTGTTTGACCGGAGCAATGAAGTACTTGCGCATTTAATCAGTCATAGCTAAATACTAAACTCATTCTCACGATTTTTTCCTCTGTAAATCTCAGGATTACAGCCATTAAAGCTGAACACATGGTTCAGTGTATTTAAATATTCTTGGTGGGGTTAACATTAACACTAATAAAATATTCTTATGACACGTTTGCAAAACTCACAGTCACGGATACATTTTTATTAAGATATATATAT
>NC_056499.1:49657594-49659558 GCF_014905685.2 Nematolebias whitei | reverse complement strand
CTCTATCATTTTTACTGTAGTTTATCATTGCCATTGTTTACTGTTCTGTCTGGAGCACGTCTCTTGTAAATGAGTCCTTGTGGCTCCATGAAGCCAACCTGTATAAATAAAAGGTTGAATAAATCATTATGTATATATTTATATTCATTCAACCTTTATTGATACAGGTTAGTTCCACTGAGCCAATAGGACTAATTTACAAGAGAGACCTGGATTTTAACAAAGAGTGATGACAACAGTGGATAACAAACTGTTTTTAATTGTAAAACAAACAAACAATTAAAAAAACTTAAATTTGTCTGAATCATTTGTGAATGTGTATTATTGTCGTTGTTATCACTGTCTTATTATCTTGTGCTCTGATCCAGTCTCTTCGCGGACAATGTGTGTGAGGGTGGACATGTTTGGAGGTTGCTGTGTTGAAGCTCCATGGATCAGCCTCTCTGCAGCTCTCAGCACCTTCACTGAGCCTTGAGGGAATCACTGAGCTGCTCTTGTTCTTCACAGTTAGAAGGTGGGAGCTCTCGTCAAATGATGATCTCCAGCATCATCTTGTTCATGCCAGGCTTTTCATCCACTGACCACAGACACCTGGAAACATCAGGGGGACCAGTAGCTGTTTAACACATCTGGAAGGAAACCAGTGAGATTTTAATATGATCATTATGATATGATGTTATGTGGGGGAGTGGTGGAGCAGAGGTTAGAAGATGGGCCTGTGATTGGAAAGTCGCAGGTTCAACTCCCGGTACCGTCAACATCAAAATGAGGTGGAAAAGGTGAAACACCCACACCTGCCTCCACCCTCATTGGCCCCACCCTGGTCACCTGAGCAAGGCCCTTAACCCCCACCATGGGCTCCTAAACAGGTCTCTCTAGAAAATGAGTTATCTTGACTCAGTGAGACTACCTGGATAAATAAAGGCTAAATGAAAAAATAAAAGTTTAAAATAGAAATACTCACATCATGAGGCCGAGGTTGTGTGTGTGACGTGCACGTTCCTGAGAGGCCACAGACAGAGCAGCTCCAGCTTTTGTTGAGTTCCTGTAGTCCTGCAGTTTTCAAGCTGAAATGAAAAAAGCATCATGAATATGAACTTTACAGTCTATAGTTACCTGTTCATATAAACACATGGAGGTGTCTCACCTTGTGACTGACAATAAAATATGTAACTTTATGAACTCTAATGAACTTATAATGATGCTCCTACTCTTTGAAGATGAACCGATGGTACCACACCATCTCTCAGTCGGACAGTCTGATCAGTTTGATCAAAATCCTCCAGTTTAAAATCCTCACTGCTCAGATGAATCCTCCTCAAAGATACTTCCTCCTCTTCCTCACATCTTGTTCTTTGGGAAACCTTCAAAATGAAAACAGGAGATTTGTGTCTACACAAAAACATTGTACAGAGGAGGTCAAGCTTGTTTTCTATTTCCTATATTCTCCCTAGTTTTATTTTTTTATTTCCTAGAACTTAAACAAAACTCCAGTTATGATACATATCTCTTGATAATGAACCAAAGCTTCTGAAATAGTGAGTACGTTTGTTAGAAAAATATTCCTGTCATCAGATCTCAGTCAGCTTCATTGCAGCTGAACACCGTGTTACACTGAACATCACATCAGCTGGTGGACATAAATACAGTACAGTAATATTATATTCACAAAATACTAACAATAATATGTTCATCTTACTTGTGAAAAGTTATCCCACGAGACCTGACGTCAACAATCCGTCGATCTGAACAGAAATAAGCTGCGAAGTGCTGAAACATCTGCTTTAACCAAATAAGGACGACCGTTTCAAGATGGCGGCTGAAAATCCTGCGCCGCAGCAGCCAGTGAGGCATCTAGTGTTTATATTTATGCTAGATACAGCATTGATGCTATCCCCTATTGGCGCTGACGAGCTGTAGGGCCGCCATCTTGAAACGGTCGACCGCTCCACTCATTGTAACCT
>NC_056499.1:49654130-49657494 GCF_014905685.2 Nematolebias whitei | reverse complement strand
GGGCCAGGTGAGGGCTCCAATGATGCAAACTGGAGGCAGGATGCTGTACTCGGACTCCGGGGCTTCTGGAGGAGAAAACTGGCGAGACAAAGCGTCGGGTTTGACATTCTTGGACCCAGGTCTGAATGTCAGCAAGTAATTGAAACGGGTGAAAAAGAGTGACCATCGTGCCTGCCTGGGGTTCAATCGTTTGGCGTCTTTGAGATATGTGAGATTCTTATGGTCTGTCCAGATGAGAAAAGGTACCTCAGTACCCTCAAGCCAGTGACGCCACTCCTCCAATGCCAATTTCACAGCCAGTAATTCCCTATTGCCCACATCATAGTTCCTTTCTGCCGGTGACAAACGACGAGAAAAGAAAGCACAAGGATGTACCTTATTGTCCTTGGGTGATCTCTGAGATAATACTGCGCCGACTCCGGTGTCAGATGCATCCACCTCCAGGATAAACTGACGAGCTGGGTCTGGATGGCAGAGGATGGGGGCAGAAGAGAAAAGATGTTTTAACTTACAAAATGCAGAGTTGGCTTCCGGGGTCCATTGAAAAGTTCTGTTGGTGGAAGTGAGCTGGGAGAGAGGTGCTGCAATACGGCTGTAGTCCTTGATGAAACGCCTATAGAAGTTGGCAAAACCTAGGAAACGTTGCAACTGCTTCCTGGTGTCCGGAACTGGCCACTCCACCACCGCCTTAGTCTTTTCTGGGTCGGTCCTATAGTGCCCCTCCCCGAAGATAAACCCCAAAAATGAAACGGAGGTGGTGTGGAAATCACATTTTTCACTTTTCACAAAGAGTTGGTTTTCATAAAGTCTTTGAAGGACCATTCTGACTTGTGAGACATGATCCTGTTTGTTCCTGGAGTAGATGAGAATATCATCTAAATAAACAAATACAAAGCGCCCAATAAAATCTCTTAATACGTCATTAATCAGTGCCTGAAAAACTGCGGGAGCATTGGTGAGACCAAATGGCATGACGAGATATTCAAAGTGTCCCATAGGTGTCTTAAAAGCTGTTTTCCATTCATCACCCTCCTTGATCCGGACGAGGTGATAAGCGTTGCGAAGGTCCAGTTTGGTGAAGATGGTAGCGGTCAGTAATTGTTAGTGGATAGAGTCTATTAACGGTAGCGGATACTTGTTCTTTATGGTTTTGTGATTTAGTCCTCGATAATCGATGCATGGACGTAAAGTCTTGTCCTTCTTAGTAACAAAAAAGAAACCTGCCCCTACTGGAGAGGTTGATGGACTGATAATTCCGGAATCAAGGGACTCCTCAATGTAAGATTGCATGGTGCTACGTTCAGCGCCCGACAGATGGAATAGACGACTAGTTGGTAGAGTAGCTCCTGGTAGAAGGTCAATGGAGCAGTCATATGGACGATGAGGAGGTAAAGACAGGGCTTTATGTTTATTAAATACCGGGGAGAGGTCGTGATATTCGACGGGGATATTGGAGAGGTCAACGTCTTCAATAGTAGTTATCTTTATCGAGGGATTTGATATACCAGAGCGGAGACAGTGTTTTAGACACCTGTCGCTCCATTTTTCAATCCTACCAAGTTCCCAATTAAAGTGAGGATTGTGAGCCCGTAGCCAGGGGAATCCTAAAATTAATTGAGTGTTTGGGGAATCAAATACAAAAAAACTAATCTCCTCATGATGATTTCCAGAAGTAATTAAATGTAACTCGGTGGTCTTAAATTTAATTTGAGCTAGAGCCTCTCCGGTAACTCCAGCAATGGATATAGTGTCTATTTCAATGACGGGGAGAGAAAATTTCTTTACTAAATCTTGGCTAATAAGGTTTTGTTCTGCACCGGAGTCAATTAGTGCAGATACAGGAAACCGGTTACTGTTTAGTTGAATTATGGTGGGTAATGTAAACCTGCGGGGGGGAGAAAAAGATGATATGCCCACCAGTAACTCCCTCTTTACTGGTGGTTGTTTTCGTTTCCCTGAACCGAACACGCGGCAACAAAGTGACCCTCTTTCCCACAGTAAAAACAAAGGTTGTAATCTTTGCGTCTCTGTCTCTCAGTAAATGTTAAACGCGTAGTTCCAATCTGCATGGGTTCAGATTCAGGTAATGAAAGTGAGAAACCAGTAGATGGCACTGGAGGACTACGAGGGATGTGTTTTTCAAATTTTGCTTTGGAGTGGTACGCCCCTGCTGATGACGTAGGAAACCCGGAAGTGGAAGCCCTCTGGGAGTTGTAGTCCCGCTCCCGGTGTCTCTCCCGGAAACGTTCGTCTATAGCTATTGCAAGATTTATTAATGCGTCAAAGTTGGGTGGCTCGTCTCGTGCTGCAATCTGGTCCTTAATGTGATCGGATAATGAATTTAAAAAAGTACCTTGCAATGCCCTGTCATTCCATTCCGTTTGGGCTGCGAGAATGCGGAACTCCAAAGCGTGCGTGGCAACCGGAAGTCGGCCCTGACGTAACCCCAACAAACGCTTCTCTGCGTTTGGTTGTTGTAGCGGCCGATCAAAAATCCTGCGGAACTCCTCCAAGAAAATGCTGAACGTGACGGAGTCCACACTACGGTGGCGAAAGAAAGAGGTCGCCCACTGGAGAGCGTTACCTTTTAGTTGGCTGATGAGGTAAGTAATTTTGGTGGCGTCTGATGAGTAAAGCTGAGGAGCTCCTCCAAAAGCGAGCTTGCACTGGAGGAGGAAACCCTCACATTGAGCTGGATCTCCTGAAAAGAATTCGGATGGTTTTACCAAAAGTTGTTGTGAAAAAGCAGCATGATTTACAGTACCAATGTTAGCAGAGCTGGTGTCTGCTGGAGGTGCAGAAGTTGTGGAGGGAGAAGTAGAGAGCCTCTGGTTCATAGTAAAAACCATACCTCCAAGTTCCTGAAGATTTGCTTGAGTCTTGAGCTGTTGACTTAACACTTGTTTCAACATTTCCTCTAATTGTTCAATTCTCTCCGTCTGTGAGGAGGAGGCTTGTTCGCTCCTGGTCTCGTTCTGGGTTTTGTTTGGCTGGAGCATTCTGTTACGATTAAGGGCAACCCAGTTGATAACGAGACCCGAAACGACACAAGGCGAAGTACTAAAAGTGACAGTGTTTATTATTTACAGTGATATTTACAAATATACAAGATGGTTCCTCTGGAATCCCTGAAGGAGGAAGTGGAAACATCAGGAAGAGATAGGCCAAGGAGTTGTCTCAAATAATATTCAATTTCTTTGTTTGGTCTTACAGATGGAGGAGGTGGAGGTGTCCTGAAGGAATCCAACTGAATCACAGGGGCGAGGCAGGTCAGGCACGTGGCAGGAGGGCAAGGCACCAAAAACATGAATCCAAATGAGGAAGGTCGAAACGAGATGGCTGTAGGCACACAAAAACAAGGTAA
>NC_056499.1:49650455-49654030 GCF_014905685.2 Nematolebias whitei | reverse complement strand
ATGGAAACGCAACAAAGAGTTGGGAAGAGTCAGCTTGGTGGCAGACCTAACACCAAGAGAGAGGAGAAGAAAGCAAAGATACTGGAGAAGAGCACAGGTTGCAAGCAGAGCTAGAAGAGTGGTGCAGAAAGAAAAAGAAGACCCAGCACACATCAACAATGCAGTTGAGGCGATACCATAGGAGCTTCCTGTTCTACCTTTGACAATGCAGACACATCAAATGATAACTGTATCATCACATCAATTGATTTATTGTGATGTGAGTTGTTCATGCTTCACAAAACAAAATCTAGTGTGCCAGTGCTACAACACCAAAACCTTCATCTTTCCGGTTGAGCCACTCAAAACAAATGAAGACCAAGAGGCTGTTATTCAGCGGGACAATCAAGATGTTGTGGGGCAATGGTGTATCTTGCAATATGACAATGTTGTCTACCCAGGGACCATCCTAGAAGTCAGTGAAACGCATGTGAAGGTGAAGTCCATGCACAAAGTTTGAAAGAACCACTTTTTCTGGCCAGCACGAGAAGATGTGTTGTGGTATCCTTGTGAAGATATCATAAGATTGATTCCATCCCCATCCAAAGTTGGGTCTCGGCATGTGGAAATCCAGAAAGAAATATGGGCAGGCATTTCACAAGAATAGGCATATATTCTAATCAAACCTTCAAAAGAAAGTATTAGTTATAATGTGCCTTACTCCTCCATTCTGAAAAATTCTTAAGGACTAAATACTCTTGTTCCTACCTTTTTATATTACCGCATGTCTTTTATACTGTTTTACATAACTCTGAATCCTTTAATGTTTAATGGCTCAATAATTACTTTTTAATACTGTTTTCTTACCTGAATTTGAAAAGATTTATTTCTCGAGTAAATGTTTTTTTTTAACTAAATCCAACTCCAAAGAAATGTTAAGAAATTGTTATTGTCCTGTCAATTCTGTTACTAAGGTCAACTCTGTTACTTCGATGGTCAACTCTGTTTATTAATAGTTTTTACAAAAAAAAGAGAAAAATGTTGTTTTTAATATTCTACACATTGTTGGTTGACTTTACCTGTATTTTAGTATTATATGCACAATTAGTTTTTTTTTTTTCATTTCATTTCATTTATTTTATTCATTTCAAATTAAAACACAGGAAAAAAATCAATTTACAATCCATATGGATAAAGAAAAACAGAAAAGAAAATTTAAAATGAAAAGAAGCAGAAGAAGAAAAAAATCTTATAATAACTGCCCCTTCTTAGACAAAAAAATCAATACAAAAAATCAATTAAAGCAATAGTCATTCATGAAAATAATTTTTCAACAACTAAACAATCAATGCAATTCATGCATTAGTCAACCATGAAACAAATAATCAACTTATAGTAATATAATGATTTTAAAAACATTTTATATTAACCAAATTACATATATCTTTGCAACATTATACTCTTAATTTTTTTCTTGAATACAGACATTGACTGAGCTGTTTTAACATCAGTTTCCAAACTATTCCATAGTCCTATTCCATGTATCAACGTTGACCGACCCTTTAAACTAGTTCTATATTTAGGTTTAACAAAAATATCAGTGCCCTTTAGATTATAACAACTTTTTCTTTTTACAAAAAGCACTTGAATATTTGAGGGCAGTGTATAATGACGTGCTTTATACATTAACAAAAGAATATTATATTCCACCAAATCATAAAACCCCAGCAACTTCATTTTACAAAATAATACACTAGTAGGATGATAGTAATGAGTTTTCGTTATAATTCTTAAGGCTCTTTTCTGCAAGATTAAAATAGACCTAGTAGTCGTTTTGCATGCTATGCCCCAAACATCAACACAGTATATTAAATGTGGTATTATAATTGTATTGTACAGCAAATACAAAGCTTTCTCATTCAATAAATCCTTAACTCTATATAGTACAGCTGTGGATTTGGATAATTTACTTTTTACAAGATTTATGTGCTGTTTCCAAGACAATCTGTCATCAATAACCACACCCAAAAACTTTGTTTCACTCACTCTACATATTTCAATATCATCGATTTTGAAAGGAACATCAGTAGTTGTCACTCTATTACCAAAAATCATATAATTTGTTTTATTAATATTCAATGATAACTTGTTTAAATTAAACCAAGTTTGTATTTTGACAAACTTCCTCTTAATTAACTCTAACATTTGTTCCAAATCAGTACCGGAATAAAAGAAAGTGGTGTCATCTGCGAAAAGAACACATTTTAGGATACTGGATACATCAATTAAGTCATTAATATATAAAATAAACAGCTTAGGACCAAGTACAGAGCCTTGAGGTACTCCACATGAAACATCACAGAGGCATGATCTTATAAATAAGTGTTGGTATTTAATGAGTTTTATTAATAAAAGTTTGCTCCTACAAAAACAATTCTGTAAATAGTTAAGTATTTTTGTCATATTTTAAATGTATTTTGAAATTAAATACCTTAGTTTGAAGTAGTGTTGTGTTAGGACAGTTTATGTAATAAAATAAAGGGAAATTAGCCTGTTAGAATATATAGTTTTTCCAAAACACTGTCTATGTTGTCCATAACAGAGTTGACATATTGGACAGTATCCTACAAGTTTTTCCTAATAAAAAGTAAAAATAATATGTAGCTAATGTTTGGCAAAGAGCAAATTATCAAAGTTTAACATATTTTCAATAAAATACCTGAAAAAATAATCTGAAATTAACTGTTTTTTTCCTTTCCAAAAAAGTTCAATCTGGTCCTCTGGACATTCAAAAAAAACAAAACAAAAACAAAACAAAGCAAAAAAATCTAGAAACGTTTCGTCTCTCATCCAAGAGACTTCCTCAGTCTGAGGAGCTGTTTTCAGCTCAGTCTCTTAAATAGCACCTTCTCAGAGTGGATCAACCAGTTTTGCTGCTGACAACCAAAACCAACTGATCACATGCTCAAGAAGGACCATCAGCCTAACAATGGATCATTAGCACACTGATGGCTGTTTACTACTCACAGAGGGCTGAGTGATACTAGCAATCACAGCATTGTAAGAGGGGGACAGTTGAACCCGGAGGCCTCCACCCCTGTTTAATGATGGACGATTTCTTTTCACAAAGGTCTCAGTCTCTGATAGAGGACATTTGCAAACCGAGGTGTACGGCAAACCCACCCACACAGACCAATATTTGCAGTTTGACTCCCATCACCCTTTGGAGCACAAGTTAGGAGTCATCAGGACTCTGTACCACAGAGCAGGCAGCATCCCCACTAGCTCAGGAGCCAGGCAGAAGGAGAAATCCTACACAAAACAGGCTCTAGAGCAATGTGGATATCCTAACTGGGCCTTCCTGAAAGCAGAGAAGAAACCCAAACAGGACTCCAGTCAGCCAACAGGTGAAAAGGAGGAACCCAGACCCAGACCAGTGGTCATTCCATATGTTGAGGGAGTATCAGAGAAACTGAGACGTTTATTTTCTAAACATAACGTCCCAGTGGCTTTTAAACCCCAAAATACATTACGGCAAAAACTGGTTCATCCGAAAGATCCAGTCCCCCGGCACAAACAGAGCAATGTTGTGTATG
>NC_056499.1:49580164-49650355 GCF_014905685.2 Nematolebias whitei | reverse complement strand
TATATATATATATATATATATATATATATATATACACATATCTCTATCATTTTTACTGTAGTTTATTATTGCCATTGTTTACTGTTCTGTCTGGAGCAGGTCTCTTGTAAATGAGTCCTTGTGGCTCCATGAAGCCAACCTGTATAAACCTGTGACAGTAACAAAGAGTGATGACAACAGTGGATGACAAACTGTTTTTCAATTGTAAAACAAACAAACAATAAACAAAACTTAAATTTGTATGAATCATTTGTGAATGTGTATAGTTGTTGTTGTTATCAGTGTCTTATTATCTTGTGCTCTGGTCCAGTCTCTTCATGGACGATATGTGTGAGGGTGGACATGTTTGGAGGTTGCTGTGTTGAAGCTCCATGGATCAGCCTCTCTGCAGCTCTCAGCACCTTCACTGAGCCTTCAGGGAATCACTGAGCTGCTCTTGTTCTTCACAGTTAGAAGGTGGGAGCTCTCGTCAAATGATGATCTCCAGCATCATCTTGTTCATGCCAGGCTTTTCATCCACTGACCACAGACACCTGGAAACATCAGGAGGACCAGTAGCTGTTTAACACATCTGGAAGGAAACCAGTGAGATTTTATTATGACCATGACCATCATGATATGATGTTATGGGGGGGAGTGGTGGAGCAGAGGTTAGAAGATGGGCCTGTGATGGGAAAGTCACAGGTTCAACTCCCGGTACCGTCAACATCAAAATGTGGGTGGAAAGGGTGAAACACCCACACCTGCCTCCACCCTCATTGGCCCCACTCTGGGCCCCTGAGCAAGGCACTCAACCCCCACCATCTGCTCCTAAACAGGTCTCTCTAGAAAATGAGTTCTCGTGACTCAATGAAACTTCCTGTATAAATAAAGGTAAATGAAAAAATAAAAGTTTAAAATAGAAATACTCACATCATGAGGTCGAGGTTGTGTGTGTGACGTGCACGTTCCTGAGAGGCCACAGACAGAGCAGCTCCAGTTTTTGTTGAGTTCCTGTAGTCCTGCAGTTTTCAAGCTGAAATGAAAAAACATCATGAATATGAACTTTACAGTCAGTTACCTGTTCATATAAACACATGGAGGTGTCTCACCTTGTGACTGACAATAAAATATGTAAATTTATGAACTCTAATGAACTTATAATGATGCTCCTACTATTTGAATTTGAAGGTGAACCGATGGTACCACACCATCTCTCAGTCGGACAGTCTGATCAGTTTGATCAAAATCCTCCAGTTTAAAATCCTCACTGCTCAGATGAATCCTCCTCAAAGATACTTCCTCCTCTTCCTCACATCTTGTTCTTTGGGAAACCTTCAAAATGAAAACAGGAGATTTGTGTCTACACAAAAACATACTTAACTAACATACATACAAAAACAACTTAAACAAAACTCCAATTATGATACATATCTGTTGATAATGAACCAAAGCTACTAAAATAGTGAGTACATTTGTTAGAAAAATATTCCTGTCATCAGATCTCAGTCAGCTTCATTGCAGCTGAACACCGTGTTACACTGAACATAACATCAGCTGGTGGACATAAATACAGTACAGTAATATTATATTCACAAAATACTAACAATAATATGTTCATCTTACTGTGAAAAGTTATCCCCCGAGACCTGACGTCAACAGTCCGTCGATTAGAACAGAAATAAGCTGCGAAGTGCTGAAACATCTTCTGCTTAAACCAAATAAGGACGACCGCTCCAAGATGGTGGACGAAATTCCTGCACTGCAGCAGCCAATGCTGTATCTAGTGTTTATATCTATGAGGCATACAACCATAGATATATACCCGCCCCTCGCACAATGATTGCTGGACATGAGCACCGGCGACCCCCGTGACCCAAAATGAAAGAAGCAGGTAAAAGATAATGGATGGATGAAAAGAAAAGCACATTATTACCTATGTCAAACTAGAAAGTGTTTAAATTATTCCATGAAATTTTAACGAGAACAAAAATATATTTCTGATAAATCTAACAAGGTTGAATCTGGTCCTCTGGACAGGTTTCATCTTTTATCCAAACGATGGCTTTTGTTAGATTTATCTACCTGGATTTTTGAGCATGCATCAGGATATTCTTTCTGGTAACTACCCATCATCTGAGCTTCCCGTGTCTAAATATTTTAAAATGCTCAACTGTCTCAGTCAATATTTTGTTGCATCCAGCTCCTTTTTTCATAAAGTTTTGGACTGAAAAGTCACAATGTTTCTCCTTGACAGACAAATTTCTAGTAGTCACAAATTATTTGCTGTATTTTATGTCAACCAGTTTCTTAAAACTTTAAAAGGCTTAGATAAACTTCCTCTCCATTTTTTAGGCCTAACCACAGATATTACCGCTTAACCACTGTCATATTTTTTTTTTATCTTTCTGTCTTTTATCTTTAAGGGCGCCTGTGGCTGAGTGGTTAGAGCAGTTGTCCTCCAATGCGAGAGTTGGGGGTTCAAATCCACCAGCAGTCACATGTCCAAGTGTCCCTGGGCAAGACACCTAATTGCCTCTGATGTGTGTCCCATCAGTGTATGAATGTGATCTAAAGCACTGATTAGTCTCATTAGAATGATTTGTTCCATTAGCTTTGTAGAGATCTAGTAGAGAGCTGCATGAATGGGTAAATGAAGACACAGATTGTAGTGTAAAGCGTTTTGAGTATCTTGAAATAATATAGAAAGGCGCTATATAAGTACAGTCCATTTACCATACCTGATGTTTGGAAAACGGTTTATTTGATTGTAATATTTTATTAGTCAAAGGAAGCGATCTCTCCCTACCTAATAATTATCAACCCATTTCTAAACTGTACCCTTGCTAAGGTACTTGAGAAACTTGTGAATAATTAACTGACTTCCTGTGTTTTATTATTGTTTTTATCTTTCCTTCAGTCTGGCTTTGATAGACAGAACAGCAAGTGATTGGAGGTTCTATTTTTAGATTGGTCAAAAACATGCAGACATTAGAAACTTTTGATTTTTATTTATGCATTCCAGACATGTCAAAACCATTGCACAGGGCATATCAACATCAACACCAATATGAACCTGTGCATCGATACATACATGTATATTTACCTACACATATACGCACACACATTTGAACACACAGAACCCCTTGTAAAACAAGCTCACATCAGTAAATGCATCTGCTTTGACTGAATGCACACAAAATAAATATGTCAAATAAATATATATCCAATGTGCACACATACCCACGTACACATACCCATATACATGCACACACACAAATTTAACATGTCTGACAAAGGGGTAGGAAGAAGTAAAACGTATTTAATCCTATACCCCTTCTCCAATACTCCATAGTTGCACCCATCTGGTTTTCCAAGTCTTATGAATCCATGAGAGGAGGCAAAGAAAAGCAAAAATAAACAAACATATATATACACATATAAAACAATGCAGAAAGTAATCCAGCATTACTTCAATGGTAAATTCTAGAGTTGTAACTTTGACTTGTGGGCTTCTCAAACTGAGCTGCGGATTTTCAAATGATCTTTCTCACAAGCAGTGTGTGCAACTCTAAAGTTTCTTTTCCAGTTATCTAAGTGTCACAAAAGGCATCAAGACATGTCTAATTTATTTATAAAGCACAGTTAAAAACAACAACTTGTTTCCAAAGTGCTGAAGAATAAACTCTAAAGGCAGAAATTAAAGAAGAAACAATCTAACACGGCTTGTCGTGTGTCCTTTGTCACCTTGAGATGTACTGAACTGGAAAAAAACATTCTTCGACTCTGCTCCTTCTTTCTGAAACCACCTACAACAAAACTTGAAAGTGTCCAGCTTAGTTTTATTAAATGAGTTTAAACTTATCCTAAAATCAATGGAGAGTACAGTACTGCTACTTGTTCTTAGTTTTCTGTCCTGTTTTATGGAATACTGCAGTATGCACTGTAGTGACTGTATTTGTTTTTGTTTGTTTATATTTTTACACGTTCATTTGAAACAAGTGACTTTTGAGAATGAAACTTCATGACTCAGTGAGATTACCTAATTTAAGATGAATAAAAAAATGTTGTTTTGCATTATATTCTGTCTCAGTTTTAGAAAGAATTGGAAGCAGGAATGCAGACCAACTCAAAGAGTTAAAAAAACAAACTAAACTTTACTATAAAATGAATAAAAAGGCTAACACGACAGCAAAACTCACAAAACTGAAGGCAGCCTCAAGGAGACAAGAGGAAACTGGAGTGGACAAATGGAAACTTATGGGTTATAGGGTTATATGGACCAGGGCTGAAACAACTGGTGTGATGACAACAGAGAACAGGTGAAAGTGGGAGGGGCAGGACTGAGGGGGCGGAGACAAATTGTGGAAAACTACTGGGAACAAGAACAACAAATAGAACACAACAAAAACACAGACAGCAAACACTGAAATAAACCTCAAAACTGAAAACCATTGACCATTACATTATTTTTTTCTTCTTTCGGCTGCTCCTTTCTTCAGGGGTCACCACAGTGATCTAACTCGCACAAAGACTTGTCGATTATTTTTACTCTGGATGCCCTTCCTGTCCTGACACAACCACAGACCACTGAGCTGCTAACTGGGGTGCCCATGGGGGGGGGGGGGGGGGGGTATGGGGGGTGGGGGGTTGGTGGGGGTTGGGGGCCTTGCTTGGGGGCCCAGGTTGGAGCGAGTGAGGGTGGAGGCAGGTGAGGGTGTTTCCTTTCCCATCCACATTCTTTTTAAAATGTCAGTCCAGGGAGTTAAACCGGCGACTTTCCGATCACAGGCCCACCTTCTCTAACCTCTGCGCCATCATTCCCCTTATTATATTATATTATCCATCCATTATATCTTTACCCGCTTCTTCCATTTTGGGTCACAGGGGTCGCCGGTGCCCATGTCCAGCAATCACTGTGCGAGGGGCGGGGTACACCCTGGACGGGTCGCAAGTCCATCACAGGGACACATAGAGACAAACGAGACAAACAACCATTCACTCTCTCACTCACACCTAGGGACCATTCAGAGTTACCAATCAGCCTAACATGCATGTTTTTGGTCTGTGGGAGGAAACTGGAGCACCCGGAGAAAACCCACACATGCACGGAGAGAACATGCAAACTCCACCCAGAAAGGCCCCTGGACCGGGGTTTGAACCAAGGACCTGCTCGCTGAGAGGCAGCAACTCTACCAGTTGCACCACCGTGCTGCGCCCTATATTATATTATGTTATAGCCCTAATACATTTTGAAAGCACCATTTATTCATACAATACATAGATGACCAATTTTTCAGATATCAGCATGACCCATAAATATATTAAATTTTATTAATTAAATATTGACATGGTAACATTTAAAAATGTTTCTGTGGGCAGCATGGTGGAGCAGAGGTCAGAGCTGTCACCAGGAAGGTTTCTGGTTTGCCCCTTGCATTACCATCTGTTTACTGGTATTTATTGTATTTGTCTGCTTTATGTTCCTATTTTCTCATTTAATCATGTGTATTGGAATTAGTGTTTTCCCTTTATTGTGTCATCCTAATGCGTTATTTTTTTTACTGAATAAACTCAACTGAACTCAACCCGGGGATTTTCTGTGTGGAGTTTGCATGTTCTCTATGATTCTCCAGTTGCTCCAGTGAAACCTCCATGTTGGATGGAGGTGAAGTAAAAACACCAGTTCCTTTACTCCGACGCTAGAAGCCGCTGACGTTCTACTGACTTTTTTCTGGCTGCTGATTGGTTGACATGGTTTCTGTGCCACGCCTTCTCGGAGCAGTACATCTTTCCTATTGGCTGTTAGCAACGTCACTCATACATATCATCTTAACTGTCAACCGTGAGGGTAAGAGAGCCGAATGCAGCTGTAAAGATCCTTGAACTAGACCGTGAGTTGAATGTTTTAACTTCTGTTTCCGACAAGCAGCTTAGTGATAATTCTTTGTTAATGGAAGCCTTCGGTGTTTGCTTCAAATGCAGACAAAACCTCTTTAAAGGGTTCTTTATGTTCAGAAACCAGCCGCTAGCTAACATCGCCAGCTAACAGCTAAGCATCTCGTTAAAAATATTCAGAAAAAGTCATTTTGTTTTACACACGTCTGAGCAGGTTGAATATTTACCTTATAAACTAATACTTTAAAGTCAGTCAACAGCTCGTCATTAATGTACCATCAATTATTCTGTTTGGTGATAACAGAGCAGGTTGAGTCAGACATTTAAACTCTTATTGTAGTTCAGATGTTTAGGCTCCGTCGTTTTTACTTTCTAACATAATCGTGGGAGGCCTTTCTCTTTTTTAGCCTTTTTGTTGTTGTTGTTGTTGTTGTTGTTGTTGTTGTTGTTGTTGTTGTTGTTGTTGTTGTTGTTGTTGTTGTTGTTGTTTTTATCAGGTGCAGAGAGCTGAAATCTGTTCTGAAGTCTCTTGATTTTAGCAAAGTCTGAGTAAAGTTTGCATTTATTTATTTATTTGAGCAAGTTTGTTTCTATTAAATGTTAGAGAATATTTATGGTCTGATACACTGCCTGGCCCAAAAAAAAGGACACACTAATATTTCGTTGGGCCTCCTTTAGCTTTGATTACAGCATGCAGTCACTGTGTCATTGTTTCTATAAACTTCTGCAGTGTCACAAGATCTATTTCCATCCAGTGTTGCATTAATTTTTCACCAAGATCCTACATTGATGACTAGACACCAGGCATGATGGGTGCATCACTTCACCTTCCTCTCTTCTTACCCTGATGCTCCCATCACTCTGGAACAGGGTCAATCTGGACTCATCAGACCACATGACCTTCTTCCATTGCTCCAGAGTCCAATCTTTATGCTCCATAGCAAATTGAAGCCTTTTTTTCCCAGTTAGCCTCACTGATTAGTGGTTTTCTTAAGGCTACACAGCTGTTCAGTCCCAATCCAATGAGTTCCTTCACATTGTGTGTGTGGAAATGCTCTTACTTTCACTATTAAACATAGTCCTGAGTGTTACTGTTGTTTTTCTTCAGTTTGATTTCACCAAATGTTTAAGTGATCGCCGATCACGATCATTCAGGATTTTTTTTCCAGCTACATTTCTTCCTTGAAGACGATGGGTCCTCATTATCCTTCCAGTTTTTAATAATGCGTTAGACAGTTCTTAACTCAATTTTAGTAGTTTCTGCAATCTCCTTAGATGTTTTCTCTGCTTGATGCCAATGATTTGACCCTTCTCAAACAGACTGACATCTTTTCCACGACCACGCGATGCGTCTTTCAACATGGTTGTTTAAGAAATGAGAAGCAGCTCATTGCACCAGTTGGGGTTAAATAACTTGTTGCAGCTGAAAGATAATCGTCCATGCAGTAATTATCCAACAGGAGGCTCGTACCTGTTTGTTTAGTTAAATCCAGGTGGTGGGGCAGCACGGTGGCGCAACTGGTAGAGCTGCTGCCTCTCAGCGAGCAGGTCCTTGGTTCAAACCCCGGTCCAGGGGCCTTTCTGGGAGGAGTTTGCATGTTCTCTCCGTTCATGCGTGGGTTTTCTCCGGGTACTACGGTTTCCTCCCACAGACCAAAAACATGCATGTTAGGCTGATTGGTAACTCTAAATTGTCCCTAGGTGTGAGTGAGAGAGTGAATGTTTGTTTGTTTCGTTTGTCTCTATGTGGCCCTGTGATGGACTTGCGACCCGTCCAGGGTGTACCCCGCCCCTCGCACAGTGATTGCTGGACATGGGCACCAGCGACCCCCGTGACCCAAAAATGGAATAAGCGGGTAAAGATAATGGATGGATGGATCCAGGTGGTGACTTATTTTTTGGCCAGGCAGTGTACATAGTCTATAAATACACTTTAAATGATTATTATTGTAAAACTAAATTTTGATTACAGATTAGTTAATAATCAAAGCTGATTTGTTAATTTGATCAACTGTTTGTTGTTTTTATTTATTCAAGTCATTTTCGTTTGTAAAGCCCCCAACCCTCAAATCAAAAACGGATGAATAATAGGAGTGGCTTCAAGTGACATTCCACCAGTAAATAAATAAATGCACAAATAAAATAACAATAATACAAGTACAATTCTGAGAAAATTAGGATGTTGTGTAAAATGGAAGTCAAAACCAGGTTAAGTGATTTATGTTTATGATCAAGCTCATAAACCCATATTTTATTCACAATGCAACATAGTAAACGTGTCCATGTATAAGCGGTGAATACATACAGAGAGGCTGTGTGCACCAGGTCTCGCACACACAACAGGATGTATTAAAACAAATGTTGCATGAAATTGCGTAAATATATGCACACTATTGACCTGCTGTGAGAATGTGCTGACCTTCGTGCAAACGTTTTCAGTTCACAGTATCAAATTACAAAGTACTGACCTAAATACACCATAATATGACTCAGTTTGGTTTTATGAGTTTAAACTGTAAACTGTAAAGTTTCCTATTTTGTCACATTTAGATGTAGACACATCAGCCTGTGAGGTGCACAGACAGCTGAAGAACATAGAATGAATGAGAATTGTCTAAGAGGCACATCTATTCTGACTGGCTAGAAAACAGTGATCAGCAAATTAATTCAGAACAACTCATGTGTGATGACTCCCCAGGTCGACATGGTGCAGACCTTCATATATGTGCATACATAGTGTAAAGTTGCACGTTTATTGTGGAACACTGACAGCTTTAGAGGATTTTCAGGGGTCACACGACCTGCTGGGACACCGTGATGCCTGGCTTATTGTTTCATTTTGAGGCCTGTGGCCATTCTTTGGGATCTCTGTGCTGAACTGGCCCCAGCATCTCTGGGACTGGGAGGAGCCGTGTGCAGGCGCACAAGTGCAGTTCAAGTCCTCACTACACTTGGGTTACAACCGAAGCCTTTCTGGGGGAGCTGATAGGTCGGGTACTTCTGTTGTTTCTGAGCTGCGCCATGCTAGCTGTATAGGATGGCCTCATCCATATGAGTCCCAGATATGTCAAATTCCCCTACAGCACAGCTGAAACACTGTCGATGCACAGCAACTTGTTTCTTGACATCAACTTTAATGTTGGACCACTTCTCAAAATTTCAGTCAAGGACAATAACTTGAATCCTGCTGTGTTAACGGTTTTTACTACTTTCAGCCAATCATTTTCCCTCGTTTTGTTACGAGCTCTGGAGGAATGAATGCCAAATAAAAATGTTATTGCTTCCCTCCACCTCTGACCCTAGAACC
The DNA here is from genome assembly GCF_014905685.2 of Nematolebias whitei. Lineage (NCBI taxonomy): Eukaryota > Metazoa > Chordata > Actinopteri > Cyprinodontiformes > Rivulidae > Nematolebias > Nematolebias whitei. Next base: position 49,641,171 of record NC_056499.1, on the reverse strand, counting down.
TAACTCAGTGCCTTAGCCATGGTTGTTTGGACACAGGGTGGAAACCTGCTGTTTATTTCTACTTATTTGCATTTTTTATTTTTGGCAGAGGAAAGGGCGGTTCAACAGCTGCGCTATGTTCCATGTAAATTTGGATGTAAGAAGGAAAAGTACCAGTACACAGAAACGTGTGCAATATTTGATAACGCAGAATGTTTTTGTGTGTATGCAAATTTTACATTTTATTTGTACGGCAGCTTTCAGTATGAAAGCAGGACACTCTTTCAAACTTAGAAATGGTACAATAAAAAAAAACAACTTGAATTAATGGCAGCTACACATTTGAAACACTGTTTTTTCCAGGTCTTTATTTCTCACTGCTACAACAATCTATAACCAGTTTTATCAGTTACGACAAAATTTGAGACATTATGAGGTTAAAGTTGTCTTTGTCTAAAGGTCTTCTTTCTTTTATTTTTCTCTTAAGATAATTGTCTCATGTCACTGAGCAAAAAGGGAGAATTGGAAGTACCATCCATGCGTCGGTGTTGTGAACATGATAACTTGAAAAATAAATGACTTCCATTTTGGTGTGTGGCTGCATCCAGGCGTAAGGAAGGCCATTAACAAAAATTGGGGTGTCACATCAAAATCCAAGATGGCTACTTTATATTTTATTTATATACCTTTACAGTCATCCCTCGCTATATCAAGGTTAATTTTTTTGCGGCTTTACTGTATCGCGGGTTTTTTAAACCGTGCGTGCTGTGCAGTACTGTACATTCATCTCATTGTCATCATCTTTATCGCCATCGCCAAAGTGTTTAAAAGCATATGAAGTGTTTATAAGAGAGTGGGAATGTCAGGATTCTGTTCACCACGCCCACCTTCTCCACTGTAATCAGCATAATTCTCACCTGGTGGTCGTAACATGTAATGTACGTTCTCTGTTCTCTATCTGGTGATACAGCAATTATCTCATGATCCCATCATCCTGACCAAGTTTCTGTGCCCTGGATTTTCCTGTTTCACCTTGGCCCTGTCGAACACTTGACAGACATTAGACAGGCCAAACTTCAACCAGTCTTTTCAAAATAAAGCGTATTGAACGTACTCTGTGTCTGGTAGAATTTTCGGGTCCTCCGCTAAAGTCATTGCAGGGAAAGGTTAATAAGAGTGGGAAAGATTTGTAGGAGAAGAAGAGTTTGTAGAGGAAGAGTTTATCAATCTGTAATGTATGTATAAATAATAAAATAAATATAACATCACTACTTTGCAGATTTTCACCCATCACATGCGTCTCTGGAATGTAACCTCTCTCTCTCTCTGTCTCGCTATCTATCTATCTCTTAATTCATTTAAGTTTGTTTTAATGTTATTCTTGATCATTTGGTTTGTAAAAAGCCACAGTATCATAACTGATCTTGAAGCCTTGCAAAGAGGTTTTGATTTATTATGTATGAAAACAAAACCGTTGATCATTTAATGAATTATCGTTTGAAACAAATGGATTTTTTTAAGTAGTTTTATGTCAACAACAGAGTAACAACTCACTCACTATCAATAAAAACTCCCAAGATTTGTATGTATTGCGCACCGCTAGCTTAGCGCGACATGTTTGAGCTGTGCACTGTTTGTACAGACAATTTTTGTGTGTGTGTGTGTGTGTTGGGGGGGGGGGGGGGGTTCAGTGTGAGAGAAGGGGCAACATGAGCACTGCTTTTTAGCTAGAGCGCCTGTATTGCACGCCGCTAGCTTAGCGCTATGTCAATGCCGGGTGGGGGTGGGGGGTCAGTTTGGTAGGCAGGGTGCTCAGTTCTGTTGATGGGGTGGGGCACCCCGCTTGTATAATGGTAGAATGGTAGGGGAAACACTGGAGAAGGTCCTGTCACCTCTGAGCTTAAGACAGGTTCCTGGAACCAACAGAAGCATCTGATCCTTGAAAGTATCTTAAAGAAATGATGAACACGATAAACATTAAATAAATATTTCTAACAAAAAAATGTTTTCAAATGTTCTAAATGATGATAAATGACACAAATATAGATCGTTTTAGATCACAAGGGCTTCAGATAAATAATAATGTGTTATGGTGAGTGTGGCCTTTTATTTGGCAACAGTATTTGTGTCTGTTGACTTTAAGCTTGCTGAGGGTTTGGACAGTTGTGTGTTTGTTGTCCCCGTTGAACCCTCACTACGCTGCTCCCTGTAGTAATAACGTGTTTTGCTGCAGATATTTAGCCCAGACCTTTGTGTGCCTGATAGAGGGTTTGCCACATTACTGAAGGGAATCATTACTTATGGTTTGGCTTTAAAGTCGTGCTGTCTGTTGTTGACTGACTAATGTTTAGTGGGATGGAAATGCACACCAGAGCATCAATTACAGTATAAAGGCAATGTCAGAATTAATGTACAAGAAAAAAAAAGTAAATTGAGGCTAAATATTAAAACTCAACCTATGTTTTCTTTTTTTATCAGTTAGTAAAAACAGTTTCATTACAATATATTTCAATTAAAACCTTTGTTAAAACAAAAATTTAAATCTGTTTTTAAACATTGATCTGCCCAAGACATACAGCTAAAATGTCAACAGGTGCGACCCTCACAGATCCTACAGATGAAGACATTTACTTCTGTCTCATCAGTCAGTACAAGTTCTTCTTACTCTCTTTAGTGTCCAGTTTCCCATACAACTCATCATACACCTTCTGTTTTGCCTTAGCTACTTCCCTCTTTGCTCTATGTTGTATCTCCTCATATTCCTGTCTCCTCTCTTCATCCATTCTCTGTCCAGATGACACACCAAATACCTTATTACCTGTCTCTCTAATTACTGTTCCTGTAGTATCCAATCATGGAAACTTTGGAAACTCTTTCTTACCACCCAGAGCCTTTAACAGCTCCTCTCTGAATTTCTCACAACATTCTTCCTTCCTCATTTTCCACCATTTGGTCTTCTCTGATTCTTCTCTGATTTTACTTTTTTCTCTTCTTCACAACAACAGTCATTCTACACACAACCATTCAATGCTGTCTGGCCATGCTCTTCCCTGCCACAACCTTACAGTCTCCAATCTCCCTCAGGTTTCCTCTTCTACACAGAATGTAGTCGACCTGCGTACTCCTTCCTCCACTCTTATATGTCACTCTTTATGTTCCTCCCTCTTTTGGAACTAAGTGTTGACTATAGCCATTTCCATTCTTTTGGCATAATCCACCACCATCTGTCCTTCCTGGTTTCTTTCCTTGACACCAAACCTACCCATCACTTCCTCATCACCTCCGTTTCTTTCCCCAACATGTCCATTCAGGTCTGCTCTGATCACCACTCTCTCTTCCCTGGAAATACTCTCTATCACTTCATCCAGAGCCTTCCAAAATGTATCTTTCTCCTCCACATCACATCAAACCTGTGGAGCATAACCACTGACGATGTTTAGCATCAGACACATAAAACATCTACCTTCCTTCTCTGCATCATGTCAGCCACCTCTCTACCTTTGCCTGTCATTGTCTCCACATTTAGAGTTGCAACCCTCAGTCCTACATTCTTCACTTTCCTCTTCTCCCTTTGTCTCCTGACACGTTTCCCTCCTCGTAGTCTTTGACTAACAGTAGCACAATTTCCACCGACACCCTGTTTGTCAACAGCACTGGTGGCGGTCGTTGTTAACCCGGGTCTCGACAGTCTGATATGGTGTTGTTTAGATGAACTCGCATTACTTTGGGCAAAAGTGTTTTCCATCGGATGCCCTTCCTGACACAACCCTCACCATTTACCCAGGCTCGGGAATGGCACAAGAGATACACTGGCTTGTGCTACCTAGTGGCTGATTTACTTTGGTCAATGACAGTTGTTTTAAATGTGTTTATATAGGGCTGAACGATTTTGAAAAATATTCTAATTGCAATTTTTTTTTTTACCTCTGTTCAGTCAGTGATCCCCGTCAGCTGCTACTTTGCTTAATTTAAATTGAAGCACTGGTTGTTGGCATTGTAGCCACGCAGCTATCATAAATGGCTTTGTGGTGTTTTTTTAAGTGTTGATAAAGATTTGTGGTGTTACCACGAGAGGTAGCAACAGCAGCAAGGCAGGTTTGCACAATACATGTCGTTGTGCAGCGTCTTCTTTCTTATAGCCAAAATAATTCCAAACAACGGACATGCTGCCCCTCTTTGGTACCAAATTTTCAGATTCATCAGCTTCTGTCGAGCCTGATGCCATTGTGCAACCAGTTAAAGAGCAGTGGTGACTTCTCCCGCTCCCTGCTCTGCTTTGCTCCACTCACTCTCAAGTCACGTAACCAGATCATGTGACCAGTCAAATCGCAGCCTTTGCGATTAGAAAATCTAATTTTATCATATCGCGATATTACTGCAAATTGCAAATGCAATTAATTGTTCAGCCCTAGTGTTATATAAATTTGATTATTTTTTCTAAGCTGTCTTCAGTTGTTGTTAAAGACAATTAAAAGTATTTTTGTCTACTTTATTTATTTTAATCCTTTTTTGGTGCATTTTAAGCAAACTAACTTGGAACTTCAAAGATTTTTACTTTTTTTTTTATTTAAGATTTGTACAATAAACCACAAAATCAGGAGGAAACACTTGCAAGATTTTGTCACGTTAACATTTTTTTGTAAGTTGCAAGGATTGTGACCCAGGAAAGCAAAATAAAATGTTCCACTATGATGTATTACTTGGATAATGATATTGTGTTCTGTGTTTCTGTAGGACTGACTGTCTTGCATACAAATGGACAAAATGACTTGCATCAGATAACTGCAGCCTGTTGCTGAAGAAGCAGCTCATTAAAGATGAAAATCTGCTGAATCATGAATGAAAAACTGGAGTAACATCATTGCCGACTGGACAGAGGAACCCTTTCTGTCCTATTCTACTTTTAAGAGCTCGTCCTTGAGTCTCCTGTTGCTGCTCAGCTTCGCCCAACAGTTTATAGCTCTGCTGTCCAGGGTGGACTCTCCCTCCCTTTCCCCAGGCCTCGAGCCCCTCTCCAGCCACCCTATCGGTGGCCCGCTCAGGCAGTGTGTTGGTGTACGATGGAGCGGTGGGATGCTAAGGGCTGCCGCGGGGGACTGTAATGTCAGAGTCCAACAGCCCCGGCGAGAGCCAGCGTGGCGCTCCCAAATTCTTCGTGGGCTGCGAGGACGATGAAAGCGAGGTCCTGGAAGGTAGCCTAAAGACAGACATGGAGCTGTTTGAGGACGACGAAGACACAGACTCGGTGAGAGACTTCTTCTTTTCTCAGCTGGAATACGTCAGTATCAACAATTAATCAGCAGGAAGCAACTTTCTATAAATCTCAGGAAAGAACCACAAATATTTCAAATTTAGAAGTTGATAGTTTTGTGTTTAGAAGTTTCTGTAAACTACCTCCATAGATATTGCTGACTCATGCTAATAAAAGTAAAAAAAGACGACACATTTCAAAATGATAAGTTGCTGTCAATGACATTAGTTTAAACTTATTCTGTTCCTGAAATTAAATGTTTGATTGAGTTTCAACCCTCATTCTTTATTGTTGACTTTCCAGCATCTAAAGTGTTCAGGAAAAAAAAGTTAAATTTGATTAAGATTTTACTTTTTTATGAGCAGGACTGAAGACAGGAGGAGAGAACAGATCAGAGAAGATGAAGAGTGTAGCAGACAGATTGAGATGGGTCACCCAGAAACTTGGAAAGACAAAGAAGAGGAGGGTACCAGATAGAAAAGAAAGTTAATTGTTTAAAAGAAAAAATTGTTACTCACTGGACCACAACTTTACATATACAAGAACGTAAATGTTAAAAACCAATCTAAAAATGGAAGGAGCAACTGGTTGCCCATGTTACACAGGGCACAGGAGTGGTACAGCCTCCTTGGCATTTGGTTCTGACCTTTGGTGGGGGTGGGTGCTGCATCTATCGGGACGGTAGTCTAGTTTGTCGTGACACGTTAACTGTCGCTAGAGCTAGCTGCGGGGATAAAACTGGGCTAACAGCTAGGCTAAAACAGCTCGTCGTAACACATTAGCTGGAAAGAAAACCCTAAAGGTACCAAGCTAATGCTACCCCTAAGGAAAGCTAGCTCGCATTGATGCGTTAGCTTGAGTTACACCTGTAAACACTACTATTACTTAAAAACTGAGTGGCGGGAACAGCTCGTCTTAACGCAGTCACCGTTCCCAAATGTAACAAAGATACTTCTTACGAAGCACCAACTTACTCAACACAGTTCATTCTGAAGCCAGGAAGTGTGTTCAGCGATGTACTCCTTTACGGGACGCCTGGGAACTGTTTAGCAGCTAACCAAGCTAGCCGGACTGCGCTGAGGGAGCTAGTTGTAGTTTCTCATGGGAAGAAAGCAAGAATGAGTAAGAGGTGGTCGTTTGACTGTGGTGTCATGATGGGGCGGAGCTCTGAGCACAGCTCAACCGGTCTGTCTCAGACAGACATGACGTCATTGGAGCTTCCATAGTTGGTCATGCAGGAGCATTTCCCATTCCCTTAATGAACCCCTATTTTGAGGATTTGGAAAATAGAAGCTTAAAGTTCAAATCTAGAAGCACAACAGTAGAATCATGGTGGTAAATATAAAAATATAATTTTAAGTCTATTCTGTTAAACATTAAATTAATTTTAATTTGTAGCATTCTTGCAGTTAAGCTTGACATTTTCACTGATGTTTTTGCAAGTTAATCAATCTGCCATTTTATTTCAAATAGTTTATGTGTGTGATAATAAAAAGGTTGCTGCCTTGTGTTTTTATTTGTGTGTTGTTTTTTCTTTCTATGGTTCAGCCCCCAGAGCAACAGATAGTGGTGGGGATCTGTTGCATGATGAAGAAGTCCAAGTCCAAGCCAATGACCCAGATCCTGGAGAGGCTGTGTAAGTTTGAGTACATCACCGTGGTCATCTTCCCAGAGGACGTCATCCTCAACGAGCCTGTGGACAAATGGCCTCTGTGTGACTGCCTCATCTCCTTCCACTCCAAAGGTACAACCCCCACCGACCACCCTTCCACCCAACCAAATAAACTAACATGTGCGTACTTACAGAACAACCTAACTTGATAATACACACTTTGTGCTATTATGCAGCTCTTTGTTTGTGTTTGCTGACCAGGTGAAAAGTAAAGGACTTAATGAAAATTTGTAAAATGAACTAAACTAGAATTGTGAGCAGTTATCATTGGTGTCCACTTGGCCGATGGGCCACTTGCTGCACATGGGCTCTGTCTCATGTTATTCCCAGCGCCCCGTCCACTTAGTGCATCACAGAGTTGAGAGTGTGTGTGCTTGTTCTTGTTTTTATCATCTAATCAAGACCTCCAGCGACACTGCATATCACTTTATGGGGATCTGTGTCACAGGCGAGACCAAGACGCACTCACTTTAGCAGCAGGTACTTTGAGGGCAGCTGTGGCTGAGTGGTTAGAGCAGTCGTCCTCCAACGGGAGAGTTGGGGGTTCGATTCCACCAGGAGTCACATGTTGAAGTGTCCCTGAAGAAGACACTGAACCCCTCATTTCCTCTGATGTGTCCCATCAGCGTATGAATGTGATCTAAAGCTCTGATTAGTCTCTACAGATTCAGGTTATCTTTGTAGAGATATAGTACAGTGCAGAGGAAGCCGAGCCTGGGGACTTTAGGTTGGGCTCTCCAATCTCTGGTGCTGAGGTCACCGAGGTGGTTAAAAAGCTCCTCGGTGGCAGGGCCCCAGGAGTGGATGAGATTTGCCTGGAGTTCTTTAAGGCTCTGGATGTTGTAGGGTTGTGTTGGCTTACACGACTCTGCAATATTGCGTGGACATCAGGGGCAGTTCCCCTGGATTGGCAGACTGGGGTCGTGGTCCCCCTATTCAAAAAGGGTTGGGTTTTAGGTGGTCCCCTCTCTTGGATCAGTTTTGGCCCCTCATTTGGTGTGTCGTGCTCCCCTCCGGTGGTGGGCCACCCTGCCGCCGGTGCATTGGCGGCTCTCAGCAGCTGGGGCTGGGTGGTGGGGTGTGTGCTGGCCCGCCCTGGTGGCTGCCTGGGTGCCCTGGCTCTGTTGGGCCTCTGTTGGGGGGTGGTATGACCTCGGGACTCGGGGCTTGGTGTCCATGGCCGGATCCACTCTGGAGGGGCAGGTTGCCGGCGGGGCCTGTGGACTCGTCGCTACACCCTCCTGGGGTTTCTGCATTGTGGTTGCTGGGGATCGCTCGGGGCTTCCCTTTGCTTCTCTTTCTGGGGTGTGCGGGTGTCCCTGCTGGGGGACTCCTGGAGTTCCGGGCTTGGGGGCCGCTGTGTGTCTGTGGTTCCGGTCTTCCCTGTGTTACCTTCGTGTCCTGTGGGGACGGGTTTATGGGCCCCCACATCCACTATTGAACATTTTTATGGAGAAACCTTATAATGATAAGCATGCTCACACAGGTGTTTAGGTGGTCTTGAACCGTAAAAGAGTAGATTGCCCTCTCCTGGTCGGGGACGAGGTCCTGCCCCAGGTGGAGGAGTTCAAGTATCTTGGGGTCTTGTCCAGGAATGAGGGAAAAATTGAGCGTGAGATCGATAGGCGGATAGGTGCAGCGTCGGCAGTGAAGCGGGCGCTGTACCGGTCTGTTGTGGTGAAGAGAGAGCCGAGTCAAAAGGCGACGTTTTCAATTTACCGGTCGATCTATGTTCCTACCCTCATCTATGGTCATGAGCTTTGGGTTGTGACCGAAAGAATGACATCATGGATACAAGCGGCCGAAATGTGTTTTCTCCACAGGGTGTCTGGGCTCTCCCTTAGAGATAGGGTTAGAAGCTCGGTCATCCGGGAGGGACTCAGAGTTGAGCCGCTGCTTCTCCACATCGAGAGGAGCCAGTTGAGGTGGCTTGGGCATCTGGTTAGGATGCCTCCTGGACGCCTCCCTGGTGAGGCGTTCCGGGCACGTCCCACCGGGTGGAGACCCAGAGGAAGACCCAGGACACGCTGGAGGGACTATGTTTCTCGGCTGGCCTGGAAATGCCTTGGGATTCCCCTGGTGGAGCTGGCCCAAGTGGCTGGGGAGAGGGAAGTCTGGGCCTCCCTACTTAAGCTGCTACTCCCGCAACCCGACCCCAGATAAGCGGAAGAAAATGGATGGATGGATAGATAGTAGAGTGCTGTGTGAATGTGTGTGTGGAGGTCAATGAGGGCACAGGTTGTGGTTGAAAGTGTTTTGAGTAGCTTGATTACCGTTGGATAGAAAGGCTGCGGCGCTAAATAAGTACAGTCCATTTACCCTTTTCTTTGAAATATCTCACGTTGTGGTCCTAACCAAGTGTGCAAAGTTTGGTAGAAATCATCATTAATTTTGATTTAAACATATTACCTTTGTAACACCCTCTTGAGGTTGGCAAGTGAAAATTTAGGGACACTTACTCAGAAGGGCAAACTGCACTTGTTTCAGTTTGATGTTCATATGTGTTAAACTAATGAAAACATGGCCATATTTGTAAGATGCTGGCTAGTTAGCTAAAATATGCGTAAACATAACTGTCATTTAAAAACAAAACAACTTTTCCAAAAACAACAACCTACAATCTGACAATAATCCATAGCTGTACCTCTAAATTTCAGTAAGGTTTGGAATCACTCTAATTCAAGATGGTTTCCACAAGCAACTGACTCTAAAAACACAAAATGCTGCACTTCAGTTGATTTTACAGACACTGAATTAAACTTTGGTGTGGTGATAGCTGAGAGTGATCCTCAACACACAGTCTGAGTGCTAGTAGACTGCGAAAGATTTGGTTAAAATCTTGCCATTATTTATTAGAGTCAACTAAGTTTGTCTGTTAGCAAAATATCTCATGAACCTCTGCACAAGTTTCAATAAAACACTCTGGAAATATCCATTAGATATATCTTGAAAACTGGTTAACTTTTGGAGTTGATCCAGTTTAACAAAATTTGCACAAAAATGGCTATAACTCAGCCAATTTAACAAATATTGAGCTAAATTTTGATGTTGTAGTAGCTGAGCGTCATTACTAACTCATACTTTGAATGTGAGATCTTGCAGTATTGCATACCTTTATTATAAAACTTAAACCAGACTGGCTACCAGAAGAATATCAGGGTCTAAACTTCTGTCATGAAATGTGGTGGGCGTTATGCATTCCTACAAGGAATGCTAAGCCTTTAATCTAATTATTTATGTATTTTCTTAACCTTTTTGAACTTGTTTCTTGTTGTTTATTTGCAGATCAATGGCTTCATTTGATCTTATTGTAATAATTTGTCTTCTGTGCGTGTTAACCAGGATTCCCGTTGGATAAGGCTGTGAGTTACGCCAAACTGAGAAACCCTCTGCTTATCAACGACCTGAACATGCAATACTATATTCAGGACAGGTGCAGCCATTTTCTGAAAACACCTGTGTCTTCTCTGAAATAAACTGAAATGACTTAATAGGAATTAAGCATGCTTTGCTAATTGTTTGCAATGCTTTGTTTGTTTGTTTTTTTAACAGGAGAGAGGTGTATCGTATCCTGCAGGAGGAAGGGATTGAGCTGCCACGCTACGCTGTGCTGAACCGTGACCCAGATAAACCAGATGGTCAGTCTAATTGACATTGTTTTGATGTTCTACACTCAAATATTGCATATTTTACACTTGGGGGTTGGTCCGTCCATAACCGGGGCTGAGGTCACCAAGATAGTTAAAAGCTCTGTGGAGGCAGGGAGTTCTTCATGCCTCTGGATGCTTTGGGGCTGTCTTGGTTGACACACATTTGCAACATTGTGTGGACATCAGGGGCAGTGCCACTGGATTGGTAGACTGGGGTGGTGGTGGTTTCTCCCTTCAAAAAGAGAGACCACAGTGTGTGCTCTATCTACATGGGCATCACTCTCCTTAGCCTCCCTGTAAGGTCTATTCAGGGGTACTGGAGAAGAAGGTTGGATCCATGGTCGAACCTTCGATCCAGAAGGAACAATGCGGTTTCTGTCTCGGCCGGGGAACTGTAAACCAATTCTTACCTTCACTAAGGCCCTCGAGGGGTCATGGGAATTTGTCTGTCCTGTCTGCATGTATTTTGTGGTCTTGGAGAAGGCATTCAACAGTGTTCCTTGGAGTGCACTGGGGGAGGGTGTTTTGTGAGTACAAGATTGAGCATTCATCGCTACGGGCCATTCAGTCACTGTACAAGCGGTGCAAGAGTTTGGTTTGTGTTGTCTGCAGTAAGCCGGACCCCTTCAGGGTGAGAGTTGGACTCCACCAGGGCTGCCTGTTGTTACTGATCCTGTTCATAATTTTTATGGACAGAATTTCTCAGTACAGCCAGGGGGTGGAGAGAGTCTGGTTTCTTGGCCACAAGGACTCCATCTCCACTATTTGTTAATGATGTGGTCCTGTTGTCATCATGCCGTGATCTTCAGCTCTCACTGGAGTGGTTCATAATAGAGTGTGAAGTGGCTGGAATGAAGATCAGCACCTCCAGATTTCTGACTATGATTCTCTGTTGGAAAAGGGTGGATTGCCATCCCTAGGTAGGGAGTGAAGTTCTGCCTCAAGTGGAGGAGTTCCAATATTTCAGGGATTTGGTCACATGTGGGGAAAAATGGAGCAGGAGATCGACTTATAAATTGGTGCAGCTATCTCAGCACTTCAGACTGTGCCAGGCCATTGTGGGGAGGGAGCTGAGCTACAAGGAGAAGCTCTCTATGTACCAGTCGTTCTATGTTCCCATCCTCACCTATGGTCATGAACTTTGGGTAGTGACTGAATGAACAAGATTAAAAATGCAAGCAGTTTAAATCAGTTTTCTCTGTAGAATAGTCAGACTCTCCTTTAGTCATGAGATGAAACATTTAGTTATCGTACTTGGAGTAGAGCTGCTGCTCCTCCACATCAGGAGGAGCCAGCTTCTTTAGGGTTTTCTGGCTATGTCCTGCTGGGAGAACCCCCCGGGAAGACAGGATATTCTGGATATGCATGTTTCTTAGTTGGCCTGGGAACACCTTGGAATCGAAGAGCTGGAAGTGGTGGCTGTGGAAAGAGATGTCTGGACCTCCCTGCTTAAACAGCTGCCTCATGACCTGACTCCGGAACAAACGGAAAATAATGAATTAATATTTTGACAGAATAAATCTACTAATTTTCCACATGCAAGTACTCTTATAGCTTTAATGTTACATATTAACTAACTCTTGTTAGGAGTAAAGTAACCTGGCTGTCGTTATCGTGCAACGTTCTGCTGTTTATTTTAGAAGGCATTTGTATTATTTTAACTTTGGGATAAATATAGCAGTGAATGTGAAGTGTCCCACACTTCAGTTCTTTGATACGAGTTTGACATTTAAGTTTTGTTTTGACTCAGAGATACAGACTGAGTCCCATGTATAATGAGGGATCAGATGAAAGGCAGTGAGTCATGTGGTTCATATCTCAGAGCTTCCTCACAGGGCTCAGAGGAAACTGTGCAGGTTCAAATGTCATCTGTCTGAATTAGTGTCGTAATGAAAAGTCTCTAAATGGCAACATCTACTTTGTACGTTTGTCTCAGAGTGTAACCTGGTAGAAGGAGAGGACCACGTGGAGGTGAATGGAGAGATTTTCCAGAAGCCTTTTGTGGAGAAGCCTGTCTGTGCTGAAGACCACAACGTCTACATCTACTACCCCACCTCTGCAGGAGGAGGCAGCCAGCGGCTCTTCAGAAAGGTATTTACCTTGATGCTTTATTTGTATACTCAACATAATACATTTTTATAACAATTGGCAGCATCTCCTCTCTTTGTAAACAAACTACTCTTGTAGAGTGGCACTTGAATTTGTGTTAACTTTTAAATCTAAACTTCAATTTTATGTTATGTTTTAATCTTAGCCAGCGTGTTCCTAGCATTATCCAAAGGGGGGGTGTCCTTCCCCCTATGAAAGTCATGGCATTTAATAAACTAATAAACATCTGCAGGTGTTTGCATGTTGCCAGTTCACTGCAGCCTTGGCCACACTTAAACCATACATCTTCATCCACCCTCCTCCAGCACACCCAACCTCCCCAAGTCTTCTGGAACTTGGACATGAACTCAAATTCTTTGTGTTGTTGATCCCCAACACACCCATCTCAGTCTGACACCTCCATTAACTGTAGATCAGTTAGAACACTGCAAGTATTACCCTTTATTCCTTGATAACGTTTTCATATTGACCATAATGACTCTGAACCACCACAACAAGCGTTACGTTAATACTCACTGAATCAAAGCCATTCTTGTGTTTTGATGACGTACAGTAAAAAGTACCAGATGTTCCTGCTGCAAACACACTGTACTCTGGCATTATGAGTCTTTATTGGTATTACTGCAACAACCACAGTTTGACTTCTACTTTCTAAGAACTATTGAATAAATAGTTTTCAAAATTGGTTTAATACAAATAAATAAAAAAGACAGGACAAATTAGATGAAGAAAGACTTTTTTAAATACTGTGAGGAGCTGGAGCTGTGTAAGATTTTCTGCCATTCTCCTTGTTCAAAGACTTTTACTAGCTCACAACTACAAATGTGTCTTAGAAATTAATATATAACCAGCTAACTACAGTCTCCAGCATGAACGCTTGGCGCTTCCAGTAATAAGACTAGTTTCTCAAGTTTTTGTCCCCCGTTGTAGAGCGAAGAGAGAAAATTGGAAATAACCGTCTGTCAGTGCATGTTGTGAGCATAACTTGAAAAATAAGTGAGGTATTGACTTCCCTTTTGGCTTATGGCTGCATCTAGGTGTACGAGAGGTTCTTCCATCCATTATCTTTACCTGTTTTGTCCTTTTCGGCTCACGGGGGTCACTGGTGCCCATATCCAGCAGTCACTGTGCGAGAGGTGGGGGACACCCTGGACAGGACTCCAGTCCATCACAGGGACACATAGAGACAAACAAGACAAACAAACATTCACTCTTTCACCTGGAGACAATTTAGAGTTACCAATCAGCCTAACATGCATGTCTTTGGTCTGTGGGAGGAAACTGGGGTATTCCACCTAGAATGGCCCCCTGGGTGGGATTTGAACCTGCAACCTTCTCACTGAGAGGCAACAGCTCCACCAACTGCACCACCGTGCTGCTGCATAAAAGAGGTACATTTTCAAAATTGGGCTGCTACGTCAAAATCCAAGATGGTTGCCACCACATATGTCCGTCCGTCTTGTGAGCTGGTGAACTGGAACTATGCTTTCTAGTTTTTGTATTGCTTAAAAGAGGTCAAGTCCACCATTAGCCACCCCCTGGCTCTGCCACTGCACCTGGTCATGGGTAAAATTGTTCCCTACACTCTCCAAGATCTGTCACTCTGTTTTGACGAGCAAAAAAATTTAAAAACTCCTCCCTCTGTTCTTCTCCACAGTGCAACTCCTACACACTTGAACATTGCACATCAAAAACATTAAGGTTTACCTGAATTCTCTTTTCAGTTCCAGTCCAGAAAACATTCTTTTTAAAAAATACAAAACATTCACTATTCAAATTCCTCAGCGTCAGAGACATCACTTGTTGCAATCTGAAATGACAGCATTGGGCTACGTTACCAAGTTTAATGACGTTGTAACAAGAATATAGAAAAGGCATACCAATTCTAAAAGCACATCAGGTCAGATGTTGCCTTCATTTGTGGTCTCTGTGAAGTTGATGCTGGTGGTCACACAGAAGACATGATAAAGCTAATGTTTTCTTCATATCAGCTTTGTTTCCGTTTTATCTAGTTACTCATGAAAACCTGTAAATGTTGTTTTGTTCCTCGATGAAGATAAAGATGCATGTTGGTGGTAATGTTGTCAAACTGCAGATTGTGATGGATGGTATGAGTTCTTAAAATGAGTTTGATCAAACGAAGCAGTGACAGTCCAGTCAAACTGATCAGTCCTACTTCATCTGTGTTTGATGCAGATTGGGAGCAGGAGCAGTGTCTACTCTCCTGAGAGCAGCGTGAGGAAGACGGGCTCTTACATCTATGAAGAGTTCATGCCAACTGATGGAACGGATGTGAAGGTAAAGTCTAGATCGATCTTCACTTATTATAAAATGATAAAACATCTCAGGCCACTCTAAGATCTTTGAAATGTAATGATGATTTCAGAAAGGTTTTACTTACTTCTCAGTAAATTGATGCAATAAAGCCTTCAAAGCAAACTTCTATTTGATGGCTCTGGATGCTTGTTTTTGTGCCATCAGGTTTACACCGTTGGACCGGACTACGCTCATGCTGAAGCCCGAAAGTCTCCAGCTTTGGATGGGAAGGTGGAAAGAGACAGTGAGGGGAAGGAGGTCCGCTACCCTGTCATGCTCTCAGCAATGGAGAAGTTGATGGCTCGTAAAGTGTGCCTGGCATTTAAGGTGAGCAACTATTTTGTCTTCACACGCAGCATCTATTTTCACTGTGAAAAAAATAAAATAAAATCACTGTAATGCCACTCTGATTGTTGATATATGCTGCTGATTATCCATGCTGCTGATCTCATGCGTCTGATTTATTTCATGCTGCTGTATTCATTCGTACTCATCTGGTCACACAGATTCATGTTCGTGCTGCTGTTGTTCGTCGTATTGTTTTACACTATTAGTGTTTAGCGTATTTCTTAGTTTATATCTTAGATCCATAGTACTATTTCTTTTACAATTTATAATTTTGCTATTGTTGGATGTAACTGGAACCCTGTATACAGTGTACACAATTTCGTTCCACCTCATGTACCACATGTGATTGCAAATGACAATAAAGAACCTTGAACTTGACTTTGACCTTGAACGTGATCTTGAACTAGAAAGTTCCTAGAGAAACTTTGACGGGGACTGCCAGGCTGCTGCCAATTTAAAAATTTTATTTATATATGTTGGGGTTCACTCTCAGCTACCACTATACCAAGTTGCAGCTGAATAGCTTTAAAAATGGCTGAGTTATCTTATTTTTTCCTTTTTAGCTAAGGCGGCCATCTTGGATTTTTTATTTGGATTCAGTATGTAATAGGGAATGTTCTCAGCTATGACTTCACTAAATTTCATCTCTGTGTAAAAATGGCTGATTTGTAGTATTTTTCCTTTTTTGCTCCGTCAGCCATCTTGAATTTTTGATTTTCAGTCAGAGTCTATTAGGGATCATTCTCAGCTACCAATGCGCCAAATTTCAGCTGAATACCACTAAAAATGGCCGTTATCATATTTTATTCTCTTTTAGCTAAGGCGACCATCTTGGATATTTGATTTGCATTAGGAATGTTTAACAACTCGCTCTCAGCTACAGCCATACTTAATTTCACCTCAATGTCTCAAAGAATGACCGAGTTATAGGCCTACAGTGTCCTGCCTGAATTAATCCACCTTTTGATTACCATCATTATGACGCTACGGCTGCAGAAACCATCAATAACACACAGAAACGTGGAATATTATGCTGCATCACAGACGGATGTCTCATGTAGCGAGAATGAAAGCTATTACTGAACATGGACTTTGTTGGTTTTGAACCAGTTTGACATGACTTTCGATGAGGGAGAGGGCCGGCACCAGAGGAGGGGGCATGCCAAAGACACCATCTTAGCACCAACAGAACTGGTTTGTTCCACTTTAGAGTAAGCTGTTGGGGGAAGAATCAGTTTTGTTGTGTTTCCTTGACTGATGAAGCCTTCCGGATGGAAGGTGAAAATGTTTCAGCACAAAAGAAAGAAACTGTCCAGATGACCTGACTGAAAATTGTTGGAAAGCTTTCACTGATCACTAATATCCATAGTGTGCAATATTCAAATTTACATAATTGTGAAATAACTTGTATTTTTTTACTTTCATAGTGCTATTATATCTGTATTGTGTTACATGTTTATCCAAAAAAGTTCAATCTGGTCCTCTGGACATTCAAAAAAAACAAAAAACAAAACAAAGCAAAAAAATATAGAAACGTTTCGTCTCTCATCCGAGAGACTTCCTCAGTCTGAGGAGCTGTATTCAACTCAGTCTCTTAAATAGCACCTTCTCAGAGTGGATCAACCAGTTTTGCTGCTGACAACCAAAACCAGCTGATCACATGCTCAAGAAGGACCATCAGCCTAACAATGGATCATTAGCACACTGATGGCTGTTTACTATTCACAGAGGGCTGAGGGATACTAGCAATCACAGCAGTGTAAGAGGGGACAGTTGAACCCGGAGGTCTCCACCCCTGTTTAATGATGGACGATTTCTTTTCACAAAGATGGCCTCCTTTACTCCTCTCTCAAACCATCGTTCCTCTCTGTCCAGGATGTGAACATCTTCATCCTTGAAAGAGTGACCGCTGGCCTGGAGATGAGGGTAGACCTCAGAGTCCTGGCCTGATGATGTTGATCTTCTGTGCTGGGCCATCCTTTTGGCCAGTGGCTGTTTAGTTTCCCCGATGTAAGACTGATCACAGCCCTCCTGACACTGAACAGCATACACAACATTACTCTGTTTGTGCCGGGGGACTGGATCTTTGGGATGAACCAGTCTTTGCCGTAATGTATTTTGGGGTTTAAAAGCCACTGGGACGTTATGTTTAGAAAATAAACGTCTCAGTTTCTCTGATACTCCCTCAACATATGGAATGACCACTGGTCTGGGTTCCTCCTTTTCACCTGATGGCTGACTGGAGTCCTGTTTGGGTTTCTTCTCTGCTTTCAGGAAGGCCCAGTTAGGATATCCACATTGCTCTAGAGCCTGTCTTGTGTGGGATTTCTCCTTCTGCCTGGCTCCTGAGTTAGTGGGGACGCTGTCTGCTCTGTGATAGAGTCCTGATGACCTGAGAAGGTGCTATTTAAGAGACTGAGCTGAAAACAGCACCTCAGACTGAGGAAGTCTCTTGGATGAGAGACGAAACGTTTCTATATTTTTTTGCTTTGTTTTATTTATTTATTTATTTATTTTGAATGTCCAGAGGACCAGATTGAACTTTTTTGGATTTTTCTACCTGGATTATTGAGCATGCATCAGGATATTACATGTTTATGTTTTTAGAGTGTGTTTTTCTTAAGCATGTTTTTCACTGAAAAAAGGAGCGACTTAAATCTCATTGTACTTGTGTATAATGACAATAAAGGCATTCTGGTTCTGATTCTGACTGAAGCACAACACCCAATTATAGTAAAATGCAACAAGTTTCCTTCAACTGCAGCTTCAGCTGCACCAGCCATTTTTACCAAAAGCATCAATATGGACTAAATCAAATTACAAAAATATAAAATGCATATTACTCACCAAAACTTTTATCTGTACTCAAACTCCATCCTCCTTTCTTTCCGCAATGAGTTCAGTTCCTCTGTCCTACAGGTCATCACAGAGTTTCAGATTCAACAAGTCCTTTTCTGTTGCCATGAAAGCTACCGCTGAAAGTAGAGTCGGCCCTGTTATTTTTACAGAACAAGTTTTAATTCAAGTTCAAGTTTCTTTATTGTCATTGGCATCATATGTGGTACATGAGGTGGAACGAAACCGTGTACTCAAGGTCCCAGTTACATCCAAAGATAGCAAAAATATAAATTATAAAAAGAAACTATACAAGGATCTGATTTATACACTAAGATAAACGCTAAACGAACACTAAACGATACGCTAAAAGATGTAAGATATATCCATCCATTATCTTTTACCAGCTTCTTCCATTTTGGGTCACAGGGGTCGCCGGTGCCCATGTCCAGCAATCACTGTGCGAGGGACGGGGGACACCCTGGACGAGTCGCAAGTCCATCACAGGGCCACATAGAGACAAACGAGACAAACAAACATTCACTCTCTCACTCGCACCTAGAGACAATTTAGAGTTACCAATCAGCCTAACATGCATGTTTTTGGTCTGTGGGAGGAAACTGGAGTACCTGGAGAAAACCCACGCATGCACGGAGAGAACATGCAAATTCCACCCAGAAAGGCCCCCGGACCGGGATTTGACCGGGGACCTGCTCACTTAGAGGCAGCGGCTCTACCAGTTGCACCACCGTGCTGCCCCTTATAAGATATGCTAAACACTAATAATTTAAAATAATACGGTATATTAAACAGCAGCCTGAACATGAGTCTGTGGTGAGTGGATGGGTATGAATAAATTCAGCAGCACAGATAAGTCACATCACCAAGTAAAGTGGAATTACAGTGATTTCCTTTTTTTCTTAGTGATTTTCCTGGTTAGGTATTTATGAGTCTAACAGCTTCAGGGTAGATGCCGTTCTTCAGTCTAGTGGTTCTACCCTTGGTGTTCTACACCATTTTGGTTTCGGGCTGAGAATGTCTGCTCAACGTTTAGCTTGTGCAGGTTGCTACAGATACGAGAAGGGGTTCTCTGCAGACCAAAAGTGGTTGTTTCTGGAGAATAGGCGTTTCTAGAGGATAAACACTGATTGGCAGCTGTATTTGCTGGATCTTTAGGTAAGTTACGTCAGCTCTTTTTTAAAACTGAAGGTTTCTAAGAAACAGCGTTATATCTGCTGTCAAACACAAGAAGATTCTCTTTTGTTCTTGGTTGTAGCTGCACCTGACACAGGTTGGCTTGAGCGTGTTCTGGGTACAATGAAATATGAAGCATCTGAAGTAAAACCTACTCCCATTTGTCAAAAAGTCTGGTCTCAATTAAAGATCATGAGTCCTGTAACAAGATAATGGCCCAAAACAAAAGATAAAAATAAAATTTTCTCTTTAGAAGTGCTCTAATATGAGATCTGATCTGTGAAAGGAGCTGAAACATGGAGTAGGACTGACCCTTAAAATGTGAGACAACTGAGGAAGTTAACCAGTAAACAGAAATACCTGCTCCAGTTGTAATCTTACAGAAACTGACAATCACTCATCTGCAGTGACTGATTTAAAATGTTGAACAAGAATTTTCAGTATCATTATTATTTTTGTTACTTTATTTTACTTTATTTATGAATTGATTGTAACTATTTTCACATTATTCAACAACCAAAATTGATTATTTTTTTTTAATGTAATGGCTAGGTATTAAAAACAAACATTTAGCCCTCCCCGGTACCCATTTATGCTGCTCTTATTTTGAAATGTAACCGGAAGTTCTGTGTTAAGAGAGGCAGAAAGAGAAGTTATGGAGACGCCGCTAACGTTGAACCGATTAACATCATAGACATAATATGGCTGTGATTAACACAAACGCCTTGTTTTTTTATTCAGCCTTTTTTGTTTCGTCCAATCAAATGTGGCCCTCTGGATACGCCCATTTTTCTGTCATCCAATCAGATGTGGCCCTCCTGATACGCCTTCTGTTTTTGTCTGCAGAGATACCTACTTGACAGATACAGTGTCCAAGCCCCGCCCAGTCTGCTCTCTGACCGTCCAATCAAATGATGTGAAAATGCAGACATTGTATAATGCCTTCTTGAAGGCCCAGCTATTCCCAACTCAACTTCTGATTGTTCAAAGCAACAGCTTCATTGCCATTTGTTTAAACCTGCAGGGGCCTGCACTGTTGAATCTGAAGGCCTTCAGGAAGATTTCTTTGACCCTAGCAACAGATGACAGTCAAAATATGATGAGATAAAAGCTTGGCTCTATATATACACATATGCTACTGGAAGCTGCACAACCAGGAGAAAAGCTATGAAATGAAGAGAACTGACATTTCAGAATAAAAAAATTAAATAGAAAATCATATTAAAATGTAAGTTAGTGATTCAGATTGTGTTTAGGCCAGCAGAGAGGGCTTTGCTGGCCCTGACAGTCCACCACTGATTCACCTACCGGTGCATGCCTCTCACAATGAAGGGCCATTAGGGTCTTTGGTAGCTCACAGAGACATTTATCAGTGACCTGTATGAAGGTGTGAATCAGAGTGGAACTGACTCTGCAGCTTTTAGAAAAATCTGAAATCTGAGACTTTCTTTGTTTAAAGTTGTTTTTCTCATTTGACCTAAATGACAAACCAACTGCTCATTTAGTTTATAAAGCTTGGAAATCCACCTTCTTCATTTTTGATTTGAGAAAGCCCCTCGGATGTGCAGCGAGAAGTCTTCAACTTTACCTTTGTCAGGTGGTGTCTTTGGCGCCATCTTTAGAAATTCCGGTTTTTATTACACAAGTGTGCACCAGTTGCCTTTCACAAATCTCTGGATCGTACTCGCTCCTCAGGCAGAGGGACCTGGAGGATCCTCGTAGGAATGGAGGACTATATCTTTTCTATACACGCCTTGAGTTGGAGAAGAAGCTGAAAACATGAAGTTTCTTTAAGAATAACCTTTAGGGATTTTGTGTCTTCTCATTTTCCTGCAGCAAACTGTGTGTGGCTTCGATCTTCTCCGCGCTAACGGACGCTCCTACGTGTGTGATGTCAATGGTTTCAGTTTTGTGAAGAACTCCATGAAATACTATGATGACTGTGCCAAGATCCTTGGGTACTTTCTTCAGTTCTTATTGTGCCTTTAAACTCGTTCTTGAGTTTTCTTGATTTGCTGACGTTCGTCTCTGCGTGATATTTCAGGAATATTGTGATGCGTGAGCTGGCCCCTCATTTTCAGATACCATGGTCCATCCCAACTGAGGCAGAGGACATCCCCATTGTTCCCACCACCTCAGGAACCATGTAAGTCATACTAGTATTAAAGCTGGTTCATCAGGAACTAGAGTCCACATCTTGTTTAACAGGACTGCTGGTATTTTCATTAACCCCCCTCAGGATGGAGCTACGTTGTGTCATCGCTGTCATCCGTCACGGAGACAGAACTCCCAAACAGAAGATGAAGATGGAAGTTCGCAATCCCATGTGTGTTTTCTCTACAGTAATATTTTTACACGAGTTGTAAAAAACTTTGAATTCATTCATTTTCTTTTGATACATCAGGTTCTTTGAGCTGTTTGAAAAATACGAAGGATACAAAACAGGGAAATTAAAACTGAAAAAGCCTAAACAGCTACAGGTAATAAAAAGATCTGTTTTTATATAACCTTTAACTCCTCATGTGCGTCGACTCTGGCAGTGCATTTGATGTATATATTTTTTATCCTAAACTTGAACAGGAGGTGCTGGATATCACGCGGCTACTATTAGCTGAACTAGAGCAACAAAATGATTGTGAGATTGAAGAGAAAAAGTCCAAATTGGAGCAGCTGAAGACCGTTTTAGAAATGTAAGTAATTAAGGTTCACTAGCATTCCCTGTTCAGTTCCAATCCAGGAAAACTCTCATCTCAATCTACAAACCTTCACTATTCAGATCCCTCAGCATCGGGGTACACCGGTGTACTGCTTGTTTTATTAGTTTGACTTTTTCTTATAATGAGGACAAATATTTGTTTAAACTGTGCTTTACACATCCCTGATTAATCTATAGTGTCTGTACAGTAAACACTTCATACAACATAACACAAATTTAAATAAAAAAGAAAAATTTTGTGCTTTCCTGAAACATTCAAACACTGAATTTCAAAGAAAAGTAATTATTTTAATAGAAACTGCATCCTGGTCCTGTTTTAAAAGAAAAAATGAAAAGATCAACAAGCTCATAAAGAAGGCTGGCTCAGTTCTGGGACTCTTCTAGAACCTTTGGAGATGATTGTACAAAGAAGGATTCTTCATAAAATGAAGAACATTATAGACAACCCTCAGCATCCTCTTCATCAGACTGTCATACAACAACAAAGTGTCTTCAGTCAGAGGCTTCTTCAAATCCATTGTAGGACAGACCGCTACAAGAGATCCTTCCTGCCCACAGCCATCAGCATCTAGAACAACTCTTTAATGAAACCAGGATGATGAGTTACCCAACATATAATTTCCCTCTGGGATTAATAAAGTATTTTTTAATTGAATTGAATTGAATAGAATTTTTGTTTGTTAGTGTTGCGGCCTAAGAGAGGATAATGAGAGTAAAAGATGCTCTGACACGATGCTTTCATTCAGGCATCTGCAGACGGAATTTATTTGAAATAAAATAAAAATAGAAATGCAGTGTTTCCCCTACCATTATACAAGCAGGGCGCCCTGCCCCGTCAACAGAAGTGAACGCCTCACCTACTGAACCGAACATCCCCCACGCCCACCCTGACAAAAATCACAGAAGAGATGAGCGCCTTGCGAAGGCAAGTAATGTAGGGGGAACACTGAAATCTACATTTGTCCTATTACCAAAATAAACACATTGAATTTAACCCTAAATGTAGTCAAACAGTCTCATTTTCGGTCCTTGAATGTACACTACACTTAAGATAAGATCAGATAGAACTGTATTGATCCTGCAGGAAATTGTTATATAGCGTACTAACACCCGCCTCGTCTCGTAGTGAGATGTCGACTGCAGACTGAATGAAGCTAATTAGCTTAAAACAACATTTTAAATCACGGTCCTAAACATCAACCACTTGATCAAAACCACTCAACTTTCAGTTGAAAATACTCAGAAAATGTTTAATAAATGTTTTAAACACAACAATTGTTTAACTACCTGAAAGAGGATCATAAGAGTGAAAGATACTCTGACACGATGCTTTCATTCATGCAGCTGTCCTGTAGGTGAATGAAGCATTGTCAGAGCTCCAACTCCTTCAAGCTCTGCAGACATGACTAATCGATCAGACGTTTATCAGAACTCAGCAAGTCGATCACAGATAAATAATTCTTAACATAAAAATCCTTAAAGAAAGTTATTTTAACCAGAAAATTATTTTAAACATTTTTAACAATGAATTTATGTCACTACTACTGTTTTCATTCTCCATTTATCTAAACTGAACCAACTATTCTTTGAAATAAATTTCATTGTATCACATTAACATCATGCCCCTATTCATTCCAAGAGATAATTTCACTT
The DNA here is from genome assembly GCF_014905685.2 of Nematolebias whitei. Classification (NCBI taxonomy): domain Eukaryota; kingdom Metazoa; phylum Chordata; class Actinopteri; order Cyprinodontiformes; family Rivulidae; genus Nematolebias; species Nematolebias whitei. Next base: position 49,617,448 of record NC_056499.1, on the reverse strand, counting down.
CACCTTATCCGAAGTAAAATATGGCATACATCAGTGTTTATCCATAAATCTTTGCAGTGATTTAATGTTTTTTTCTGATTTTAAAGGTATGGTCACTTCTCTGGGATCAACAGGAAAGTGCAGCTTACATACCTTCCCCATGGGCAGCCTAAAACCTCAAGTGAAGAGGAAGGTGGGGAAATATGCAGTTGTTTTACCTCAAACACTGGTTCAAGCTGCTCAAGCTGCTTATTAATTGTATTTGTGTCATTTTAGATAACCGTAAGGAAGGTCCATCTCTGCTGTTGGTGCTAAAGTGGGGAGGAGAACTGACTCCAGCAGGCCGAGTTCAAGCTGAGGAGCTGGGACGAGCTTTCCGCTGTATGTACCCGGGAGGACAAGGTGAGAGGTCTCAACTTTCTCTGGCTAGTGTTAAATATCCTAAAGTATTTCATGCTTTTTATTCATGATTCCTTTAACTCTTCTATTCATTACAATACTAACGTTTGAGGAATGAGTTCAAAACTCACGATGAGAAAGTCAACTAGCACAAACCTTTGAGCGTTGATTGTTTAGGAGTTAAAGACATTTTAAGTTTTGAACACACATAGTAGAAACAGGTTTTCTAATCTTTAAGGTCAGGTTTGAAAATGTAGTGGTTCAAAGACCGAAAGTGTCCTCACCATAAAGAGAGTCCAACAGTTCTACAACAATGACGGATTAAAGTCTCCAATATCAATTAAAACAAGAAAAAAAAAACATTTAAAGTTCAAGGCATTTATTTAGTGCATGTGAAAAGGTTGAAAATGACAGAAATCTATGTGAATAAAATGTCACCCTTTGACTCCAACTAACGTCACTGTGCAGATGTGTACCAGATGTTCAGGGTAAACAGCTGAATGTCCCGCTGCTTCTGTCTCTGTTTACATCATGTTGTTGTTTGGACTGTGGTTTTTGTAGGAGACTATGCTGGATTTCCAGGGTGTGGCTTGCTGCGTCTGCACAGCACCTACAGGCACGACCTGAAGATTTACGCCTCTGATGAAGGCAGGGTGCAGATGACGGCTGCAGCGTTTGCAAAGGTAAAACTGCAGAAACATAGAGAGAGGGAAAAATCTGAGATCCAACCAACGACCAGTCATTCACAAGCGTCAGTGAGCAACTAACTAACAGCATTTCAGATTTAATATTTTGATCATTTATTTCTAGATTTTATTTTACTTTCAAATGAGTTGATATTGCACTCAAGTAGGATCACTGTCTTTGTCAACAAGAAACAAAATGTGCACCTGCACGCTCTCAAATAACAAAATAAACATTTGTACATGAGCCAAATCATCCACATTCTCTTTAAAAATAGTATAATTGTTTTTTTTATTTTCACAGTTTAACCTCAATTTAAGGAAGTATTGTCCTCTATTTATATAAATAAATATGTGCATTATTTTTTGTATTATGTAGAAAACTTAAAAGGTTAATTTTTCTGGATTTTTCTTCTGGGATTTGCCAAAATTTATTACTAAAAAATGTTATTCTTCTATTTCTTTACACAGCCCAACACAACTTATGGAGCTTTCAAATGTAAAAGTATTTAGATAGTGTCAAAAACACAAAGTTTGTTTTCTCAGTCATCCAGGTATATAACAACAAAAAAGGTTGAATCATGTCATCTGGACTTCGTTTTTTTGTTAAAAAGAAACGTTTCGCCCCTCATCCAAGAGGCTTCGTCAGTCTGAGGCCTAGCCATCTGGTATTACCCAGAAGCCACCCTGACTCTTGTGTTTCAAGCCTGCCTCAGATACCCCTGAAGTCTGGCCTTTTCACTAATGGTTTCAAAAACACAAAGTTTGTTTTCTCAGTCATCCAGGTATATAACAACAAAAAAGGTTGAATCATGTCATCAGGTGTGTGGCTGCATCTAGGCGTAAAAAAGGTCACTATCAAAAGTTGGGTTTCCGCGTCAAAATCTAAAATATATATATATATATATACACATGATTGGCATGGAATTTTTTTATTTAAAATAAATTATTTTAAATTATTTAGCACCTGCTGCACCTGTGTGCAGCCCACATGTGCAGGGAGAAGCTTCCTTCTGCCGCATGTCATTATCTCGGCACTGCAGAGGAGAAGTGGGCGTGGCAGCGTGCAGCTAGAGGCAGAGAGCAGAGTTCATGACATTCTGTGCTCTTTTAGAGTGTTTAGAGTTTAGAAACATTGTTTTGACCATATGTGTCAAACTCAAGGCCCGGGAGCTAAATATAGATCTCTCTGACATCTTATCTGGCCCCCAAGATGATATATGAAATGTAAAATTCTTCTGTCTCTTGACATTTTTCAGTAATCTTTGATTATGATGTCGAAAGCACAACAGAGAACATCAAATCAGTCAGAGTCAGAGTCAGAGTTTCTTTATTGTCATTCACACCACATGTGGTACATGTGGTGGAGCGAAATTATGTACACAGGGTCCCAGTTACATCCAACAATAAAATGTATAAGAAACAAGAACAGTAATAACATCTAAGATATGAACTAAGAAAAACATCAACTAAATATACACTAAGCACTCATAACATAAAACATTGAACATCAGCACAAACATGAACATGAGTCTGTGTGAGCGGATGTGCACGCATGAACACATCAACATTGAAACAGATCAGCAGCAACACAAAACAGATCAGCAGCAACATGATGTGATTCTCCACAGCGACTATTCTAGCTAGAGATTCATGAGTCTAACAGCCTCAGGGTAGAAGCTGTTCCTCAGTCTAGTGGTTCTACACCCAATGCTCCTCAACCTCCCTCCCGAGAAATCTGCACAGAAATCTGTTGGAGTCAGTCTCCCCACCATCACAGACATCTACACCTCCAGATGCAGGAAGAGGGCCACCTGCATCATGAAGGACCCCACCCACCCAGCACACACACTTTTTGCCCCACTCCCCTCAGGAAGGAGGTTAAGGAGCATTAAGTGTAGAACCACTAGACTGAGGAACAGCTTCTACCCTGAGGCTGTTAGACTCATGAATCTCTAACTAGAATAATCACTGTGAAAAACCATATCATGTTGCTGCTGATCTGTTTCATGTTGCTGCTGATCTGTTTCATGTTGCTGCTGATCTGTTTCATGTTGCTGCTGATCTGTTTCAATGTTGATGTGTTCATGCATGCACATCTGCTCACAGACTCATGTTCATGTTTGTGCTGATGTTCAATGTTTTATGTTATGAGTGCTTAGTGTATATTTAGTTGATGTTTTTCTTAGTTCATATCTTAGATGTTATTACTGTTTTTCTTATACATTTTATTGTTGGATGTAACTGGGACCCTGTGTACATAATTTCGCTCCACCACATGTACCACATGAGGTGCGAATGACAATAAAGAAACTCTGACTCTGACTCTGAGGGGAGCGGGGCAAAAAGTGCATGTGCTGGGTGAGTGTGGTCCCTCATGATGCAGGTGGCCCTCTTCCTGCATCTAGAGGTGTAGATGTCTAATGAGACCAATCCAACTCTTTTTGAGGAACCTGTGACCAAGAAAAGATGTTGGGTATCTGATTTGAGTTTATGTGGATTCTGAAATTGGCCCCTAGTTTGAAAAAGGTTTTAATTTTGGCCACTTTTTGACATCCCTGGTTTAGAATATTGCAAGAGTGTGGGAAGGGTTTAAAATGTCTTTTTAAATATATAAATTTTTTTAATACATATATTTATATATGTAATATGTATATAATATACTGTATATACAAAAATAAACTACTACTCCTACTTCGCGGTTTTTCACTTATCGCCGGGGGGGGTGGGGGGCTGAAAACGGAAACCCTCGTGAGAAACGAGGAACTACTGTAGTTCTCTTTTACCTTCTCTGCAACTTGGTTTTTTTGCAGACTGAACGAACCAAATTATTTCATGTTTGTTCTTTCATCTACCTTGACTAGGTCAAATACATCCCGTTTTCTGTTTCAGACCAACACATGGTTTGGCCCAAAAGTTCTAAAGCAAGTTGACATATTTTTAAAAATATTAACATTTCTGCATTTTTTTAACTAACATTCACCAAGTTTGCTTTGAGCTTAATGAATATTGCCATAAAATTATTTTCTATTCCCCTACACAGACAGCCGATTGTAGTTGATCAGTCAGTTTGTTGTAATCACATCCTGATCAGATCACTTTGCATTAAAGCTTTTTCTCCTCATTGTGTGTGTGTGTGTGTTTGTGTGTGAGAGCAGGGCTTGCTGGCTCTGGAGGGGGAGCTGACCCCTATCTTGGTCCAGATGGTGAAGAGTGCCAACATGAACGGACTGCTGGACAGCGACAGCGACTCTCTAAGCAGCTGCCAGCACCGAGTCAAGGCTCGGCTCCATGAAATCCTGCAGAGGGACCGCGTGTTCCTGGAGGAGGACTATGACAGGGTGATTTGCTGCTTCTGTGTATTTCTGACTGTCAGATCAGTGGTTCTTTATGAACGAGTGACAAGAGGACAACTTGCTAAATTAGTGTAAAAACCAAGGAGCTCAGCGAGTAGATGTTTGTCCTTATTTGTGTGAAGGAAAAACTGCAGTAATGTGCCTTTAACTGCAGCTGCTCACAACCAACAGGACTGTTTTGGTCTTTTTTTAAGGAAACACTGCAGCTACTCCTCTCTTACCTCATACAATTAATTTTCTTTCACCACTCGGTGTCCAACATCTGCAGTAAACGTTGGACTGAAAGGACATTTGTAGTGACTGTTTTAGCTGTACTCTGGTTGTCAAGTCAAGTCACATTTATTTATACAGCATATTTAAAACCATAACTGTTATCAAAGTGCTTACCAAAAAAGATCACAGCATCAAATATTAATAACAAGATATTACAGCATCAGGAATAAAAGCATAAAAGCATTAAATATAATTAGAAACAATGACATACTAAATCAAATCACTCTGCATTAAATGTCAGGGAGTAAGCGTAAAAGGCATGAACACAATCATCAACAATGAAATACCAAATGAGATCACACTGTGTTAAATGCCAATGAGTACAGGTGTGTTTTGAGGAGAGATTTAAAAGTAGAGACTTAGGTGGCCTGTCAAATGTTGATGGGCAGATTGTTCCAGAGTTTAAGGCACATGACTGAAAAGGTCCGATCTCCTCTGAGCTTCAGCCTGGTTTTTGGTACGGCCAGAAGCAGCTGGTCTGATTATCTCAAGGCCCGAGAAGGAGCATTAGGATGAAGAAGGTCGGAAAGGTATGACGGTGCAAGGCCATTAACACACTTAAATGTCAGCAGAAGAATCTTAAAATCAACTCTGACATGCACAGGAAACCAGTGAAGAGAGGACGGAACTGGAATAATGTGCTCATACCTGCAAGTTCCTGTTAATAGACAAGCTGCAGCATTTTGGATAAGCTGGAGACGTGAGAGGGAACCCTGACTGACCCCAGCATAAAACGAGTTACAGTACTAACTTACTAACTAACTGGACTAACTTTTCAAGGTCAGATCTGGACAGCACGGACTTGAGCTTAGCTATTTGCCTTAGCTGAAAGAAGTTTTTTTGAAGAACAGAGTATACAGGTCCTTCTCAAAAAATTAGCATATTGTGATAAAGGTAATTATTTTCCATAATGTAATGATAAAAATGAAACTTTCATATATTTCAGATTCATTGCACACCAACTGAAATATTTCAGGTCTTTAATTGTTTTAATACTGATGATTATGGCATACAGCTCATGAAAACCCAAAATGCCTGTCCCAAAAAATTAGCATATTTCATCCCACCAATGAAAGTCAAGTGTTTTAAATACAAAAAACGCCATCCTTCAAATAAGCATGTTCAGTTATGCACTCAATACTTGGTCGGGAATTCTTTTGCATGAATGACTGCTTCAATGCGGCGTGGCATGGAGGCAATCAGCCTGTGGCACTGCTGAGGTGTTATGGAGGTCCAGGATGGTTCGATAGCAGCCTTAAGCTCATCCAGAGTGTTGGGTTTTGCATCTCTCAACTTTCTCTTCACAATATCCCACAGGTTCTCTATGGGGTTCAGGTCAGTAGAGTTGGCAGGCCAATTGAGCACAGTAATACCATGGTCAGTAAACCATTTACCAGTGGTTTTGGCACTGTGGGCAGGTGCCAGGTTGTGCTGAAAAATGAAATCTTCATCTCCATAAAGCTTTTCAGCAGATGGAAGCATGAAGTGCTCCAAAATCTCCTGATAGCTAGCTGCATTGACCCTGCCCTTGATAAAACACAATGGATCAACACCAGCAGCTGACATGGCACCCCAGACCATCACTGACTGTGGGTGCTTCACACTGGACATCTGGCATTTTGGCATTTCCTTCTCCCCAGTCTTCCTCCAGACTCTGGCACCTTGATTTCCGAATGACATGCAAAATTTGCTTTCATCCGAAAAAAGTACTTTGGACCACTAAGCAACAGTCCAGTGCTGCTTCTCTGTAGCCCAGGTCAGGCGGTTCTGCCGCTGTTTCTGGTTCAAAAGTGGCTTGACCTGGGAATGTGGCACCTGTAGCCCATTTCCTGCACACGCCTGTGCACGGTGGCTCTGGAATCGGCCCTTCTCCACAATCCTCCTCAGGGTCCGGTCACCTCTTCTCGTTGTGCAGCGTTTTCTGCCACACTTTTCCCTTCCCACAGACTTCCCACTGAGGTGCCTTGATATAGCACTCTGGGAACAGCCTATTTGTTCAGCAATTTCTTTCTGTGTCTTACCCTCTTGCTTGAGGGTGTCAATGATGGCTTTCTGAACAGCAGTCAGGTCGGCAGTCTTACCCATGATTGCGGTTTTGAGTAATGAACAAGGCTGGGAGTTTTTAAAAGCCTCAGGAATCTTTTGCAGGTGTTTAGAGTTACGTCATTAATTCAGATGGTTAGGTTAATAGCTTGTTTAGAGAACCTTTTCATGATATGCTAATTTTTTGGGACAGGCATTTTGGGTTTTCATGAGCTGTATGCCATAATCATCAGTATTAAAACAATTAAAGATCTGAAATATTTCAGTTGGTGTGCAATGAATCTGAAATATATGAAAGTTTCATTTTTATCATTACATTATGGAAAATAATGACCTTTATCACAATATGCTAATTTTTTGAGAAGGACCTGTATCTGCATATTAAGCTTAAAGTCCGAGTCAAAAACTATCCCGAGACTGATAACAGACTGTTTTAGATATGGCTGAAGGGAGTCCAGGTTTGCAGTATCAGTGACAGTGGCAGAGCTAGGGTTAAACACAATGACCTCAGTCTTCTGATCATTAAAACTCAAGAAGTTCGCAGTCATCCAAGTCTTGATTTCATCAAGACATTTTAGCAAAGGGCGAATGGAGGAGGAACTGTTAGGTGTTAATGGCAGATAAATCTGAGAATCATCAGCATAACAATGAAAGGAAAGACCATGTTTCCTCAGGATAGACCCTAAGGGGAGGGGATACAATGAAAACAGAAGGGGTCCAAGAATGGAGCCTTGCGGGACCCCGCAGGAAAGAGGCACTGAAGGAGATTGATTGTTAGCAAAATTAACACAGAAACTCCTGTCGCTCAGGTATGAACAGAACCATTTTAACGCTGCACCAGTAATCCCAACCCAGTATTCTAGCCAGGATAAAAGGATACTGTTGTCCACAGTTTCAAATGCAGCGGTAAGGTCAAGGACTACAGACATTTGTCAGAAGAATGTCGTTGCAGACCCTAACTAGCTGTTACGGTGCTGTGTAGTTTATTAAAGCCAGACTGAAAGATTGCAAGAATAGCATTTCCATTCAAGAAACCAACCAATGAATTTCCATTCATTGGTCGTGATCACATCTTAACAGAATTACAAAACTACTAAAGACAATCAGTTGTGTTTTTAGAGAAAACAATCAGCCAATTGTGTATTATTTTTTTCACTGTTCAAAGTAAAAAAATAAATAAATAAAAATCTAAATAAACCAACTTTTACTGTTTTTGTTATGTGAAAGTTTTGTTGTTGTTGTTTTCATCTAACTGTGCTTGTGTTTGACAGCTGGCGCCGACCTCTAGCGTCTCTTTAGTAAGTTCAATGAAAATAGTCCAGAACCCAGTGGCCACCTGTGACCAGGTCTACACCCTCATTCAAAGCCTAACCTCACAGATCCGCAAAAGAATGGAAGACCCCAAATCTGCTGGTAAGAAAAGCCCCTTTCACTCTTCCATAGTAGTGGGTGGATCAATCCAATTATCAATACTGCTGTCAGGATTGATTTAGAAGAGATCTGTTTAATTGTATCAGTATCTTAGTTTCAGTTTTTCTGTATGGGTTGCTGTGGTTTTGCATGGTTGCCTGTGTCTGTCCTGCTGCTTCCAAGTGCTTCTCTTGTCACAGCGTGCAGGGGAGCAGCCACGCTCTGCTCCTCCTCCCTCTCTTGTTCTTTGATGCTGTACCACCATGTGACTAGAGATCTGGGTTATTCAGGCCCTGCTGCAGCAAGAACTGACAAATGGGAAGAGGAGTGCCATTTTGTTGCAAAATGGTACAACAGCAAGCATTAAAGTATTGTCTACTTACCCATAAACTTTGTCCAGAGTCTGTGCTGGAAAAAAAAAACCCTGAAGGATGTAACATTTTGTTCAGATTTAGCAAAATGAAACATCCACTTTAATTATTAAAAAGTATCAGTATTCATATCATTATTGGTCTCAGCAATACTGGCCCTTACTTACGTTGTATCGGGTCAAACCAAATCTTGCAGTATCTCCCCCCGCTATTCTGTTTCTATTCTTCAAATACCTCCCAAAAATCAAATCAGGGTTAAGTGGATTTTTATTTCTTTTTAGACTGACAGTACTTTGTCTTAAATGTCAACATTTTTCAAACTTTTCACCAAATCTTTAATTATCGTACCTTAATGCTGCACAGAAGTTTCTTTTTTAACGTGAATTCATTTTTAAATAAATGTAAAATCAATTTTCTGCCTCATCAGACCTGCAGCTGTACCACAGTGAGTCCCTGGAGCTGATGCTGCAGCGCTGGTCCAAACTGGAGAAAGACTTCCGTATGAAGACTGGTCGCTACGACATCAGTAAGATTCCTGACATCTACGACTGCGTGAAGTACGATGTTATACACAACGCCTCACTGGGCCTTCAGGACACAGAAGAGCTGTTCAGACTGTCTCGAGCTTTGGCTGATATTGTCATCCCACAGGTGAGAAGAGAAAAAAAAGGCATAGTACTCATTTTTATTGATATTGTTTGTGTTTTTTGCTTTTTCAACCCCTAGCAAAAATTATGGAATTGCCACTGTTGAAGGATATTTAAAGTTCACGCTCAATCATCCAGGTACAAAATAATATATATTCGTATAAAACAAATCCCATGCCATACATCTATTGTTTTTCAAAATTCAACTTTCTTTAATAAATGATAAAAACTAGAAGTAAATATAATTGTTGTAGTCAACCACAGTTGATATTTCGATCAAATAGAAGAAAAACTATGGAACCGTAAGAAAACCACGACTCCATCAGTACTTTGTTGCACCTCCTGTTTTTGGTCTGTGGGAGGAAACCTAAGTAACCGGAGAAAACCCACGCATGCACGGGGAGAATATGCAGACTTCACCCAGAAAGTCCCCTGGCCGGGATTTGAACCAGCAACCTTCTCGCTGAGAGGCAACATCTCTACCAACAGAGCCACCGTGCAGCCTCCAAAGTTTCAGTGTACACGTTTGTGTTTTATTGAATACATTGTTATAGTACATGGTACGGTACTAATGCTAGGTTCGAACTTCTTATCCTGTTGCTTATTCCGCTCCCTGTCCGCAAGTAGCAGAACTGTCGACCACAGGGGGTGGGGGATTTTGTAGGCAGGGCGCTCACTTCTGTTGACAGGGCGGGGCACCCTTCTTGGATAATGGTAAGGGAAACACTGGAATAGGTGTTGTCTTCCACCTCTCTCGTGTCTTTATGTGACATGTCCCTTTCATCCAGTCACCACAGTCCATGACTCTTCAGTCCACTGTCACCTAAATGTGGCAGACATCTGCTAGTTTCTGCCCTTTCGTTTCTTTTTTTTCTCCTTTTTTTTTGTTTTCAAATATGTTGCTATAATCTTTTTTTCTGACATTTCATTGCCTTCCTTGGTCGACTGGCAGGCTTCCCTTTTACATGCTTCTTATTTTGTTTGAACTCAGTCCAGATTTTATACTCAGCTAACGGAGAACAACCAATATCTTCATCTTTAACAATGTTCTGTGATTATTTATCTTTTTAAAGACGTTTCATCATCCATTCCTCTGATATCTCTGGTGTTGAGCCATGATTCATGTCATTTTGCTTTATACAAGAGCTCACTGCGGTGGGAGCCCTTTATAACTAAAGACTAGAGCCCGACCGTATGGAATTTTTTTTCTATCGCCAATACTGATATTGGGAGGGGAACACGACCACCGCTAGCCAATATAATGGCTGATTTTTTTTTTTTTGTTGCTTTGCCCACCCACAAGAATCTAAGTAAACAACGAGTGGAGCAGAGCTTGTTTATTTAGCGCAGCTGTTAGCAACCATGCAAGTAAGTAAATCAGATCTACCTATATGTACCCATAGTCCCACAGTACGTTTACAAGTGGCGCACTGATCATAAAATCAGTCTTCCAAACGTGCGTTCACATTTTCTTTCCTCCACTATTCACCATAAAGTTATCAAGTGTGTTACAAAAATATAAATCAAACAAAGAATCACCCTTCCCTGTTCATTATTTAAACAGTCAGTTATGCATGGTGAAGGTCTAATTAGTATTGACTGCAGCGGCGTTTATTTTTCTTTGTAGAGAAGTAAAGATTTCAGACAAATTATGCATTTCATTGAAGACAACAAAGACAATGTTACTAACAATGGATGTCCTCACAAACTGGAAGCTCTGTCCGACAGAATTGATTGCTATAACTATAGACAACGGGGCTAATGTTGTGAAGGTGGTGCACCTGAACACTAATGTTAGCTTGATAGGCACGTACCAATCACAAACAGGTTGGAGGATTGAAGAGACTTTATTGTTGATTTTATAAAATTTTACAAATCAGTTAATACACTTACCTTGCTCTGTATCGCTCCCTGCTTAGTCTGTGCTGAATGCAAAAGTGAAACTTAAGTGAACAGCAATGACTTAAAAGTAGTCTTCATCCGCCCTCTGCTGGATACATTGTACAATTACAGCTGCTTTCCAATATTTTCAGGGTGAAAGTTGGTGAAAATTAGAAGTGTTTATATCGGCAAATAATGGGACCATTATCACTAACATGATAGGTCCCTAAGCATCTATATCGGCCTAAAAATATCGGCCCTACCGATATATCGGTCGGGCTCTACTAAAGACTAATCAGGAGGTTTAATCTGATGCCGGTGTTTGTTTTAAAACTACAAACAAACCACTAAGTGACTCCATAATTTTCTCTACTTGATCTAAAAAAACAAACAACTGTGACTGCCAATTGTTTTTATTTCTTCATGTATTGTTTCGTAATGCCAAAAGGTTGGAATTGAGAAAAATACTAGCTATTTGGCATGTTTGGGATTTATTTTATACAAAATTAAACAATTGATAGGACATCTCCAGTAATGGTGATTCCATATTTTTTTCAGGAGTTCTTTCATATTTACCTTTTTCAGATTGATCTGACCTGATTTCTTTTCCATATTTATCTCATATTCATTTGTTCATACCTGCTTTGCCTCATTAAGCACAAAGTTGTATTTTTCTTTAAAAGGTACAAAAATAAATTTGTTCAGTTATTAAAAGCTGGAAGAGCCTGGATTTCTGCAAAATACCATGTCTCTTTAGCTTTTTGTGGTTTTACGTTTTTGTATCTTTCTAAACTTTTTAAAATAATTTGTTTAGAATTTGGTTGATTATTTATAACAAATTTTCTTGAATTGATTTGTGAATATCAGAATATTAAGGCAGTAATTTACCAGTTCACTCGTAGATATGAAAGTTAATTGTAACAAAAACTCCTCAGTCACATCAGAAGTTGTGTACTTGTTTGCTCTTTTGCAGGAATATGGCATAAACAAAGCAGAGAAACTGGACATTGCATATGCGTACTGTCTTCCACTGGTCAGAAAGATACAGCTTGACCTGCAGAGAACCCACGTGGACGAGTTTGTCAACAAACTGCATCCTCTGTGAGTGCAAGAGAGAAATTTTATTGAGTATATGACTTATTCTCACAAGCACATTTAGATGGAAGCTACAGATGGTGAACTTGACAGCTTGATGTGGAAATGTAATTAGCGTAAAGCCTCCATTTATTTACATATACAATATCTGTTATTGCCTCCTGTCCCAAAGCCAAAAGGGGAAACTGGAAATACCCTCCGCCAGTCCGTCGATACGTGCATGTTATGAGAGCAATAACTTGAAAAAACAAGTGAGGTACTAACTTCCATTTTGGTGTGTGGCTACATCTCTGAGCAAGAAATGTTCCTTTAGAAATTGGGTTGCCACATTAAAATCCAAGATGGCCACTGCACGCAAGCGCACACGTATGTGTATATGTGTCTTTGTATTTGTTACCCTGTAAGGCCTGTTTTTCCAACTACATTGTGAGGACCAACAGCTCCTTATGGGGCCCAAAGCCCAGGCCCCATAAGAAGAAGTGCCGTTGGTGGGTTAGTAGTTGGGTTTAGGGTGAGTGCGTGTGTTCGTTCATTCGTTCTGTGGAGGTCAAGGCCACCAGCCTGTCTTTGATATTGCATCTGGTCATTGATGAAATTGTTCCCTCCACTTGCCAGGATCTGTCACTCTGTGCTGCTTCGGAACAAACCAACACCTCCCTCTGTTCTTCTCCACAGTGTAACTCCTACCCACTTGAATATCTCGCACCAGAAACATTAAGGTTTACTTTGGTTTCTAATTAAATTTCAGTCCAGAAAAACACTTGTCTCAAAAACTACAAACATTCACTATTGATCGTAAATCCTTCAACGATGGGGGACATCGATGGACTGCTTGTTGTTTTGGTTCTTTAGGTGAGCAGTACATGTTGTGTTGAAAATAAGCACCCCAACTGGAAAAGCATCTTTAGGAAACAACATTGTGTGTCACTACCAGATGCTGGTATAAACATAATATGGTGTTGACGGTTGTAGTAATTCTTCACATTGAATATGAAAGTCACATAACCACCAGTCAGTTTAGTTGTGGACTCGAGGATTAGTTTTGGGTGAGAAGTTTTGTGTTATCTTGTTGCAGGTACTCTCGCGGTGTCCTGTCACCAGGCCGTCATGTCAGGACTCGGCTTTATTTCACCAGTGAGAGTCACGTCCACTCCCTTCTCAGCATTTTCAGATATGGAGGACTTCTTGATGTGAGCACACAGTATTCCTGCACGGCTTTGCAAGTTTGACGAGGTTTATAGATGAAAGACTCGTTTCTGTTTGGTTCTGTTGGCAACAGGAAGAGAAAGACCAGCAGTGGAAACGAGCCATGGATTACCTCAGTGCGGTGTCAGAGCTCAACTACATGACGCAAATCGTCATCATGCTCTATGAGGACAATAATAAGGTGAGTTCTTGGTTTATGTTTTACATTATTCAGCATGTTTAATACCAAAGTTCATGCGCAATAATCCAGGTATAAAATCCAACAGTGTTCAGTCAGGTCATCTGGACAGTTTCTTTTTTAAGCAGAGACGTTTCATCTTTCATCTAAAGGACTTCTTTGGATGTCCTGGAGGCCATCTTAGCACCAGCAAACGTTTCTTTCCACTATTGAGCATGCTCTTGTTGTGGGAATTGGTTTTGTTTGGTGGCTTCTCAAATGGAGGAAGTCGTTTGGATGAAGGATGAAACATCTCGGCTTAAAAAAGAAACCGTCCAGATGACCTGACTGAACATGGTTAAATATCATGTTTAAAGTTTTTTAACCCTGGTAGTCAGTTTAACTTTGACAGTTAGTGTTCCTTAAGGTAAAAATTGACCACCTTATTTCACTGCATTATTACTTTTTTTCCCAAAAAAATTAAACTAGTCAATCTTTTAGAGCTATCTCAACCTTAAATAAAAATATCAAATTTAAATGACTTTTTATTTGAACTCTTTAAGGGTTTTTTGTTTTAAAAAAGAAAATCCACTTTTCTGTTTAATTTTATTTTATATTAGACAAAATTTTTAGTTTAAGGCAAGTTTTGGGGGAAAAAATAAGAAATAAAATAAAAAGGCTTTCCCCCATTACTGGTAGTACATCCTAATAGATTTTTTCACAGTATTAAAAAAAATCCAGTCCAGAGTTTTGTGAAGACCCTCCAGCCAACAGAACCCTTCAGATCTGGCAGTCGAAAATCTATGAAGATTAATTAGTCTCATAATTAGTCACAGAATCGATGGGAAGTGGTGACGTAGATGTTAGAGAAGGTGGGCCTGTGATTGGAAGATGGCCGGTTCGACTCCCTGGACCGGCAACATTAAAATGTGGGTGGAAAATGCTGAAGCACCCACACCTGCCTCCACCCTCATTTGCCCCACTCTGGACCCTTGAGCAAGGCTTTCAACCCTCATCACCTGTTCCCCCAGGTGCCCTAGATGTCAGCTCCCTGCTCCACACGGAGGGTTGTGGTAGCTCGGTGGTCTGGTTGTGTCAGGAAGGACATCCGGTGTGAAAATAATCACCTAGACTTTGTGTGAGTTAGTTCACTGTCGACCTCTGAAGAAGGGAGCAGCTGCAAGAAGAAGAAAAGTCATAGAATCGTACAAGATTTGTGTATGTAGAATAAGATTTTTAAGCAAACCACTAAACTGACAAATGCATAAATGATGTTTTAAATGTACACGTGTCAATTTGTACAAGTAGGAATATTTTGCACATACAAATGATCAAATACACGTGCACAAATCACCTGCTGTCGATGAATCTGTCAACACGAGCACACAGATCAGTTTAACCCTGAAAGTGACTTTTGAGACTTTCTAACCACTCCAGAATTACTTTTTCACAGTTACTAATACACATGGTCAAAGTCAGTGTTTTGCAATGTATTGTGGACTAGATGCGTCATGTCTACTTCCGGTTAGCTGAAATACGCTTCATCTAAACAGTGTTCACATCTAACTTTGTTTCTGCTGCTCTGCAAACACACCCGGGAATATTACACATCACACTCACATTGTAGAATATCAATTAAACTAATTTACAAATATGTTTATATAAAACACACAACAAAAAAGCAGATGTAAAAGACCAAAACAATGTAAATGAATGCAGACCGGAAATGGCTTGGCACTTTTGTAGAGGTGTGATTTTATGCATTCACATTGGTACCAGTAAAAAAGGTCAATTCACAAATGTAATGCTGCGTTCAAGGCAGGTGAAAAGCTGGGAACATCTGTACGTAACCAGATTTACTGAGTTATTGGCAAAAGACTCGTTTATAAATTGGCACATTAGCTCATATTCCCTATGGTCAATGTTTCTCCTGAGGAACACAAGAGTGTAAAAAGTTACTGTGAGATTATGAGCAATTTAAAAAAAAATCTGGCAAAAAATTAGAAAGATTTTTAAGCTTTGTCAGACTAAATGTGTTTGTTGGCTGCACCAAAATAAATAAATAAATTAAAACATGGACAAAAATAAATATGGCTGATTTTTTCCCCCATAAGGTCTTAGGGCTAATTACAGTTATTAAATTGTATAGCATTCTTCCGTTTCTATTTTAAATTGCTGTTTTTATTCATTTAATTCAGACAGGCTCTCAAGTTTTGTGACCTTCTATGAAGATGTGTTTTAATATAATAAATATATTTTCCTCCCCCTTAAAGTAAAATGCCTTAAAATGCAACTGATTCTTGGAATATTGTCTAAATGAAGGTTGAATGAATTAATGAAAAAATTTTATATCTCATCAATATGGGGGGCTGAGATGATGTCGAGTTAGGGCAGCCGACTTGTGACCAGAAAGTTGCAGGTTCAGTTCCCCGTGACACCCACATGTCATGGTGTCCTTGAGTGAGACACCGCAATGTTTCCCCTACCATTATACAAGCAGGGCACCCTGCCCTGTCAGAAGAACTGAGCATGCTGCCTACCAGACCGAACCCCTCCCCCTCGACAACCGCCAACACAGACGTAGCGCTAAGCTAGTGGTACGCAATACAAATGTGGTAGCTAAAAAGCTACAGTGGTAGCGCTCTGTTTTCCTCACGCTGAGCCGTTTCAACTCCCATCCGACCTCGAAAACTCTCGTTACAACAAACAGCATGCAACACAGACACCCCCCCCCCCCCCCCCCCCCGACAAAATTCACAGAAGAGATGAGCGCCCTGCTACATATCTGTCCACTGCCCCACCTGGGTGTATCTCAGGTGTGATGGGTTAAATGCAGAGCACACATTTTGTCATTGTATAAAAACTTACAATGATGACCGCACATAGTGCTTTCTTCTTCTTCTTCTTCATGTAGATTAGTAGCTCAGTGGTTAAGTGCCGCAGCCTGGTAATCCTGAAGCTGCCTTTCCAGTGACAAACAATTTCAAAATCTTTCATACGAGTTCACTCACTGTGCAACCCCTGCAGAAGGGACCAGCCGAAAGAACATCACTCAAAGTCTATGTCTGTCTTTGTTTTCAGGACATCTCCTCTGAGGAACGTTTCCATGTAGAGCTCCACTTCAGTCCAGGTGTGAAAAATGTTGAAGAGGAGGAGAATGCCCCCACTGGATTTGGCTTCCGGCCTGCCTCAGCGGAGGTGTTACGACAAGTAAAATCTCATCCAGACATTTGTCCCTAAAACCATTTTGTCCTCTAAAAACTTCCTGTGACTTCAGTTTCTTCTCTCATCTTGCACAGAACGGGCAAAAAAAGTCTGACCTTGCCAGCTTGGAGGACCTCTCACGAGATGAAACTGATCGTGCCGTTCCAGTTTCTGAGCCAATCACCATTCAAAGGAGGTCACCTCTTATTCGCAATCATAAAACTGGATCGATGGAGGTGAGAAACACAATTATATTTTAGTGCTTCTTTTAATTATCTAGCCAAGTGTTAACACTGAAATTCGTAAATTTCTGCTTGCTTTTAGAGTACAACCAGTCTGTTTTGTAGACTGAGTTTCTTTTCTGTGCTTTCCTCCGTTTAAAACCAGCAGCATTTCCTGGAGACGTGTACTTTTATTGTGGTAACTCATGTGGTAACCTTGCTCTTGTGATTCCTGTTTGTCCATCAGGTTCTGTCAGAAACGTCTGCTTCCAAAGGTGGAAGTTATCGTCTGTTTTCATTCTGCCCACGTCAGTCTCCTGAGATGAAACAAAGTGGATTAGGTAGGTGAAACATGCTCCGTTATCTTGGCAACTATCTCTACAGAAAACTGTAAATGTGCTCAAAGTGGGAACAATGGGTGCTGGTCCTATTTGGTTACTCTATAACTTTGGAGGAGACATTAACTTAGGGACATGTTTTTTTGTGTTCGTAAATGCTGTGCCAGCCAGAACTTTTCCACTTTATAGTGTTTACACATAATTTTCCTAATGGGACTCATGTTTGTGGCATTTGTCTGCTTTTAAGTAAACCTGAAAAATCTTCAGGCTTTAGAAGAGATTGTTGAAGTTTCATCAATAGTCTAAAGCAGAACGGACCTGTGATCTCTGTGGTCCAGAGCCCAGAACTTAAGATTCGATTTGTTTTGGAAAACAGTGTTGTCAACTTCACAAGTGCTTGTCTTAAATAGAACTGCAATCCAATAGGGAGACGAGGCCATTGCTTTTTTTTTTTTTAAGAATCCTGTTGTTTTGCATTAAGGTAAGTGTGACAGCTCCTGGTTCATTCATGTGAACTAAATGTGGTAACAGCCTTTGGAGAAATGTTGGTAAAACTTGTTTGAATGTGTTAATCCTCGGATTTGTTTTCTATTCTCCACATCTGGAAAAATACTAGAACCAGTTGAGTTTTGAATGCTGTTGTTTGGTTATGTGTTCAATTACTTCTGATAAATGTTCAGTTCTGAGCAGCCTCGGGTATTGGTGTCAGCTGTTTTTGCACCTGTGTCGTCCTTTTTATTTGAAAGATTGAACCACTTCCTATTCTCTTTTTCTATTCTTCAATTAGACTTTAATGTTCTGAGACTTAAATAAAATGGGTTATAAAAAGAATGACAGGGATGCTGCATTGATATATTATTCTGGTGATGATTATGAATATTAAACATGTGATTTTCTTTAATTTCTTGACTGTAATTTTGTAATTACAGCCAGCAAAATGAAGTTTTCTTCAGGTCTTTTATGAAACAGGACATAATAAAGTCATCAGGGGCCTCTTGTATGAAAAAGTGCACAGCTTTTATCCTAAAAGTTAGCTTAAGACAACATTTTGAATGTGCATTTGCATATAAATAACAGTATTTATGAAACTCTTGGCATCTTTCCTTCATACATCCTAATTTATGTGGATTATAACTCTGCTGCAGGTGTCATTTGGACCTCTCTTAAATAAAAACTAAAATTTGTATAAATGCACTGCAGGCCTCTGTCCTGTGTCCAAATAACTGATTCAAATTCAAAAAACTTTTACTGAATGTTAAATACATGTACTAGGGTCAGAGATGGAGGCAAATGGTAAAACTTTATTTGGCAGTTGTTCCCTTAGGGTTAGTAAAAATAAAAAAGGGGGTGGGGGGGATGATTGGCTGAAGGTGGTAAATGCTGTTAATGCAGCACATTCTAAATTCCAGTTCTTGCCTGAAATTTTAAAAAGAGTTCTAAAATTATAGTTGATGTCAAGAAATGGTTGTGGTGCATTGACAGAGTTTTTCAGGCATGGCATAGAATAATTTAATACATATAAATGAGGTCATTCCATGCAGCTAGCATGGCTCAGGCATGGCTGTGAAATATCCGACCTGTCAGCTTACTCTGGAAGGCTCCGGTTGGAAGGAGCCCCAGGAGGGGTGAGAACCTGAACTGACACACCTGGTTTCCAGTGGTGGGCATGGTTCCCTCAATCCGCTAACAGCGGAACTAACTTTCCATTTAGTGTATTAGCATTTTTGCTAACTTTGAAAACCTTTAGCAGAATTGGCTTTTGCTAAATTTAAATACTGTGAATTCAAGTCCGCTAATTTTTTAAAGACAGTTCTCTACACTAAAAGTGTACAGGAAAATTAGGAGTTACACAGAGCGATGCTATGCTATGCTCCACCCAGTGACATCACCACTCATGGTGCTTTTCCTCCTCATATCTACCGCAAACAGTCATGGTGTCAGTTTGCAGACAATAACAGAGACACCAAGGCTCAATGAGACTAACCTGTGTAAATAACGGTTGAATGAATAAATGCCAAACCAAACCAGAGCGGAACAGAAAAATACAGTAACATGAAAAACCCATTTTCATTACTTTTTTACTCAGAAATGTTGTAAACAGTCAAAAACACTGCACACATAATTCCTACCCAGCATGCTTTGCATTGCTCACACTGTCTCTGGGACGTGACTTTCTCACACATGATTTCACACATCTTTAATACAAACAGATTTTACATTGATGATGACACACAGCAACTTTGTAGATAGTTTATAAAAGTGGTTAATCAGAAAGAGGATTGTCAAAGTGAGTTACAGTAATTCATTGTAGGAAATGACTCGAGGGAGACGTCCGACACACATTGAATGTGTCACGCTGCTTCTGCACAGCAAAGTTCTGCACCGCCTCTTTGTTGTTGTACTGGCATGGTTACAGCCGACAGTAACTATTTACACAATAAAGTGATGGTTATTCACGTTTTCTTCCATTTCAGTATCCAGCAGGACGTCACAATATAAAAATAGGAATATTTTTACTGGAGAATGCGTGCACTTTAACCAGGTAGAGTTTGGTTGGTTTTTTACATTACAAACAGTGACAGATAATGAAGATTTTAACCTAAAACCCCACATAACAAAGCAGAGCATAATTTTTAAATTAAAAGGGACAAGGTGGAGAAAAATGCGCTGTTTGAGTTTATTTACTGACGGTAAACAAAGTCCAACTCCCACCGCAGCTGCAGCTGAGACTAAACGTTTAAAGCAGCACAGCACCAACACAACTCTCATGAAGTTCAGGGTTATTTGACACTTTCCTGCCCATTCTGTGAGTTTAATAGACAGTTACTTCTTACCTTGCGTTGCAAATTATTTCAGCCATTCGGTTTCTTTGGAGATTTCGCTGTTCCTCCCACCCTCTCGGTGAAAAGCTACGGTGTTTTGACTTCTGGGAAATGTAGTTCTTTTGACTTGTGTTAAAGTGAAGGCTTACTGAAAGAAAACTACACAATAGCTGCGCCGTTTGTTTTTGTTTAATTTTCGGTTAATGGTCGGTTCCCGCTCCTGTCGGCTCCCGTTAGCTTTCAGTCCGGTCACGTCCCTGTCACGTGAGTTGTAATGAGGTTGACTTTGGTCCCGCCGGAATCCGGCCGGTATCACATGACCCGCGGTACTCCCGAAAAAAATGTCATCCTCTACTGAAAACACGCTGCCTCACAAGTCTTCTATGGGTGATGTCCTGCAGCAACTCTAAAGCTGCCATTGTTCCATAATTATACCACACTCTACGCAGCTATTTATAGATGTTTGTAATGATTTACATCACACCTACTACCTACACATCTACACTGTCAACCTGAAGAATCATCACACGAGTTGTTTTGAGTTCATTTCTGATCAGACACCATTTTCTGCTCTGTAAGAATGTAAGTATCAGGTTTTATCAACGTCGACCCCCACGTGAGCAGACCGATTCAATAAAGACAGAGTCAGGATTACAAAAGGTAAGTGAACTTTATTTACAGGTGAATCTTGTCGTCGCAGTGTTTGTGTTGTAGGTGGAGGCTGAGAAGGAGAGGAGAGGTCCTGAGGTATTTGGCGGTGGAGAGAGGAGCAGGTTGACCCAGATGAGAATGCTTTAATGGTGAATGTTGAAGGGACACCGTTGATCCACAGATGGAGTCCAGTGGAGCGAGGAGATCCTAGGAAGGATCTGAAGAGGCAGGCTGTGGAAGGTCCTGGAGGAGTCACAGTTGGTGAGAACCAGCTGTAACAAAGGTTAGTTGGCTGTACACATTGGCTGTGGAAGGAAGAGTGAGTGACAGGCAAAAAACCCAGGAATCCCACAGTAGACACCCCCCCCCCCCCACCCCCACCCCCCTCAAGAACCGCCTCTTGGCGATCCAAGTCTCTTTTCGGGGTGAGCTTGAAAAAAGGACGAGATGAGTCCGGGATCCAGGATCTGAGCTCTGGGAACCCATGATCGTTCCTCCAGGCCGTAACCCTCCTAATCCACCAGGTATTGGACACCCCAATCACAACGTTGTACGTCCAAAAGGCGACGGACCGAGAAGGCCGGTTCATTGTCTATGAGACGGGGGGGAGGAGGGAGGTTGGTCGGAGGGTGTAGAGGGCTGGTGGTTACCGGTTTGATGTGGGATATGTGGAAAGTAGGGTGCATCTTCATGGCAGGCGGGAGTTGTAGACGCACTGCTGACCGGTTAATCACCTTAACCACAGTAAACGGCCCACATGAACCTGGGGGAGAGTTTCCTGGGGGTGTCTTTTAAGGTTATGTCCTTGGTAGACAGCCATACCTTTTGACCGACCTTGTAGACAGGAGCCTTGGATCGATGTCTGTCAGCGAAGCATCTGTTTTGCTCCGAAGACCTGGACAGAGCTGCTCTCGTCTGACGCCAGATCCGACAGCAGCGTTTGATGTGAAGGTGGACCGAAGGGACGCTCACATCAGGCTCCTGTGAGGGGAACGGTGGAGGAACGAAACCCATAGCGACCTTGAAAGGAGATTTTCCAGTGGCTGCAGAGTTTTGCAAGTTATGGGCATACTCAATCCAAGGCAGATGTTGGCTCCAGGATGAGGGGTTGCTGTCAATTACGCACCTCAGAGCTGTTTCCAGTTCCTTGTTGCAACGTTCAGTTTGGCCGTTGGATTGAGGGTGGTATCAGACGTGAGGCTGGTAGTAGCTCCCAAAGCTCGACAAAACCCCCTCCACACTTGAGAGACAAATTGTGGTCCACAGTCGAAGACGATGTCCTAAGGGATGCCGTGAAGGTGAAAGACATTCTCAGTGACAATCTGAGCAGTCTCAAGAGCAGAGGGAAGGTAGAGGAATGAAATGAGCAGACTTGGAAAAACGGTCGACAATGTTGCAGATAACTGTGTTACCATCAGAGACGGGGAGACCAGTGACGAAGTCCAAGGCGATGTGTGACCAGGGATGGCTGGGGGCTGGTTGCTGTGCTTGTTCCGAGCACAAGTGGGACAGGCTGAAAGTAAATCCTTAACATCTTTCACAAGGTTAGGCCACCAAAAGATGCTTTAATAAGATGCAGCATGCGTCTAACACCAGGGTGGCAGGAAAACCTAGCTGTATGGATCCACTCCAGCACCTTACCCACCATGGCTTTGGGAACAAACAACTTTCCCGGAGGACCGGTACCGGGATCAGGTTCAGTCTGTTGGGCCTCCAGGATGTCTTTTTCAATAGGCCAAGTATAACACCCACCTTACAGTAGGAAGGAAGGATGTTCTCAGGGGTGTCCGGACCCTCGACTGTAGAGAATTGTCGTGAGAGTGCATCTGGTTTGACGTTGCGGGACCCTGGAATATACGTGATGGAAAAATTTAATCTAGCAAAAAACAATGACCATCTGGCCTGTCGGGCGTTAAGTCTCTTAGCCCCCTGGAGGTAGGCTAGATTCTTGTGGTCGGTCCAAATTATGAAGGGGAGTTCAGCTCCCTCTAGCCAATGTCTCCACTCTTCTAATGCTAGCTTTATAGCCAATAACTCACGGTCGCCAACATCATAGTTTGTCTCAGCAGTAGACAAACGACGTGAGAAGAAGGCACATGGGTGAAGTTTTCCATCGTCAGATGCTCTTTGAGATAACTTAGCCCCCACTCCCAAATCAGAAGCGTCGACCTCCACGATAAACTGTCTCTGTGTATCCGGGTGTGATAAAATGGGAGCTGTAGAGAAAAGATGTTTGAGGTTATTAAAAGCAGTGTCGGCTTCGGGTGTCCAGTTGCACTTTTTGAGGGTAGAGGTGAGCTGGGTCAGAGGAGTGGCGACTTTGCTATATTTCTTAATAAACTGTCGATAGAAGTTAGCAAACCCCAGGAACCGTTGTAATTGTTTTCTATTACTGGGTGTGGGCCACTCCACTACAGCCTTGGTCTTTTCAGGGTCGGATCGAGCCTCTCCTCTCTCAAAAATGAATCATAGGAATGTCACTGTGGTAGCGTGAAATTCACATTTCTCTGCCTTGACAAAAAGCTGTTTTTTTATTAACCTTTGGAGAACAGCCTTCACATGTCGAGTATGTTGCTCTTCATTTTTGGAATAGATGAGAATATCATCTAAGTATACAAATACGAAGATGTTGAGGAAATCCCGAAGAACGTCATTAACAAGAGCTTGGAAAACTGCCGGGGCGTTAGTTAACCCAAATGGCATAACGAGGTACTCAAAATGTCCTAAAGGTGTCTTAAAAGCTGTCTTCCATTCGTCTCCTTTGCGAATTCTCACTCGATGATACGCATTGCATAGATCGAGTTTAGTGAAAATGGTGGCCCCCTGAAGCTGCTCGTAGACAGAATCAATTAAAGGAAAAGGATATTTGTTCTTAATAGTGATTTGATTGAGTCCTCTATAATCGATGCATGGTCTTAGAGTCTTATCCTTTTTTGACACAAAGAAGAAACCAGCCCCCACTGGAGAGGTAGAAGGACGGATAATGCCTGATTTTAAAGAGTCATCAATATAGTCTTTCATAGATATTTTTTCAGGCCCAGATAAATGATATAATCTACTAGTAGGTAATGGAGCTCCAGGAAGTAAATCGATGGCGCAATCATATGGATGGTGTGGCGGTAGAGATAAAGCCTTTTGTTTACTGAAGACTGGTGCCATTGTGTGGTAAATTGAAGGTATTGTTGAAAGATCAATGTTTTCAACTTGTATTTTAGGAGATGAACCTGAAGAGATGGCTGAGCGGAGGCATCCCAAAGAACATCTCTCATCCCACTTCTCAACTCTATTTTCGGCCCAGTTAATTTGAGGATTGTGTAATTTGAGCCAAGGATGACCTAAGATAAATTGAGGTGTAGGAGAGTCGAAAACAAAAAAACTCACCCGTCTCTCTGTGATTCCCAGATACAACAAACATTATCTTTAATGTCTTTAATGAGATGGAAGAGATGGTTTGCCCAGTGAGAGCAGAGACGGTGATAGCTGGAGTTAAGTTGGTTGTAGGGATATTTAGTTCCTTCACCAGGTTTCTGCTGATTAAGTTATGTTCAGCACCGGAATCAATCAACGCCTGGATAGGAAAGTTCCATCCATCCATCCATTATCTTTACCCGTTTATTCCATTTTGGGTCACGGGGGTCGCTGGTGCCCATGTCCAGCAATCACTGTGCGAGGGGCGGGGTACACCCTGGATGGGTCGCAAGTCCATCACAGGGCCACATAGAGACAAACGAGACAAACAACCATTCACTCTCCCACTCACACCTAGGGACAATTTAGAGTTACCAATCAGCCTAACATGCATGTTTTTGGACTGTGGGAGGAAACCGGAGTACCCAGAGAAAACCCACGCATGCACGGAGAGAACATGCAAACTCCACCCAGAAAGGCCCCTGGACCGGGGTTTGAACCAAGGACCTGCTCGCTGAGAGGCAGCAGCTCTACCAGTTGCGCCACCGTGCTGCCCGGATAGGAAAGTTGACAGAGTTAATGCAAATGATAGTCGGTAGACTTAGATTCTTTTCAGGAGACAAAGAAGTGGTACCCACCAGTATCTCCTGTATTACTAGTGGGCTTTGTCTTTTACCCGTAGTTTGCAGACAGCAATCGCATGATCTTTTTTCCAACAGTACATGCAGGCGTTGGCCTTAAGGCGGCGCTGTCGCTCCTCGGGAGAAAGCCGAGTCGTACCAATCTGCATCGGTTCGGGTTCAGAGGTGGAATCCGCGGTTGCGGCGTCATTACTTCCGGGAAGAGGAAGCTTGTGGAACTTGTAGTCCTCTTCTAAGAGGTTCTCCCGAACCCTGTTGTCTATCCGGATGACCAGGGAAATGACGTCATTCAAATCCGAAGGAATGTCCCGGGTGACTAGTTGGTCTTTAATCTGTCGATTTAAAGCGTTAATGAATGCACTGCGTAACGCTATCTCACCCCAGCCGGATTCCTCGGCGATGTTGCGGAAGTGGATGGCGAATTTGGACACTGTCTCTTTCCCCTGACGTAATGAAAAAAGTTTTTGGGCTGCCTCCTCCTGCTGCAAAGGGTGGTCAAAGACCCGAAGAAAATCCTTCAAGAAGTTAGCAAACGCCAGAGTTTCGATTGGGTGTCTATGGAGGTAAGCGTGTGCCCACTGAAGCGCTTCTCCTTTTAAAGCACTAACCACTGGACTGAGGTCCATTGGCTGGGACATACTATCAGGTTTTATCAACGTCGACCCCCATGTGAGCAGACCGATTCAATAAAGACAGAGTCAGGACTAGAAAAGGTACAGTAAGTGAACTTTATTTACAGGTGAATCTTGTCATCACAGTGTTTGTGTTGTAGGTGGAGGCTGAGAAGGAGAGGAGAGGTCCTGGGTTTTGTAGGAGATCCAGTCCTGAGGTATTTGGTGGTGGAGAGAGGAGCAGGTTGACCCAGATGAGAATGCTTTAATGTTGAATGTTGAAGGGACACCGTTGATCCACAGATGGAGTCCAGTGGAGCGAGGAGATCCTAGGAAGGATCTGAAGAGGCAGGCCATGGAAGGTCCTGGAGGAGTCACAGTTGGTGAGAACAGTTGTAACAAAGGTTAGTTGGCTGTTCACGAATTACCATTTGGTAGAAAATGTCCCAGCACTGAAGAGATGTCTGGCAGGTGCTTAAATACCCCATCAGGCAGTCCTCCTCAGAGCAGCAGCAGGTGGAGTGAGTTGAAGTTAATTGGCTGTGGAAGGAAGAGTGAGTGACAGGCAAAAAACCCAGGAATCCCACATTAAGGTCCTCTGACGATTCACACATTTTATGCTCCTTATTTGTGAGTCTCACAGGCGTGCAGTCACTGATGCATATTTGCATCTACAAGTGACAAAAATAAATGAAACTACAGTTTACATTGTAGTGAGGTGGTTTTGATCATCATCATGTTATTTGAGGTAAATGTGATTCAGTTTCATCATTCAGTTCTTAAAATAAATGTTCCAACTTGTGAAAAACTTTTTAGGTCCAGAAAACGGAATGAAGTCATTTAATTGTATTTACATGAGTTTCAGTAGTTTGTGGATTGAAAAAAGCTTTTCTGTGGCGATATGCACATTCTCAAAGATTGAGTTTATTTATGCACACTTTTATGCAACTTTTTGTTTTCATACATCCTAACGTGTGCGTGGAATACAGCGTACGCAACCTTTTTGTGTGTACACACCATTCATACATGAGGCCCCAGGTCTTAAAATTACATACTTGACGTGAACACGAAAATAATAAATTATATCCATCCATCCGTCCATTTACTTTACCCGCTTATTCCATTTTGGGTCACGGGGGTCGCCGGTGCCCATGTCCAGCAATCACTGTGCGAGGGGCGGGGTACACCCTGGACAGGTCGCAAGTCCATCACAGGGACACATAGAGACAAACAACTATTCACTCTCTCACTCACACCTAGGGACAATTTAGAGTTACCAATCAGCCTAACATGCATGTTTTTGGTCTGTGGGAGGAAACCAGAGTACCCGGAGAAAACCCACGCATTCATGGAGAGAACATGCAAACTCCACCCAGAAAGGCCCCTGGACTGGGGTTTGAACCAAGGACCTGCTCGCTGAGAGGCAGCAGCTCTACCAGTTGCGCCATCGTGCTGCCTTAATAAATTACACTGTGTCATTATTTAACTAAAACTGAGGGGTGTGAAAAATGAAGACCTTCTTTCTAGCATCCATAGGATTGAAGAGAGTATCAGCTGTTGATCAAATGTATTAACTGATCATCGGCGAGAGTTAGCTCCTCCCTAGAAGCACAGATGTTTTGTTAGTTTGCTGCTGTGAAGCAATCAGGTGTGTGTAAACACAATGCCAAGAGGAAAGGCATCAGCAATGATCTTAGAGAAGTTTCTGCCCTTTGATCTGGAATGGGTAATTTTCAGTCTACGTGAAGCTTTTCATTCTTCAAACAGAAATATTATTCACAAGTGGGAAACATTCGTCAGCTAATAATCTTTCCAGGAGTTGATGTTCCAGCCCCACATTGACACAGATTGTAACCAGACATTGGAACAGAACATGGAAGTTGAAGTTTTCAGCCCCACCTCTTGAATGCACATTCTGAGACTTCAAACATACAACATGGCATCTTCCATGGTCCTGATGTTATGGGGTTTCCATGGGGCATTAAAAGTCAAAAATTGATTCAGCAAAAAAATAAGGCTTTATTTGGAATTTTAACAAGCATAAATTTTGAATCTCTGTGGAGTTAAATATTGTTAATTAGATTTCAAGTAAAATAAGATAGGGTTGGTGAGTTAGGTAATCGCTGTGCTCGTCAGAGCGAAACATAAGCGTTACATTAGAGTAACGTGGCGAAACATTTTAGTAATTGTTCCTGGCTGCTTGGTGCACACCTGTCAGAAGATTGGGTGTGTGAAGGAAAACGGCAGGATCAGAAACAACTTCTTCTGTCATCTTTTCCCTCTTCCCTCTGCATCCTCTGGCCTCACTCCAACTACCTCCATGTCCTCTCTAACTGCATCCATATATCTCCTCTTTGTCTTTTTCTGGCATCTGCATTTCTTATACCCACTGTCCCTCCTCTGGACATGTCCAAACCACTGTCCCTCTTCTGGACATGTTCAAACCATCTCAGTCTGGCCTCTCTAACTTGATCTGCAAATTCTAACTAAAGAAACTGAAAATTGAAGAATTTTTTTGTATGGCTGCAGATGGTCATGATGAAGAAGTGTCAGTTTTTAAAAAAGGCTGAACTTGGCCTAAATGGACCAATACAGTTCTGCCTCCTTTGGTTCTGTGATGCCCACTTCAGTAAAAATGAAAAGAACAGCTTTCAAATTAAGGTACATGACTTAATCATCTTCTGTAAAACAAAATAAAGTTATTGTGTTTTATTCATTCACAGTCAGTGGCATTAAATTGGCATTTTAAAAAAAAGTGCAATTTATAAATTCACTGCCACTGGCAAAATGTTTAAAAAAAATGCCATTCATTGGTTTTAAAAAGCATTAAATTGGATAGTCTAACTTCTTAAGAAAGCCTGTATTATGGCTTCACTTCTGAGTAATGGAAGAAGACAGAGGCACTCCTTCATCATTCTACCCCAGGGTCAGACCATGCAATGTTTAGAGAAATTAACACAAAAAAGAGCCAAGAGCTCCATATCAGGCTGTACAGTCCGCAGTTAGCAGGTCAAAGGTTACAGTTCATGACAGGACAATTAGAAAAAATAAAATGACTGAACAGTATGGCTTGTTTGGGAAGTTGGAGAAAATAAGAGGAAGCTCTTAAAAGAACATGGCAGCACGATTTGTGTTTGCAAAGTTTCTCAAGACCACAAGACTTCTGACTAACATCGTTTGGACAGATAAGACCAGAGAAGAGATATTTACACATTTTGCACAGATGGAGAAGACCAAACTCAACATGTCAGCACAGACAGCTGCCGGCACGGGGGTGGTGGGTTGATGATCTAGGTTTGTTTTGCAGCTATCCACCTTATTCCTGGGGGCTCTACTGTCTAAATGATTATGGGTACAACTTCCTGTCAGACAGGAAGTAGCAATAATCATTGGTTAACCATGGTAGCGGAGCACGGACCACGGTTTATTTGAAAGTATTCAATTTAGCATTGTTCTTGTTTTGTTTACATTTATTTACCAACCATAAAGTTTGCTAAAATAGCCGTGCTGAGTTTAGGTACCTGTTGTGTTCAGGGCTGCAGAAAAACCAGACCAAACTAAATCAGTGGCTACAACAACATAGTTTTGAACACGGACCCAAAACAAAGAGAATGTTCCTGTGAAAAGAGGTATAGTTTCCATCTCCTACCTACAGATGAAGAATTAAGAAGAATGTGGCTGAAAAATGTGAACTTGAAGAGACCACCCAAAACTCTGCATGTGAGCTCATTTCACTTTGTTGACAAACGGCCGACGGAGGAAAACCTGCATCCTACTTTGTGTCTGGACTACAGTAAACTACAGAAGAAGAGACGCCGGATCCTCAGAAGGATTGAAAACGGTGACGAGCATATCCGGTATGATTTCAAGTGTATAGAGGTCACAGCTTTATAGTATTATTTGTTGTCAGCACGACGGCTCAATAGTTAGCACTGTTGCCTCACAGCAAGAAG
The DNA here is from genome assembly GCF_014905685.2 of Nematolebias whitei. Classification (NCBI taxonomy): domain Eukaryota; kingdom Metazoa; phylum Chordata; class Actinopteri; order Cyprinodontiformes; family Rivulidae; genus Nematolebias; species Nematolebias whitei. The sequence continues at coordinate 49,588,099 of NC_056499.1, read as the reverse complement.
GTCCTGGGTTCATAGAGTTTGTATGTTCTTCTCATGCTTGTGTGGGTTTTCTCCGTACTCCAGTTTCCTCCCATAGGATAAAAACATGCATGTTAGTCTGCCTTCAGGCCCAGGCCTCCCTTGCAAAAGAGATCTGTGATCTCAATGGGATTTGCCTGGTTAAATAAAGGTCAATAATAATAAAATAAATTATAATATTTGTTTGTCTTCAATTTTGTGATTTTCTCTGTAATTAATCCAAGCTCAGTGATGGAGGACTTTAATGGTCTGGGCTCTGTGTCTGATTTAAGGTGAATAAGATTGTGTCCCACCTCTTTTAACAAAACACCACCAACCTTCAGATGCATGCTCAATAATCCAGGTAGAAAAATCCAAAAAAGTTCAATCTGGTCCTCTGGACATTCAAAAAAACAAAACAAAGCAAAAAAATCTAGAACGATGTTGACATCCTGGACAGAGAGGAACGATGGTTTGAGAGAGGAGTAAAGGAGGCCATCTTTGTGAAAAGAAATCGTCCATCATTAAACAGGGGTGGAGGCCTCCGGGTTCAACTGTCCCCCTCTTACAATGCTGTGATTGCTAGTATCACTCAGCCCTCTGTGAATAGTAAACAGCCATCAGTGTGCTAATGACCCATTGTTAGGCTGATGGTCCTTCTTGAGCATGTGATCAGCTGGTTTTGGTTGTCAGCAGCAAAACTGGTTGATCCACTCTGAGAAGGTGCTATTTAAGAGACTGAGCTGAAAACAGCACCTCAGACTGAGGAAGTCTCTCGGATGATAGACGAAACGTTTCTAGATTTTTTTTTTGTTTGTTTTTTTGAATGTCCAGAGGACCAGATTGAACTTTTTTGGACCACCAACCTTATTACTGTGTAGATACTAACACGCCTCAGAGCTTTTCATGTTGTTTATCGCTTCACCGTCAGAAGAACTGAGTCAATGAAGTAGCTAAGCATGCTAGTAGATGTAGCTAAAGATGCTAGTAGATGTAATCTGCAGCCACTTCTTCAGGTCATCCTCCACCCCTCGTCCTCAGCAGGCAACAGAATGATTATATTGTCCTGTTTGAGTTCTGACAGGTGGTGTTCCTACATGTTTAAATTAAATCCACGCTCAGAGAAACTACATTAGCTCATACTGTTCGCACATAAACAAATGCCGGTTTTGATTCGTGCTAGAAGTCGTGCTCATAATTCACGCAAGGCAGCATGGGGTCTAGGAATAAGATGGATAGAAGAAATTCTGCTAAAGTCTAATGTAAGGACATCTAACATCTGAAGCTTGGACCAAACTGAATCATGATGTAACTCAACAGCAATCCCAAACACAGCAGCTAATCTACAACAGAACGGCTGATAAGAAAAGAATCAAGGTGTTGCAATGTTCAACCTGACTGACAACTGAAATGTTGTGGAGCAACCTTCAGAGCGCCGGGCAGGAACTGCAATAAACTGAAGCGACGTTGGAGAGAATAAAGGGCCATAATTCCTCTTTCATGTGAGAGGAGTAAATTTCTGCAGCAAACCCTCACTGAGGGTTCTGCTGCTAAAATAGGCTGCTGGCTCATCAGAGGAACTTCATTTTTCACACACTGCTTCTGCATTTTGACTTTGAATTTAGTTAAAGAAATTGCACATTGTACACTGATGTGTTGTCTCTTAGTGGTTAGTTTTACAAAATAAAGATGATTTTTATGGTGCCTTTATGCAGAATATGTATCAACCAGTTTTTTGTTGTTGTGGTTTGCTATAACCGTATTAGTTTTCCACAAAGTCTTCTCCCTCTTTAAAAAAAAATAGGGAGATGGGAGCTGGTTCAAGGTGCATGTTCTTTTGAGTCTTTTCTGCTTGTCTCTGTCTTCTTCTCTGTCTCTTGCTGGTGAGCTGTTTTTTTAGTAACAGCATGTCATGTGGCGGTGTCTAACCTTCCCCCGCACCCCTCGCAGGCTCTCAGTGTGCCGGGCTCTTCAGCACCACCGTCCTCGGTGGCTCTTCTAGTGCGCCTAACCTGCAGGACTACGCACGCGTACACCGCAAAAAATTCTCCAGCGGCAGTCTGTCCTACAAAGACGGTACGTGTCTTAGACCGCCGCGCTCCTTCACTAACCTGCACAGGGTAGATCAGTCACACACATACACACTTCCTCTTAGGAGAGGAAACACAGCATCTAGCTATTTAAATTCAAGATGAATTAGGATTACCAGTTTGTTCTGGGACAAGTATCATGTATACAAGTATCTGTAAATTGTATTTTTTCATATTTTAGAAGCATTTCCATTTTAAGTTTATCATTTTATTTTCCCACTTCACATTAGTTTGGTTTGTTTCTTTAGCAGGCTGAGTTCAGGCTTTCTGGGGTTTAGTTTCTGTACACAATCATTTCTTTACATGCATCAACAGCCCACACTTGATCAAACATCACTGTGCCTTTCTCATATCTAACGACCAACTGCAGAAAATTCAAGAGTACTAAAGATGTAAAGATGTGGTTTACTTGTGGAGTTTAGCTACTAAAACAATTGGCTGCTGTCACTTCTTTTTCAGCTGCTCTGTTAACCGTGCAGTGGAGATCATACTTTTTGTTTTCAGGCATGTCAGAGTTCGGTTTTTATAAAGCTGAGCTAAAAAAGTTGGCAGAAATGGGTTCATTCATTCTGAAATGCTCTGTGTGTGTGTGTCTTTACCGCATGTGTGAACCAACTAAAACCTGCATCGGTAAGCTTCATTTCATCATAATATCATGATTTGTTTTGTGTTTTTCTCAAACCATTTGACTTTGTGTTGCTGACTGTCAGGAGTTTATAAGTATATATTAAAGTAGGGCTGGGCAATATGGTAAAAAAAACAAAATATGCCTCAGTGTCTTTACATGGATTCTCTGTTAGGGTACATTTATAAGGACTTGACTGCAAAAATGTAATTTTAGTAAAGAAAATGTAGTTCTAAACTTCTAATGTTTAATATGAGTGAATGAACAAATAAATACTTGATATAATCAAAACATACATGACAAGTAAATGTATAAAACACGGTTGTGAAATGTTTCCATGTGACCAAAGTGAACTGTCACTGTTATTTATTCTTTATAGTGGAATTAAATAATAATTTTTGTGTACATTGAAACTTATTTGACCTCAAATGTTCAAGCATTTTTTAACACTTTTTTTTCTGCTGGTTACAAGTGAGGACAAGTCTAACCCTTTAATACAGAGGAAAAGCTTTGCTGATAGAATCGGGTGTCACTCAGATGTAAATGGTAAATGGACTGTAGTTATAAAATGCCTTTCTAGCTTATCAAGATACTCAAAGCTCTTTACAACACAATATGTGCCCTCATTTACCCATTCATACAGCACTCTTCTAGATTTATACAAAGAATAAACAGTGCTTTATCACATTCATACACTGATGGGAGACACATCAGAGGCAATGAGGGGTTCATTGTCTTGCCCAAGGACACTTCGGCATGTGACTGCTGGTGGAATTGAACCCCTAACTCTTGCTTTGGAGGACGACAACTCTACAATATTGCATGGACATCAGGGGCAGTTCCCCTGGATTGGCAGACCGGGGTGGTGGTCCCCCTATTCAAAAAGGGGGACTGTAGAGTGTGTTCCAACTACAGGGGGATCACGCTCAACCTCCCTGCTAAAGTCTATTCAGGGGTTCTGGAAAGGAGGGTCTGTCGGATAGTCGAACCTCGAATTGGAGGAGCAGTGTGGTTTTTGTCCTGGTCGTGGAACACTGGACCAGCTCTACACCCTCAGCAGAGTCCTGGAGGGTGGTCTTCAACCGTATCCCTCGGGGAACCTTGTGGCGCTCCAGGAGCATGGGGGTACCAGGCCATTTGATACGGGCTGTTAGGTCCCTGTACGTCCGGTGTCAGAGCTTGGTTCGCATTGCCAGCAGTAAGTCGGGCTCGTTCCCAGTGAGAGTTGGACTCCACCAAGGTTGTCACCAATTCTGTTCATACATTCTATGGATAGAATTTCAAGACGCAGCCAAGGTGTTGAGGGAATCAGTTTTGGTGGCCTTAGAATTGCATCTGCTTTTTCCATATGATGTCGTCCTATTGGCTTTATCAGGTCGTGATCTACAGTTTTCGCTGGAGCGGTTCGCAGCCAAAGGTGACGCAGCCGGGATGAGGATCAGTGCCTCCAAATCCGAGGTCATGATCTTGAGCCGGAAAAGGATAGAATGCTCTCTCCGGGTTGGGGAGGAGGTCCTTCCCTAAGTGGAAGAATTCAAGTATCTCAGGGTCTTGTTCACAAATGAGGGGAAAAATGGAGCGAGAGATCAATGGGTGGATAGGTGCGGCGTCTGCAATGAAGCGGGCGCTGTACCGGTCTGTCATGATGAAGAGAGAGCTGAGTCAAAAGGCGAAGCTCTCGATTTACCTGTCAGTGTATGTTCCTACCCTCATCTATGGTCATGAGCTTTGGGTTGTGACCGAAAGAATGAGATCTCGGGATACAAGCGGCCGAAATGAGTTTTCTCTGCAGGGTGTCTGGGCTCTCCCTTAGAGATAGGGTGAGAAGCTCGGTCATCCGGGAGGGACTCAAGAGTTGAGCTGCTACTTCTCCATATAGAGAGGAGCCAGTTGAGGTGACTCTGGCATCTGGTTAGGATGCCTCCTAGATGCCTCCCTGGTGAGGAGTTCCCGACACGTCCCACTGGGAGGAGAACCAGAGGAAGACCCAGGACATGCTGGAGGGACTAATGCCCCTTTACCACTGTTACGGTGCGGATCAGATCAGTTCGGGTCGGTTCAGATCGGCTCGTGTCTCATTGTGTTTCCATTTACACTTCTGGACCGGCTCTGTAGGCGGGGACTAGAATCCAACTCGTCTTACCACCTGGTGGCGGTAGAGCTCCCTTAAGCTATTTACTAGCCACCACTAAATGTATTAGAAGAAGAACACACTGAAGACTTTGTCACATGTTGTGGAAGAGATGTCATGCTCTAATGGAGTACCTCATGAGCTGTAACTTTTAAAACCGATTCATAATCCTACCTTACTGCCTTCCCTGCCTGCTTTAAATCCATGTTTTCCATTTTAGTAAAGATTTTTACAATAAAGATGTATTAAAAATATATTTTTATTATTTACAGATATGCACAAGGTTGATGTTAAAATTGCAAAACTTCACACTGTGCTGTAATCTTTGAAACTGCTTTTACAATAAGCTACAGACTTGAAAACAATTAGATTAAATTTTGTCCTTAAATTTTAAAGGTTTGTCTTTCATTAAATTTAAAAACATAAATCTATTACTTATTAATCTAAAAAAGTTAAGTCTGGTCCTCTGGACATTCAAAAAACAAAACAAACAAACAAAAAACATTTATTGTTTGTTTATTATAAACTGTATTGTTTGTTTTGTGAATGTCCAGAGGACCAGACTTTTTATATTTTTCTACCTGGATTATTGAGCATGCATCAGGATATTACTTATTAAATAGTCAGTTGGTCTGCAAACACCATGGAGTCCTCCTAGAAGAGTTGAAGAGGTGACTGTTGATGTCTGTGCCTCCCTGGTAAAGCTGCTGCTCCCACAACCCAGAAGCAGAAGATAATGGATGGATGGATGGATGGATGGATGGATGGATGGATGGATGGATGGATGGATGGATGGATGGATGGATGGATGGATGGACGGACGGACGGACGGACGGATGGACGGACGGACAGACGGATGGTGAAGGAGGAGACCTTCAAACACAGCAGGAGTGCTCAGTTCAGGTGAACTCCTGCCCGTTTGCTTCAGATCAGCTGTTCAAATCTCTGCAGGTTCAAATAAAAGGTGCACCAGGACTTTCAGCCGAATCTCTCAGGCCACAGTTGTATGGACGATAAACCATAACTGCTAAATGATAACGATAACTGATCACTGATAACTGATAACTGTCCTTTCTGAATTTTTGACTGTTTTTGTCTCACTTCATCCTAGAACCAAAAAATTTATAACATAATAACAGTTGAGCAGATTCTGGTAATCGTTTTCTTACGATTCATTAAAGATCAAATGCAGTTGGAAATTTTTCTCAACTTCCAGTATGAATTTAAACAAACACTATATGAACTTAACATTGTAAAATTTGTTTAGGAAATTTAATGTTCAAGGACACCACTTAAGAAAAAAAATTGTTTAATAGGAAAAGTAAGAAGTGAAAAATGTAGAAAAATAAAAAATACTGCATCCAACTAATGATTGTGTATCTGTCTGTCCCTTGTCTCACGGGCTTCATCCAGAAGAAGACACAAGTGTTGTTCCTGCTGTGTCCGGATCAGTTCTTCATGTTCATTCAGTGATGAAATAAGACTTTTCTTTACTGGACTCTTTTTTTCTTTCTCTTGACTAGAAAGAAGAAAAAGGTGGTTAATTCAAGCTACATACTGTTTTTGAATAAATGCATAAAACAAAGAAAGGTGCAGCTAACAGCTATAATAGATATATTAATAATAATAAACTGATAAAATAAGAAAATAAAAAATAAATTGATTTAAAAATAATGAAAATAATATAATAACAATGGATATATGAATCAGAAAGTATTATACAGATACAGATATTCTTTATTGTCATGTGGTACATGTGGTGGATCAAAATTATGTACACAGGGTCCCATTTACAAGTTCATGTTGCTGTTTGACGTATTGTTTTGATTGTTTACTGCTATTAGTGCTTAGTGCATTATTAGTAGATGTTTTTAGTTGATATTTTTCTTAATTCATATCTTAGATCTTATTACTGTTTTTCTTTTACATTTTGTTGTCTGTAACTGGGACCCTGTGTACATAATTTCATCCCAATTCAGTGTTTATTCAACATTTTATTTTTTTACTTTAAAAATAAAATAAAATCAAGTCCTTATCAGCACGAATAAAGTGATGTGGAACATGTTGCATCTGTTCTTACCAATAACAGAAGGCTGCAGCGTTGTGCTGCTCTGTGAGGTGCAGCTGGGCTGCGATGGAGCTCTGTCAGGTGTAGACTCCACTGATGGAGCAGGAGCAGAAGCCGGGAGGCTTGGAGGGTTTATGTGGAGTTTAGAGACGAACTGTCACGTGCTGAAATACGTTCTGGATAAAATACAGTGAGAAACGGGACCGGAGGACAGTTAGCGTTTATGCAAATTAGCTTAGCATCGTAGGACCGATGTTGTCCTATGGCGTCAGCCTCTTTTGTTAGTTAAAAATATGTTCAGAACCGATGGGATGAGTAACTTAAAATATGTTTAAAGTTAGAAAACACTCACCATCTTCTATAAATGATTCAAGTAGAGCAGTAGCCGTGTCCAAACCACCCTCCAATCGCTCTTTCTAGCTCGCTTTGAATTTTTTCTTCGGCCACCAAGCACAACAACACCTGCACTTCTGCATTTGACCACGGCTTTGATATTATTGTTTTTGTATATCTTCAAAATACTATAAAAGGTACGCTCCTCGAGTTATCGCTAATAGCAAGCGGTAGAGAAAAAAATGGCAGATTGGGTTGTTTGGAAAGACTCCGCAGACTCCTCCCTCCGACCAATCAGTGACCGACAGTGTTTCTGACGTCACGGCTCGGCTCGCTTGGACCCCTTGAGAAACTGGGCCAGAATTTAGGGAGCCGAGCCGGTCCTAGGAACCATGGAAAAGACCTCAAACGCGCGTCAAGCCGGAAATATCCGGCCCGCGCCGTGACAGTGGAAAAGGGGCATAAGTTTCTCAGCTGGCCTGGGGACGCTTTGGGATTTCCCCGGATGAACTGGCCCAAGTAACTGGGGAGAGGGAAGTCTGGGCCTCCCTACTTAAGCAGCTACCCCCGCGACCCGACCCCGGATAAGCAGAAGAAAAAGGATATATTTATGTATGTATGTGTGTATGTGTATAAGTATGTATGTATGTATGTATGTATGTGTGTATGTATGTGTATATATATATATATA
>NC_056499.1:49556500-49569000 GCF_014905685.2 Nematolebias whitei | reverse complement strand
TGAATTTTGGTTTGACAAATATCTCTATCCCCTTAAGATTATAATAACTTTGTATTTTAACAAAATTTCTTTGGATATTTAATGGTAATGTGTTATTTTGAGCCCTATACATAACTGATAAAATACTGTAATCTACCAAATCATGGAACTTTAATAACTTTAGTTGATAAAATAATGTGCTTGATGGGTGACTGTAATGCTTTCTGGTGATAATTCTTACAGCTCTTTTCTGTAAAATAAAAATGGGTTTTGTAAATGTTTTACACGCGTTCCCCCAAACGTCAATGCAATAGATTAAATGTGGAACAATGATTGTGTTATACAACATGTACAGAGCTTTATCATTTAATAATTCCCTGACTTTGTATAGTACTGCAATAGATTTAGATATTTTTATTCTTACAGAATTTATGTGATTTTTCCATGTTAGCTGTTCATCAATGATTACACCCAAAAATTTCATCTCATTAACTCTACAAATCTCAACACCCTCAATTCTAAATGGATCATCAACAGTTCTCTTTTTGTTACTAAATATCATGTATTTAGTTTTATCTAAATTTAATGATCTTTTTTAAGTTTAAACCAAGTTTGTATTTTATCAAATTCTGTCTTCATCAATTCCAACATCCGTTTTACATCTTTACCCAAACAAAAAAATGTGGTGTCATCTGCAAAAAGGACACATTTGAGGAGTCCTGATACATTCACTAAGTCATTCACATATAAAATAAATAACTTTGGTCCAAGTACAGAGCCTTGAGGAACTCCACAAGTGATATTGCACAGGTCAGATCTTACACCATTTATTTGTACAAACTGTTTCCTATCTTTTAAATAGCTAGATAGATAGATGTTGTTGAAGCACTGGATGCTATGGATTATTGTGCTGCACTTTTCTTAGACCTGTCTAAAGCTTTTGACACTGTGGATCAGAACATCTTGTGTCATAAACTCTCAGAAATTGGTTTCTCAGAACACACCATTGGTTGGTTCTCTAACTATCTTTCAGACCGGAGGCAATGTGTTCAACATAATGGTACTTCCTCAAGTTATTTAACAGTCAACAATGGTGTACCACAAGGCTCAGTCTTAGGACCCACCCTCTTTACAATCTACATACATAATGTAGGTAAAAACATCCCTAATGGATCCTTACATTTCTATGCTGATGACACAGTTGTTTATTGTCGAGCTAAAACTGTTACTAAGTTTTTCCAGCTTTTGGAATCCACATTTGACATCATCCAGTCAGATTTTTTCCGTCTCAAACTTGTCCTAAATGAAAAAAGCATCCCTTTGGTTTTGTCGGCAAATAGGAAGTTGGTCCCAGCAGTTCTTCCTCCGATTTCATCCTCAAATGGTGTCCCCATTGAGTTTGTTGATTCCTATAAATATTTGGGTATCTTGGTTGACTCACATCTCTCTTTTAAGCTCCATGTGGAAAACTTGGTAAAGAAACTGAAAGTTAAACTGGGTTTCTTTTTCAGAAACAGATCCTGTCTAACCCTGAATGCTAGAAAACGCCTTGTTTCTGTGACTTTCCTTCCCTCCATTGATTACGGTGACATTATTTACATGAACGCTCCTACAAGAACCCTGCAGATGTTGGATGCTGTCTATCATGGTGCACTAAGATTCATAACTGGCTGTGATTATCGTACCCACCACTGCACCCTGTATTCACTGGTTAACTGGACATCATTAACTTCACGCAGACTCTCTCACTGGTACATTTTCATCTTTAAATCACTTATTGGTCTGCTGCCTTCATACATCTACATGTCTCTGCGTGAGTGCAGCTATGGAGTGCGCTCTCAGGACATTATTACCTGCAAAGTTCCCTCAATGAGGACTGAACTAGGCAAAAGGGCCTTCTCCTACTCTGCTCCTGTTTCCTGGAATATCTTACAAAAAGATTTGAAGCTCTCGACCTTGACCTCTCTAAGTGTCTTTAAGAATCTGTTGGACTCTTGGCAGGGACCAATGCAGACATGTTCCTGTTTTTGGTTTTCTACATTTGCCTTAGAATCTAGCTGTTTTTTTTTTTTGTTTGTTTGTTTTTTTTGTTTGTTTTTTTTTGTTACCTTTTCCTTTTAGCCATCCTATTCGTAAAAAAAAACAAAAAAAAAAAAAACAACCTGCAGTATGACTTTTTATAATTGTTTATTGTTGTTGCTGTTGTCCATTGTTGTCATCTTTCTTTGTTGAAATCAGGTCTCTTATAAATGAGTCCTCGAGGCTCAATGGGATTTACCTGTCTAAATAAAGGTTGAATGAATCTGCCATTAACACCTAACAGTTCCTCCTCCATTCGCCCTTTGTTAAAATGTCTTGATGACACCAAGACTTGGATGGCTGCGAACTTTTTGAGTTTTAATGATCAGAAGACTGAGGTCATTGTGTTTAACCCTAGCTCTGCCACTGTCACTGATCCTGCAAACCTGGACTCCCTTCAGCCGTATCTAAAACGGTCTGTTACCAGTCTCGGGATAGTTTTAGACTTGGACTTTAAGTTTAATAAGCAGATAAATTCTGTTCTTCAAAAAAGCTTCTTTCAGCTAAGGCAGATGGCTACGCTCAAGTCCGTCCTGTCCAGATCCGACCTTGAAAATTTAGTCCATGCATTTATTACAACCCGGCTGGACTACTGTAACTCGCTTTATGCTGGGGGTCAGTCAGGTCTCTCTCTCACGTCTCCAGCTTGTCCAAAATGCTGCAGCTCGACTACTAACAGGAACTCGCAGGTTTGAGCACATTTCTCCAGTTCTGTCCTCTCTTCCCTGGCTTCCTGTGCGTGTCAGGGTTGATTTTAAGATTCTTCTGCTGACATTTAAGTGTGTTAATGGCCTTGCACCCTTATATCTCTTTGACCTTCTTCATCCTTATGCTCCTTTTCGGGCCTTGAGATCATCAGACCAGCTGCTTCTGGCCGTACCAAAAACCAGGCTGAAGCTCAGAGGAGATCGAGCGTTTTCAGTCATGGGCCCTAAACTCTGGAATAATCTGCCCATCAACATTCGACAGGCCACCTCAGTCTCTATTTTTAAATCTCTCCTCAAAACACATATGTACTCATTGGCATTTAACACAGGGTGATCTCATTTGGTATTTTGTTGTTGATGATTGTGTTCATCCATTTTGCTTTTACTCCCTGACATTTAACGCAGGATGATTTGATTTAGTATTTCATTGTTTCTCATTATATTTAATGTTTTTATGCTTTTATTCATGTTGTTGTAATATGTTGTTATTAATATTTGATGCTGTGATCTTTTTTGGTAAGCACTTTGATAACAGTTACTGTTTTAAATGTGCTATATGTAGTGAACTAAGCCTCAGGTCAAAACCTGACCCTGAAGACCTTCATGGGACAGAAACTGTTATTTCATTGATTTGAATCCAGAAATACAAATTAAGCTCATCCAGAGACTTTCTAATTTGTATCCTGAACTAATCAATTGAAAGAACACTCTCTTTTAATATTGTCATTACTATTTTTACAAATGTCTTGATAATCAAAAGTGTGTTAGTTCAAATCATTTTTAAATGTTGAAATGAACCACTCATTTTAAATCAACTGTGAAACAGTATTAATGATTTTTTTTAATCCTCATTCAAAGTAGAAATCATTTAAAATGTCTATGTTACAAAGTAATTTTGCATTTTGATCTTCTCTCTGAAATGAGAAAGGTGTGATGTCGGTCAAAAGTCGGAGAAAGTCAGAAAGAAGTTATTGGAACGAACTGTCATGTTTTTAAACCTCTCAGACAGAAATAAGAAGCTACTGGCACCTGCGTCCTCCCACTTCGCCAAAACATTTCTCTGTCTGCTCCTAAACATTTCTCTGTCTGTTCCTAAACATTTCTCTGTTTTTCTGACTCGTAGTAACCTCTTACGTCACTAAAACCACACCACTGTTGGTTCTTTCAACCAATCAGGACTTCCCTAAGGGGACCGGAAACTGAACTCTTTAAAAGTCGACACTTCCTAGTTCCAGTCAGTTCTGGGAGCGCAGGAGAACAGGAGTTCTGAGAGCAGAAGTGATCCGAAGTTCTGGAGGATGAACCGAAGTTCCATGGAGAACAGAGAGTTCTGCTGAGAAGGAGTTCAGCATGTTTGCTGAAATTCCACTTAACTTAATCCTATCTTTCGGGGAAGTTTATTTTGGAAGCTGGGCCAGTCAGCCTCGTCATCCCAAGTTGATGAGACGCGGATAAATCCCTGGAGGTAAAAAGACTCAGCCTTGCTGGACGCCAGGAGAAGACCTCTCTGAAACCCCACCAAGGTAAAGAGTCGACGCTCGGGTACATCTAGCCGAAATCACTGGGAAACGTGCTATCTGGTTTCAAACAAGATAACTCCCCATCTTTTCTTTATTATCTTAGTTAACCCTAAGTATCCACTTTCCCTCCTTAAACTTTACTCCATCTCTTCTATCTCGCCAGTAAAAAGATAAGCTAAGCCTGCAGTAATTAATCCAGATATCTTCAGATATGTCTGTTGTTTTTAGCTGCAAGTGAGAAATCATGGCCGTATGATTTCTCATTGTAAAGCTCATTAATTAAGCTGTGTTATTGCATTCAATCAGAATAATCAAGTGTACAATGTTTGATGTTAAATTTTGATTCTGTTAATAAATGACCACATTCATTTTGATGGGTCAAAGAAAATTAACGTCTCACGTCACTGATTAGACCATCTCCGACACAGTACTTCTAAGCACAATATCACTTAGTCCAGAAAAATGAAAGAATCCGTTTAAATTAAGTATAATATCATGTACTTGAACTAGTCCATATATTATAAAATGTAAGAGAGCACCCCTGAGCTAAATCCATCTCTCGGCTCTCTCACTACATATATAAATAAATGTGACTTGACTTGACTTTACTTTCAGTGCAGCAAACTCACTCCAGACGTTCAGTGAGGGTCTATGAATGATCCAATGTTGTCCCAAATGACTGATGATGATAAATACAATCCACCCGCGTGTAATAAAGTCTCCATATAAATGCACCTACTCTGTGATAATCTCAGGTTTCTGTTCAAAGTGCAGAGAACATCATGAAGACCAAGGAACACACCAGGCAGGTCCGAGATACTGTTGTGGAGAAGTTTAAAGCCGGATTTGGATACAAAAATATTTCCCAAGCTTTAAACATCCCAAGGAGCACTGTGCAAGCAATCATATTGAAATGGAAGGAGTATCAGACCACTGCAAATCCACCAAGACCTGGCCGTCTCTCTAAACTTTCATCTCGAACAAGGAGAAGACTGATCAGAGATGCAGCCAAGAGGCCCATGATCTCTCTGGATGAACTGCAGAGATCTACAGCTAAGGTGGGAGAGTCTGTCCATAGGACAACAATCAGTGGTACACTGCATAAATCTGACCTTTATGGAAGAGTGGCAAGAAGAAAGCCATTTCTCAAAGATATCCATAAAAAGTGTTGTTTTAAGTTTGCCACAAGCACCTGGGAGACACACCAAACATGTGGAAGAAGATGCTCTGGTCAGATGAAACCAAAATCCAACTGTTTGGCCACAATGCAAAACGATATGTTTGGCATAAAAGCAACATAGCTCATCACCCTGAACACACCATCCCCACTGTCAAACATGGTGGTGGCAGCATCATGGTTTGGGCCTGCTTTTTGTCAGCAGGGACAGGGAAGATGGTCAGAATTGATGGGAAGATGGATGGGGCCAAATACAGGACCATTCTGGAAGAAAACCTGTTTGAGTCTGCAAGAGACCTGAGACTGGGACGGAGATTTATCTTCCAACAAGACAATGATCCAAAGCATAAAGCCAAATCTACAATGAAATGGTTCACAAATAAACATATCCAGGTGTTGGAATGGCCAAGTCAAAGTCCAGACCTGAATCCAATCGAGAATCTGTGGAAAGTGCTGAAGAATGCTGTTCACAAACGCTCTCCATCCAACCTCACTGAGCTCGAGCTGTTTTGCAGAAAGAATGGGCAAGAATTTCAGTCTCTCCATGTGCAAAACTGATAGAGACATACCCCAAGAGACTTGCAGCTGTAATTGCAGCAAAAGGCGGCGCTACAAAGTATTAACGCAAGGGGGCCAAATAATATTGCACGCCCCACTTTTTAGTTTTTTATTTGTTAAAAAAGTTTGACACATCCAATAAATTTCATTCCACTTCATGATTGTGTCCCACTTGTTGTTGATTCTTCACAAAAAATTAAAATTTTATATCTTTATGTTTGAAGCCTGAAATGTGGCAAAAAGTTGAAAAGTTCAAGGGGGCCGAATACTATATATTGTATATACACTGTATGTATATGTATATATATATATATATATATATATATATATATATATATATATATATATATATATATATATATACACACACACATGTATAAAAAAATTATATATATATATATATATATATATATATTTATATTAGACCCTTTACAAAAAATTTTAATACCATGGAAAAGTTGTTTAACTTCCATAATTCCATTCAAAAGGTTAATCTTTAATAGTTGATAGATTCAGGGCCCACAGTTTAAACGATTTTAAGTATTTATTTGTTTATTTTTACATAATTTGGGCTTCCAGCTCATGAAACCCACAAAAACAGGAAATCAAAAAATTAGAATACTTTGAAGACATCAGCCCACACTTCTCAGCTTTTGCAGAAAACAAAAGAAAGAAATTAGGATCACAACAAATCAATCAAAATATGGTACTTTCTAAACGATATGTCAATCTTCAATACTTGGTTGGGAATCCCTTTGTCTTAATCACTGCCTTGATGTGACGTGGCATTGAGACAATCAGCCTGTGGCATTGACTGGGAGTTATGGAAGCCCAGATTTCCTTGATGCTTGCTGTCAGCCCTTTGTTGTTGGGTCTGGTGCTCCTCATTTTCCTCTTGAGATTACTCCATAGATTCTCAATGGGGTTTAGGTCCTGCGAGTTGGTTGGCCAGTCAAGCACTGTGGCATGGGCATCAAACCAGGTTTTGGTGCTTCTGGCGGCAGGGGCCAAGTCCTGCTGGAAGATGAAATCTGCATCTCCATACAGATTTTCAACAGAAGGAATCATGAAGTCCTCTAAAACATTCTGGTAGACTGTTGCAGTGACCTTGGATTTAAGAAAGCAGAGTTTACCAACACCTGCACCAGAGATTGCACCCCAAATCATGACTGACTGTGGATATTTCACACTGGACCTCGAGCAGTATGGGCTCTGTTCCTCACCCTTCTTCCTCCAAACCCTTGGACCTTGATTTCTGAATGAAAGGCACACTTTCCTTTCAATGGAAAAGAGGACCAAGGAACCCAACAGTTATAGCCCATCTCCCGGATGCGTCTGAATGTGGTGGTTTTTGAAGCTGTGATTCCCGCCTCATTCCACTCTTTCTGGATCTCTGCCAGATTCTGGAATCTTCTCAGTTTGATAATCCACTGAAACCCACAGTCATCTCTTTTGCTAGTGCATCTTCTCCTGCCACATTTTGCCCTTCCACTAGACTTTCCATTGATATGCTTGGACACAGCACTCTGTGAACAGCCAGCCTCCTTAGCTATGAACTTTTGTGGCTTACCCATCCTATGGAGGGTATCAATGATGGTCTTCTGGCCAGTTATGTCTGCAGTCTTCCCCATATTGAACCGAACTGAGACAATTGAACCAAACAAAAGCAATTTAATGACACCTGGGTAAACCTGTGCAGGTGTGTTGAGTTTAGTAGATGATTAATGTGTCACACTCAGTTTAAAACATTCACGAACTGCAAAATTTGGGCTTATTTCTCCACAGTATTCTAATTTTTTGAAATCCTGTTTTCATGGGTTTCATGACCTGGAAGCCCAAATTATGTAAAAATAAACAAATAAATACTTTAAATCATTTAAATTGTGGGCCCTGAATTTATCATCTATTAAAGATGAACTTTTTGGATGGAATTACGGAAGTTAAACAACTTCATCCATCCATTTTCTTCCGCTTATCTGGGGTTGGTTCACGGGGGTAGCATCCTAATTAGGGAGGCCCAGACTTCCCTCTCCCCAGCCACTTGGTCCAGCTCCTCCGGGGGAATCCCGAGGCGTTCCCAGGCCAGCTGAGAAACATAGTCCCTCCAGCATGTCCTGGGTCTTACTCTGGGTCTCCTCCCGGTGGGACATGTCTGGAACACCTCACCAGGGAGGCGTCCAGGAGGCATCCTAAACAGATGCCCGAGCCACCTCAACTGGCTCCTCTCAATGTGGAGAAGCAGTTAAACAACTTTTCCATGATATTGTAATTTTTTGGAAAGGGTCTGTATATGTGTGTGTGTGTGTGTGTGTGTGTGTGTGTGTGTGTGTGTGTGTGTGTGTGTGCGTGTGTGTGTGTGTGCGTGCGTGCGTGCGTGCGTGCGTGCGTGCGTGCGCGCGCGCGCGCGCGTGCGTGCGTGCGTGCGTGCGTGTGTATATATATATATAACTGTGAAGTAGGATCGCTATATCCTGATGCATGCTCAATAATCCAGGTAGAAAAATCTAAAAAAGTTAAATCTGGTCCTCTGGACATTCAAAAAAACGTCCCAGTGGCTTTTAAACCCCAAAATACATTACGGCAAAGACTGGTTCATCCCAAAGATCCAGTCCCCCGGCACAAACAGAGTAACGTTGTGTATGCTGTTCAGTGTCAAGAAGGCTGTGATCAGTCTTACATCGGGGAAACTAAACAGCCACTGGCCAAAAGGATGGCCCAGCACAGAAGATCAACATCATCAGGCCAGGATTCTGCGGTCTACACTCATCTCCAGGCCAGCGGTCACTCTTTCAAGGATGAAGATGTTCACATCCTGGACAGAGAGGAACGATGGTTTGAGAGAGGAGTAAAGGAGGCCATCTTTGTGAAAAGAAATCGTCCATCATTAAACAGGGGTGGAGGCCTCCGGGTTCAACTGTCCCCCTCTTACAATGCTGTGATTGCTAGTATCACTCAGCCCTCTGTGAGTAGTAAACAGCCATCAGTGTGCTAATGATCCATTGTTAGGCTGATGGTGCTTCTTGAGCATGTGATCAGCTGGTTTTGGTTGTCAGCAGCAAAACTGGTTGATCCACCCTGAGAAGGTGCTATTTAAGAGACTGAGCTGAAAACAGCATCTCAGACTGAGGAAGTCTCTTGGATGAGAGACGAAACGTTTCTACATTTTTTTGTTGATTTGCTTTGTTTTGTTTTTTTGAATGTCCAGAGGACCAGATTTAACTTTTTTAGATAGGATCGCTATATTTATGTTAGAATTTATATAAATTTTAAGGCTTTATAAACCCTTCCCACACTCTTGCAATATTCTAAACTCTTAAACCTACGTCATTTGAACAACATATGTAGATTTACTGTACAGCAGCTACTGCAAGACTTTGGATGAGTACTCACCAGCTCTGCAGAAGCTCAGTTCTGATCGGGCTCGGTTCAGCTACCCTGCAGCCTGACTAAGCCCGTTGCCCCATCCAGGTTGATGTGTGCATGCTGCCGCTCCAGGAAAGACACTCCGCACAGAAGGCTGCCTAATATGTAGTCTACCACCTCTGTGCGGTCCGGACCAGCACCTCGCGATCAGAAGCGGGCCAAATTCGGGATCTGTTCCCTGCAGCCCCCAGGATCTGGGTCACACTGAGTCTAGATCAGTTGAAGCCCAGGTACTCACTCGTGATCAAACTACTTCAACTTGAAGGATGAGTTCAGCTTCAGGATTGTTTGCGACTTTCCTGCCAGTTTTGTGAGCTTAATAGATAGATCGTTACTTCTGACTTTGCATTGCAAGACTATTTTTACCACATCAGTTTCTCTGCTAATGTTTGCACCCTCCATTGCCGTTCTATGAATTTTAACAGAAATCAGCGGTCGGAACCACTGCTGGCTTCTGAGCCGTGTAGTTCTTTTGACTTGTGTAGCAGTATAGACTTATTGAAAGAAATCTACAAAATGGCGGCGACTGTCCAAAGTTTTTTTTATTGTTCACTTTTTATCCAGTACCGTCCCAATCACGTGAGTAATATTAAAGTTGACAATTGTTGAAAAAACACGAAAGAGCGAGTTCATGCAAGTCAAACTGCAATGTAGCCAGGGACTACTGTCGCTACTTTGCGGTTCGTTTTTGCAGACTCGCTCTATGGCGGTTTTTCAGAGTAACATTGGACATGACACACAATGGCTAATTGATGGATGAGCATGTGAGCATTCACATTTTCTATCATGCACTATTCACCTTAAAGTTATTAAATGTGTTACATAAATATCAATTAAACAAAGAAACACCCTTCCTTGTTCATTGTTTAAACAGTCAGTCACATATGATGAAGGCCTAATTAGTATTGACTGCAGTGATGTTTATTTGTCTTTGTAGAGAAGTAAAGATTTCAGACAAACAATTAATTTCATTGAGGACGACAAAGATAACATTATTAACACTGGATGTCCTCACAAACTGGAAGCTCAATCCGACAGGACTCGTTGCTACAACTACTGATAATAGGGCTAATGTCATAAAGGCGGTGCAGCTGAACACAAATGTTAGATTGCTAACTTGAGGGTGCATTCACACCAGCCCCATTTAGTCCGCTTTCATCGAACTCTAGTCCGTTTGCCTAGAAAGTCCGGTTTGTTTGGGGAGGTGTGAATGCGCAATCGAACTCTGATGCGGACCAAAACAGCGAACTCTGGTCCGCCTAAAAACCTAGGTCTTGGTTCAGTTGAAGTGAACTATAGCGTGCTTTGAATGCATTGTGAATGCAAGCAGACCGCTTAAGAGACCGCTCCAAAAGCAGGAAGTGGGCAAACAAACGTGCATTTCTCTTACCTCATACGGAGCCGTCAGCCACCTTGTGTGAAAAACATTATCCATGGTCTTCTGCCTCATCTTCTGCTCATACTGAGTCCATTGTTGAAAAATTACAAAACAGAAATCCTAAAACCGCTAAAATTTGATGCCACTCTGTTTTTGTTTTCATTACCAGAAGAAGAAGAAGTGTCTTCTTCTGAGGTTTTTGTGTTGTTTCCTTCAGTAGTTCTTGGTGCAGCGCCACCACAAGCGAGGGGGGGAACATGTTGGCTCGAATGGCTCAGTGCAGCGTGAATGCAAACCACACCAGCTGAAAAATATAAACAAATGTTATGAATATTAGTCCCCAACCAAACCGAGTCTACCGGAAGATCACGTGTGAAAACACTAGGGCTGTTGTAAACAATTATTTTAGTAATCAGGTAATCTATAGATTATTCTGACGATTAATCGGGTAATCGAAAACAAAATTGGTCAGGTTCTGCAGTAACTACCGTACTCATTTTATGAGTGATACAAATACATGAAAAAACATTAAATAAACAACCCATTTAATTCCTCTTTTTAAAATATTTTATTGCTTAAGTTGAATTATTTTTAAACATCACATAAAAATCTAAATGCTCTAAAATAATTTTTATGGATTGGAAAACTGAATGGAATTTACAAATGTGACAATTCCGACACGTGGAGACCACACGCTGGACCGTGTTTACACGAACGTAAAAGATGCATACAAAGCCGAACCCCGCCCCCACCTAGGACTGTCAGACCACATCTCAATCTTCCTGGCTCCTGCTCACATGCCCCCGCTGAGACGCTCCAGACCGGTACAAAAGAAAGTTAAATGCTGGATCCAGGACAGTGGCCCCATACTGAGAGATTGTTTTGATCGAACAGACTGGCAGGTTTTCAGAGAAGCTGCTGAAAATGGAGGTTCGCTTGATCTTGACCAATACACATCCTCAGTTCTGGGTTACATTAGTACATGTACTGACACAGTCTCCACTATCAGAAATGTTAAAAGCTACCCAAACAGAAAACCTTGGCTGAATGCAGAGGTGCGTACCCTGCTGGAAGCCAGGAACACTGCCTTCAGGTCTGGAAACTCAGAGGAGCTGAGTAGGACAAGAAAAGAGCTGGTTGCTGGTATTAAGAGGGCCAAGGCCACATATGCAAAGAGGATCGAGGGTCAATTCATCTCACAAGACCCTCGGAGCATGTGGAGGGGCATTAAGTGCGTAACAGATTATAAAGGAAGGAGTGAACAATGCCCCAAAGACCCATCTCTGCCTGATGCCCTCAACAAGTTCTATGCACGCTTTGAAGACCTGAACAGACCACCCAGCACCAGACTCACCTCACCACCGGATGAAGAGCATCTCAGCGTGACCTCAGCAGAAGTAAGGAGTACCTTCAGGAGGATTAATCCGCACAAGGCAACTGGCCCAGACAGCATCCCCGGAAAAGTGTTGAAGGAATGTGCTGATCAGCTCTGTGAGGTGCTGGCAGACATCTTTAACACCTCACTTACCCTGGAGACAGTTCCCACCTGCCTGAAGACTGCCACCATCATCCCAGTCCCAAAAAGCTCTACAGTGACTGGTCTGAATGACTATCGGCCAGTGGCCCTCACCCCGATAGTCGCTAAATGCTTTGAAAAACTGGTCATGACTCGCATCAAA
>NC_056499.1:49555644-49556400 GCF_014905685.2 Nematolebias whitei | reverse complement strand
TGTGCCTTTTTTTTTAATATAATCAAGCTCACAATTCAAATGGACAGAGGACACTTAATTCCCCCATGCTCTATGAGGGGAGACAACTAAAACTGCAAAAAGCTGCTGAGCATTAGATTCAGATTCAACAATAAGCTTCAGAAGTTTTCTGTTAACAAACAAAATACTGAAATATTGAAACTTGAAGTCTGCAGCTACATTTTGAGCAGCAAATTCTCACTGTTTTTTAAACACATTATCAAAATGATTTTTTTTTTTTAGTTTTTAAAGTAAAAAATAAGTGTACTTCTCAAGGAATGTTGCATAATATTTGAACAAATTGCAGTGATGCCACCATTGCTTTGAACTCTTTAACCTCCTGTTTTAACTTGGATCCATCTAGAACCTCACAGTGGTGTATTTGAAACACGGCACATAAAAAAAAATGAGTATTTCACGTAAAGAAACTTTGAGTCTCACATTCCTAACATGAAACAAAGATCTTAACTTCCAGTGATGCAGCGGGGACTTCTGGAGAGGAAATACAGTCAATGAACCAAAATGGAATTAAATGTATGATAGGAAAATTTAAAAAGTAGACCATAACTGAAAAAGGAAAATACCGTCAGTTAATGATAAATAAATAAATAAATAAAGCAACCAGTAAACCTTTTCTTTTAGGACCTAAACAGGTTGTCATTATATGCCAGTTACAAAAACCAAGAGGAGGTCTAATAATTTTCCAATAGGTACAGTAAGCATGTATGTGTTTATATA
>NC_056499.1:49550119-49555544 GCF_014905685.2 Nematolebias whitei | reverse complement strand
ATTCCTTGTGCTGAAGAATGCCGTGCCTCAGATGAAAGGATCAGTGGGAACCCCGGTTAAAAAGAAAGCCAGGTAGTGTTAGAAGAGTCCAAAATGAATGGGTTAAAAACAAAAAGTTTAAAGAAAAAAGTAACAGAAATCTAAAATGCTGGAAGGCCATGTGGAAAAATAGCACCCAAAGCAAAACAATGAGAACTTAAAGTTTGAAGGCATGCAAGGCAAAGGGAGGTGAAGTAGAGAAATACTTGAAAGAAGCAGACGTACCATTAGTCGGATGCTTTGCAAACGACACAGAAAATCGTTTTACTGCCGGCATAGACAACAACTCTGAGGAAATAAAAAAAAAAAAAAAAATCACGAAGTGTTACTATGAACCACAGTAGTTTTTAGATCATGTTTTATATTTCCTGTGCTTTTCTATTGTGCGCTCTAAAAAGGCTCATCCAGCACCTACCCTGATGACTGGTTTTAGAACCAGAACGACCGTCCTCGTTTATGAAAAAAAAAAAAACAACTGAGGTTTTAGTTAAAGTAGAAAAAACTTAAACATGTGAGTGGCCAAGGCAGCAGTGGAACACCTCCAGGTGATAAAGTGAGATTAAATGGTTTGAACTTAAAAAAAAATAAAACACCAACAAAGTGCATGACTATTAAAAAAAAACATCCCGATAATCTTCATGATGCTTTCCTTTTTCCCACGTCAGGTCAAACGATAATCAAGCAAATGTAATCCAGGTAAATTATGGTTCTGTTGTACACTAAGACTGAGAGATGACAACAAAAAGTGTCAACTGGTGATCCTTACTAGGATGAAGAAGCTCCAGCACAGAGAAGTGAATAAGAGCATGCATTAGGCCATCAGCATGTGGGAGCTCTGACTGAGCCAGGAGCAGAATGGTTCCTTTCATTCCTGAAAACAAGCTAAAACAAGATGGATGACAATGACCAACATGTGAGGTGGCGATGATGGAGGCTGAGTAGAAACAGTCTACATGGTACCACACTGACACCTACTGCACTAAAACGCACATCTGCACCTACTACACCACCCTAACAAAGCATGGGGCCACATCTTGTTGCATCACTCTTTTCAGATTTTAATCTCGAGCCTTTCTATTTTCTACTCACCTATTTAAACGGTTTGATGAATAAAATCACGCACGCAGCCCAAACATCCGGACTGAGGGCTGAATAATTATTATAATTATGTCTGTGGTCTGAACCAATCAGCAGCCAACTTGACTTTAGATGTAGGGCTGGGCAAAACATCCTCTTTTTTATTAATTGCATATCAATAATTTTCAAGGAAATATAAAGTCTCACAAAACAACTCATAATCAGATGCTGCATCAGTATTTATCAGTAAAAAAAAAAGTTCAAACACACACAACCCTGCTGCTTGTGAGCTGTACACATTATACAGTATTTGTTTAATATTGTTGGCAACTTAATGAGCTTTTTGTCAAAAACAACTCAGGAAAAAGTGTGCAGGGACATTCCTTTCAGAGTGGATGTTAAAATGGCACAGTTACTCACTTGTATGGGACTTATACAGAGACATATATGCTATCAGAACCACTTTCCTCCACCTGCATAATATCTCTAAAATTAGAAACATCTTGTCTAAAAATGATGCTGAAAAACTGGTTCATGCATTTATCACATCTAGAGCTAGATTATTACAATTGTTTATTATCTGGGTGTCTGAAAACATCTTTAAAAAGTTTTCAGCTGATCCAAAATGCTGCTGCCAGAGTTTTTATGAGAGTTGGTAGGAGAGATCATGTCTCCAGTTTTAGTTTCTCTCCACTGGCTCCGTGTCAAATCCAGAACTGAATTCAAAATCTTACTTCTAACCTACAAAGTTCTCAACAACCTAGCTCCATCTTATATTACATATCTTATTGTGTCATATTTTCCTAACAGAGCACTTTGCTCTCAGACTGCAGGTTTACTTGCAGTTCCTAGAGATTCCAAAAGTAGAATGGGAGGAAGATCTTTCAGTTATCAGGCTCATCTCTTGTGGAATCAACTTCCAGTTTCTGTCCGTGAGGCTGAAACATTGTCCAGTTTTAAGACTGGGATTAAGACTTTCATTCTTGATAAATCCTATAGTTAGGGTTGGCTTGGGTTTCCTGAGCTATCCCTTAGTTGTGCCGCTGTAGGCTTAGACTGCTGGAGGACTTGGAGCTATATAAATAAAATATGAAACATGTTTGTGAACAAGCCTTTCTTTGGGATCTGTTCCACTTTGACTGGCATCGCATATCATTATTTAACCGACTACGTGAACCTTGCTTGGAACTATTTTTATAATAGTTTCATTTATTTTGTAAATAAACACGCTCCATTTCACCATTTCAGAATAAAGGGCCAGGGTAGCCCCTGGTTTACTTATGAACTAGCTGATCTCTTCCATAGGAGGGATCAGCATTGGGCAACAAACAGCAAGACAGATTGGTTCGGACACCCATTGATTGCTATTTCGTCAGTTCAAGAATCGTTGTACGGCTTCCATTAAAACAGCAAAACGAAATGACTATTTATCTCAGACCAGCAAAAATCTAAATGATCCTAAGAGCTTCTGTAAAACTATTAAATCTCGATGGCAGCACTCACTCATCTGACCTGCCACCACAATTATTTGTCAACTCTGCTCTTGTGTCAGATAAGTATGAGATGCTAAATTGTTTCAACAAATGTTTTGTTGCCTCCAGTTCCTTGTTTAATAGTTTCTAAAGGTAAATCACCTACTTTACCAACAAGTCAAACCTCAGTAAACCATACATTCTCTTTTTCACCGTTCTGTCTGTCAGTGAGGTTACTAAACTGTTAAAAGATCTGGATACAAGAAAATCTGCAAGTCCTGATGACCTCCCTCCTTACTTCTTAAGTCTAGCTGCACAAATTATAGCAGAACATAGTCTTACATTTTTAATCTGTCTACATAATACTGTCCCAGATGCTTTGAGAACAGCTTTTGTGCTGCCATTAATGAAGGGAGGAGACCCCACTATACTGAACAATCTAAAAAAGTTAAGTCTGGTCCTCTGGATATTCAAAAAACCAAACAAAGCAAAACAAAAAAATGTTGAAACATTTCGTCTTTCATACGAAAGACGAAATGTTTCTACATTTTTTATTTGTTTTGCTTTGTTTTGTTATTTGAATGTCCAAAGGACCAGACTTAACTTTTTTAGATTTTTCTACCTGGATTATTGAGCATGCATCAGGATATACTGAACAATTATGGACCAATCTCCAAACTCTGTATTTTAGCTAAGGTTTTAGAAAAACTGGTAAATACTCAAGTCAAGAAGTATTTGGACTTTTAATATTTTATCTTCTCTCCAATCTGGCTTCAGGAAACAACATAGCACAATGACTGCTTCACTAAAGGTTTTTAATGATGTTGTTGAAGCTTTGGACACTATGGATTACTGTGCTGCACTTTACTCAGACCTGTCCAAAGCCTTTGATACTGTAGATCATGACATCTTATGCCACAAGCTCTCAGATATTGGCTTCTCAGATAACACTGTTGGCTGGTTCTCAAACTAACTCTCAGGTCGAAGGCAATGTGTTTGACATAATGATACTTCATCCTAGCTACCTAACAGTCACTAATGGTGTGCCACAAGGCACAGTTTTAGGTCCCACTCTTTTTACAATTTATATAAATAATGTAGGTCAAAACATTCCTGACACCTCCTTGCATCTCTATGCCAATGACACTGTTGTCTATTGCTGCGCTAACACAGTTGCCAAGATTTTCCAGCTTCTACAGTCTGCATTTGACATCTTTCAGTCATTCATTCAGTCTGTTTATTTTTCCATTAAGAAGATGAAGGATGACCCCCAGCATATGCACATTGGATAAGAGAGGTGATGTGCCATATCCACCTGGACAAAATAAGATATACCCTGAAGGGGTTTGTTAAAAAATTCTGGGACATGTGGCAGCCCTTCATGCCATATGTGGATAATTTCTTGGTGCCCGTTTGATTTATTTTTGTTTAGGTATGCATGGCTGAGCCAGTAGGGGAGGGATGGGGTGGGAGGGAATTTTTTTTCCCAACTGTTATGAGTGTTGTTAAAATGTAAAAAAAAAAAAAAAAAAAAATCTTAAAAAAAAAAAAAAAACTTTTTTTTAAACAAAGAAGATTAAGGATAACATCTGGAAGGCCTAATGTTTTTCCAGACTATTTTCTTTTCTCTGCACTTCTGCAGAGCAGGGAGGGGCCTCAAGTACAAAGGGTATGTATGCACAAAAACGTAGCACATGCACTTTCTCATGCAAAACTTTGGATGTTTCAAGAATGAAATGAACGTGGAAATGTGCCCAGCCCCATGCCAACACACATTTCTATGATTATTCGTCCATTGATGACACTTAGAGGTGATTCTGGGAAACTGTTATAATGTGAAAATCATTATTGGACACATGATGAACAATTCATACGCCCACATTTATGAAATTAGATGCGTGGATGAAAAAGCTGCACAAAGTGGTGCAGAAAATATCTTTAACAACAACAGTTTTAGTCCTATCAGAGGAAATAACAAATGGTGAATACACAGAAAGTGTGTATTTAGAGACAGAGGATTCTCTGGACCGCGATAACGACTTGCTCATCAACTGTTTTCAACTTCCAAGGTCAATCCTTTTGGAACCGTGTTTGGAGCTACAGCCGGTTTTGGAGCGCGACACAACGAGGAGCTGTGCGTTGCACATGCACAAACAGCTTCTGACCACACTGGGGTTCCAAACAACAGAGGGAGCTGGCAGACCGATCAGGACTGAGTCAGTCCACCCTGAGCCGAGCCATGCCAGCTGTGTAGGCTGGAATTCTCCATATATCAACCAGGAATATCAAAGTACCCACAATGCACCTGAACATCTTGGGGAGTAGTGGCGCAGAGGTTAGAGAAGGTGGGCCTGTGATCGGAAGATTGCCGGTTCACACCCCGGTACCGACAACATAAAAAAAAATGTGGTTGGGGTAGGAGAAGTACCCACACCTGCCCCCACCCTCATTCGCCCCACTCTGGGCCCCTGAGCAAGGCCCTTAACCCTCATCTGCTTCCTAAACAGGTGTCTCTTGAAAATGAGTTATTGTGGCTCAATGAGACTACCTGTATAAATAAAGGTAAATGAAAAAAAATAAAAATTGAACAGGCCAACATAAAAACACTGTTTGCAGCAACAGCCAGTTTTCCTAATGCATATGTGTCAAGCTCAAGTCCCGGGGGCCAGATATGGCTAAACCCTCATTGACTTCTTATCTGGCCCCTAAGATGATATCCATCCATCTATCCATCTATCCATCTATCCATCCATCCATCCATCCATCCATCCATCCATCCATCCATCCATCCATCCATCCATCCATCCATCCATCCATCCATCCATCCATCCATCCAT
>NC_056499.1:49541934-49550019 GCF_014905685.2 Nematolebias whitei | reverse complement strand
GTCCCAAAAAGCTCTACAGTGACTGGTCTGAATGACTATCGGCCAGTGGCCCTCACCCCGATAGTCGCTAAATGCTTTGAAAAACTGGTCATGACTCGCATCAAAGCAACCATCAACATCAACGAGGACCCTCATCAGTATGCATACCATGAGAACTGATCAACAGAGGATGCAATCTGAGTTAGATGTCTGTTACAAAGTAATTATGCATTTTTTGATCTTCTGTCTGAAATGAGAAGGAGTGATGTCGGTCAAAAGTCGGAGACAGTCGCAAACAAGTTTATTGGAACGAACTGTCATGTTTTTAAACCTATCAGACAGAAATAAGAAACTGGTGGCACCTGTTTCCTCCCACTTCGCCTAAACATTTCTCTGTCTGTTCCTAAAACATCTCACTGTTTTTCTGACTTGTAGTAACCTCTTACGTCACTAAAACCACACCCCTGTTGGTTCTTTCAACCAATCAGGACTTCTCAAATGAACCGGAAACAGAACTCTTTAAATGTCGACACTTCCTAGTTCCAGTCAGTTCTGAGAGCAGAACCGAACAGAAAGGTTCTGAGACATGAACCGGAGTTCTGGGAGAGAACAGAAGTTCTGAGTTCCTCTGAGTCTTCTCAGAGTCCTGTTAAGTTCTTCTGATACTGATGAAGTGCGGCTGGAGTTCCTGTAGGAGCCACGATGCCTCGCTGTGACTCCACCCGGTGAAAACTTTATACTTCTGAGGAGGTTTGTTCTGTGGAACTAGTTCTCACGACTTCTGCCGAGTCGCAGCCGCCCTGAGGAGAAGCTGAAAGGTAGCGTACCAGGGACCTCTTGACCGCCGCGGATTCATCCTCCGCCAAAGGTAAAGAGTCGTCATGAGCTTCACTACCAGTGTACCGCGGGCGAACTGCGCTTCAAAGGAGCGTGTTGTTCTGGTCTACAGACATACATCCTCATCCATCTTTTTCCTCTCCATTTAAACTCCTTCATTTCCCATCTTTAAAACTCTCCTATCTTGCCAGTAATTAATCCAGATATTTTCAGAAATGTCTGTTGTAATAAGTTGCAAGTGAGAAGTCATGGCCGTATGATTTCTCATTGTAAAGCTCATTAATTAAGCTGTGTTATTGCGTTCAATCAGAATAATCACGTGTACAATGTTTGATGTTAAATTTTGATTCTGTTAATAAATGACCACATTCATTTTGATGGGTCAAAGAAAATTAACGTCTCACGTCACTGATTAGACCATCTCCACACAGTGCGTCTAAACACAATATCTCTCTCACATATCTGTCAAGTAGCTCGAAAAAGAGAGAACCCGTCATTAAATATTGATTGTAGTGGAACTGAAGCTAACCGACCCTAGTTCTCTACAACACCATGATCCCCCAAACCCTGATGGACAAACTATCCACACTAGGACTAAGCCCCTCCATCTGCAACTGGGTACTAGACTTTTTAACAAACAGACCACAGTTAGTGAGGATCCACAACCTCTCCTCCTCCACCATGTGTGTTGAGCCCCCTCCTGTTTACTCTGCTCATGTATGATTGTGCAGCTACCCATCCAGGCTGTCACATTGTAAAGTTTGCAGATGATACAGCGGTGGTTGGATGCATCACAAACAATGATGAGTCCAGCTACAGGCAAGAGGTGGAACACCTGGAGAGCTGGTGCAAAGAGAATAACCTTCACATCAATGTGAAGAAGACAAAGGAGATGATTGTGGACTTCAGAAGGAACAAAAACATCTACACCCCCCTGAACATAAGAGGATCTGCGGTGGAAGTGGTCTCCAGCTACAAGTACTTGGGTGTACACATGAATGACAACCTCAGCTGGAGCAACAACACCACCAGCCTGATCAAGAAAGCTCATCAGAGACTCTACTTCCTCAGACGGCTGAGGCGAGCTGGTCTGGGAAGCTCAGTCCTCACCTCCTTCTACAGGTGTGCAGTGGAGAGCATCCTGTGCTCGAGCATCAATGTGTGGCATGGAGGCTGCACAGCTGCAGAAAGAAAAGCTTTGCAGAGAGTGGTGAAGGCTGCACAGAAGTCTGTCGGAATCAGCCTCCCCACCATCACAGACATCTACACCTCCAGATGCAGGAAGAGGGCCACCTGCATCATGAAGGACCCCACTCACCCAGCACACACACTTTTTGCCCCACTCCCCTCAGGAAGGAGGTTAAGGAGCATTAAGTGTAGAACCACTAGACTGAGGAACAGCTTCTACCCTGAGGCTGTTAGACTCATGAATCTCTAACTAGAATAATCACTGTGAAAAACCATATCATGTTGCTGCTGATCTGTTTCATGTTGCTGCTGATCTGTTTCAATGTTGATGTGTTCATGCGTGCACATCTGCTCACAGACTCATGTTCATGTTTGTGCTGATGTTCAATGTTTTATGTTATGAGTGCTTAGTGTATATTTAGTTGATGTTTTTCTTAGTTCATATCTTAGATGTTATTACTGTTTTTCTTTTACATCTTATTGTTGGATGTAACTGGGACCTTACAGTGTCCGCGGGGTCTTGAAAGTTATTAAAAGTTGATAAATCAAATTTGGGAAAATTAAGGGTCTTGAAAAGTATTAAAAAGTCTTGAAAGCGATTTGATGAGGTATTATTTTTTTTTGCTGTTATTCTAGCTTTAAATAATTTGACAGCAAAAAGTATGTATGACTAATATTTGTTTTCCTCACCGCGGAGGATTCGGAAACTGCTTCGCACAAATTTAGAGTGTCAGGTTACAACAGCCTTAACGGCTAGGCCTATCTTGTGCGCATGCGCGGCTGCTTTGAGTCTGTGTGTTCGAGTAAGTTGCCGCGAGACCATGAGAACAATGGGTAAATGCAAGTTTTCGGACTCCTGGTTGGAGATGCCTGATTTTCAAGAATGGCTGAGGCCTGTCGCCGAGAATAACCGCGAGGCTTATTGTACATTTTGTTAAAAAAAGATGAGCGTAGCCTCAATGGGCATAAACGCCTTGAAGTCCCATATGACTGGAGCTAGCCACAAAAGTGCAGCTAGCCGCAAAACGCAGATGTCTATCAGCAGTTTCTGTGCTCCACCAGCGACAGCGCTTCCAGCTAACCGTGTGCCTGAACCAACCAAAGCTCCCTTGACACTGTCTTCTGCCTCTCCGTCTGCCGACATCATGGTGACCATGGGCAGCACACCAACACTGCGTGCAGAGGTGATCTGGTGTCTCCACACTGCGGTGAATCACCATTCTCTAAATTCCAACGAAGGCATATCGGACATTTTTAAATCAATGTTTCCAGATTCGGATATAGCCAGAACATTCACTTGTGGCAAGGACAAAACGGGTTACATCTTGCGATTCGGGCTTGCACATTTTTTTAAGCAGGAGCTCGTTGACAGTATTAACAAAGCTGGCCCATTTGTGTTGATGTTTGACGAGTCTCTGAACCAGTCAACTAAAAAGAAACAGCTCGATGTGCACATTCGT
This sequence comes from Nematolebias whitei, assembly GCF_014905685.2. NCBI lineage: Eukaryota > Metazoa > Chordata > Actinopteri > Cyprinodontiformes > Rivulidae > Nematolebias > Nematolebias whitei. The sequence goes on along the minus strand of NC_056499.1, from coordinate 49,546,555 downwards.
TTTTGGAATGAAGACTGCGTTCAATCCAGGTATCTGGGCTCTCAATTCCTGGGACATGGAACAGCGGAGGACTTGTTGCATCACATCAAAGTAAGTGAATCTTTTTGTTTACTACTATTTAATCTTTTCTTTGTGTATGTTGATATTAAATAAAGCATATTACAGTACATTTTTACTCTCCCATGGACAGGCCACAGTGGAGCGTGGATTCTCAGTTAACAAGCAGGTCGAAACCTGCAACATACACGAAGAGACGATGGAGGCTCTGAGGTTGATCTGCGACAAGGTCAGTGTCTGTGGGGGTGTTCTGCAGGTACCTCTGACCAAGGAGCTGCTGGCTTCTGTTGCCTCTGCAAGGTCAAAGTACAGGATTTACCTGGAACAGCAACGAAAGAAGAAAGAAACTTCCACACAGAGCCTTAAGAGGAAAGCAGCTGGAGCTGAGTTAGAAGAGCTAAAAAAAAAGAGAAAACTTCTACAAGAGGTGTGCGATTCTCTGCAAAAAGATGCAGATCAGTTGGCAGAGCAGGCAGAGGGAAAGTCAGGTTCTTTAATGGCCCAACTGATCACCAAGTCCAATGTCTTGAGAAGGAGACGTAAAGAAAAACTCAGTGAGCTGGTGCAAACTGAAGAGTTGCTGGAATGCAAAGCAACTGCACTGAGGCACATGTAATGATTACTGTGTTTATTTCTTATTCGCCATTGTTCAACCAAGTTACTTTAAAATAACTACGAGTCTTGTTGTAACCTAAGCTATATTTTCTTAAACCTAGTCGTGGTTCAGTTTCTTCTTTTGAATTTTTTTCTATCCACTGTATCTCAGTTCTGTTGTGGGTTTGAGATTCACGGATTTAATTGAAAACAACAGCAGTTTTGTAAATCAAAGATTTGTTGCTTAATAAAACAAAGTGACGATAAGGTCTTGAATTTATTTTTGGAAGGTCTTGAAAAAGTCTTGAAAAGGTATTGAAATTAACTTCATTATTCCTGCATATACCCTGTTTAGGTAAGGGTGGAGGTGTGTGTGATGTAAGGAGATTTGGGTCTGAAGCCCAGTGTGTCCTGTTGTGGATAGAATACCACGTCGTGTTCAAAACGGCGGAGGCGTCGCCCTTCGTATAAAAGATTTATTTGACACAACATGGGTTACAGATATTCAGAGACAAACAGTTACATTAATAAGATATATGCATATAAATGGAGCATTAAGAACAAACCGCCTCGTGCGTGCCTCTCTGAAAATGCTCAGTGCGCGTGCGTCATTCCCGGCCTTTTATCCCCGTTTGAGAAGGCTAGCTTCCTGATTGGTTCAGCTTCTGTCGCTATGGTTACGACGTAGCCCGCCCCCTCAAGGACGTTACGTCTATATTTCAGATAAGTTTTGGTTCGGCTTTTGTTTAAAGTTTAACTTGCTATTATACTTTAGGGATATAAAATGATTCGTGTCTAAATTGTTTATGCGTAATAATTAATAACTATTAATTATTACCTACCTCCTGGGTGTTAATTCACTATCTGTTGGAGGTCTGGTGATTCTGTTTTTAAGGCAGATTCATCTTAGTTTCTGTGTCTGCGTTTAAAACCGTTAACACTGTTTGTTTAACGTGATTATACCTTAGTGATAACACTGATTTGAAATAGTTGTTTATTTCTAGGAATAATTATATTATCTAACTTATGTTCGTGTTTTTATTTGGATCATGGTTATACTCTTAATTTGATTTTACTTAGTCAAACTATATTGTCTAAATTAAAGAGCTGTTCTAGCTTTATTTATGTTAATCAGTCTGCTCTCTGGCCTGATTTGATTGCTTGTAATTTATCAAATGTGAACTTGTAAAATTATCTTTAGCTACTATGAGATTATATTTAAAGGTCAACTAGTTAGAATTAGCAAACACTTTCTATAAACATAGTTCAACCTTGGAAGAAAGACACACACACACTTTATATGACATGACATTTGAGTGCTTGATAGGAATTATAAAAAGGTATAAAATATTAAATCCAACATTCCCTCTTTTGAACTCCCATATTCATGGGAGTTCACCCTCTTTATGGATTAATTTATCAATATGGATGTGACGCAAACTTACTGCACTCCCCTGGGGTCCTGGACCAGACCCCTGAACCAACACCTGTGAAAAGTACCACACACATAAACCTTTATAAAAATACAACAAAGCAGCAACACCCCTCCTAGAGAAAGATAAATAAGTGAAACTATTTTGAACCACCTTTAAAATACCTTGTGGTATTTTAGAATGATTAAATGCCTAATTGAATGGAGTAAAATATTTGAATATTTAAGTTACTAGTCAAGTTAAGTTTATAGTCAAGTTAAATGTATAGTTAAGTTTCCAATTGAATCCCCGACCCTTCTCTGGTTGTTTTTCAGAATGACTGAAAGGTAAGACTAAACACTCATTAAACAGGAAAAGCCAACACCCTTAATTTAAACATTTCTATCTAGCAGGTCTTCGGTTCTTGAGCTTGCGGGGGGAGCCCTTGTTCGTCCACAAGGGTCCTTTGGTGCTCAGCGGGATTCGGCCCGCGGAGTTATCTTCATGTAAAGTCCTCAGAACCGTATCAGTTTGATTAAACATTCTAAATGACGTGTGTGTATTGGGACAAAACTAAAATCAGTTTGACGCGTCTTCTGTTCTTCACGGTCAGGGCTGGTAATCTTCCGTCCTTACCCGATCCACCCGACCGACTTCAGGCAGAGCGGAGACTTCTTCTCCGATGTTTGCTATTGCCTTTTTCCAACCAGAACAAAGGGGCAAAGAATGAGCTCCCACGAAGGTCCTGTCACCTCCTCCAGGTGTAGTGGGGAGCTGTCTTCAGATCATCCTCCATGTGGACCAGCGATCAATTCCTCTCCTCTGCAGGGATGCCCTGGTGGGGTCGTACAGGTGCCACTCTCCTTCTGGGGACCGATGACATATGATGTTCTGTCCACCACCTGGTGGGGTCTTGTCCTGTCCCTCTTTTCAGCAGGACTCAGTCTGATGTGAGTTTGTCTCCTCGGTCAGAGTTCCTCCCTCCTGATGAGAAAAGCTGGACACGAAAGCTCGCGAATTGTTAAACACCCTGCATGGCCTTTTGATTATTTTATCTGTGGGATCCATGACCTGGGCCTGGAAAAACTGACTGTGGTTACTGCTGTAGTGAATAAAACCTATTTTCTGAATTATTGGGCACCCTAATGGTTATTATTGCTATTGATAGGTGTATTATTAAACTGTAATGTCATCCTAAAACAGAATCAGTAAAACTAAAATATAATGCTCTTCTTACATGCATCTGTTCACTTGAAGCTGAATTGTGTTACATACTGGACTTCTCCAGGTATACCTGTGTGCTCTCATCCCATCTGTCACCCTTACAAGCCTTCGTCGTCAACCGGTCTACCTACAATTAAAATTAAACATACACAATACAACAATAACAATAATAATCCTCCACGCCGGCCCCTCTTCCTGGAGCCTGTGGAAGAAACTTCATTAAATCGCTTGCGCCAACAGCATCAATCAAAATACAATATAAACTTAAAAGTTTAACCAACTGACATACAACACTGTGAGAGGAAAAAATATTTAATCTTCCATCCAGGTACCTGTCTGTGCTAGAGAAGGGAAGAAATAGCAAGGAAGAAACAGAGAGAAAGGGGAAAAAAATAAAAGAGAAAGAGAACGAGGGAAAAAAAATGGTTAAAATCCTTTGTTCATGAAACCTTTTCTTATTCGCCCAATTGAACTATAAGTCCAGTCCTGTCCAGTCAAGTCAGTTGTGTTTAAAATTATCAAACCACCCCATTTCCCTTTAACATTTGCTCAAATCCACCTCAGGCTAGGGGCGTCCCCCTTTCTGGAATCTGTACACATTACAACAAAGAGAAAAAGATACTTCTGTTAAACCGATATACATATATACAAGTGCAACGTGTTATGTAGGTTTCTGATTTATTCATTTCCCACTGTCAATTTGATTACCCTACATGATATGATCTTTTAATCGCCTCAGAAGAAGTTAATTTTGTATAATTTGTAATGATCTATGAACTGTTCCCTGCTCAGAGCTGCCTACACACCTCCCCCCTTTTTGAAACGGCATTGTTTCAAATCTGAAGCATTACCGTCTGCAATCCACTAACACTCCGATTGAGTATTAGTTACAGAACTAAAAATATGGTGTAGTTTTAAACTTCCCACTACTGTTATTCAACCCAGGTTTTGCAAACAATTACCCAACTACAACCCAAGCTCTCCTATAAATTAGCAAAAGTTAATTATTAAATAAATTTCTTCTCTTGTATCAAACCAGACCCACCAAAATTAGCCCCTTCAAGGCAAAGACAATCATCCAGTGTTATTTTAGAAAACATTAGTGAACTGCATCCAAATCAGGTCTCAGGTTTCTCCTGAATGAGACTTCCTGACCTGTATAAACGGAAAGTTAAAATCAATATTTTGTTCAGGGGTGTGGAGCATTTGAGGTAATAAAACAATTTCCATCTCAGAGCAGTTGGAGCAGGTCGATTCGTCTAGCACTCCCACCTCTGTACGTCTGTGTCCTGTTGTGTCACCTGTTTTAAAATGAGTCTATGTGAATGATTATT
>NC_056499.1:49536691-49541834 GCF_014905685.2 Nematolebias whitei | reverse complement strand
TTTTCAGCATGTTCCACCCCTTAACTGGTAGCTGTAGCTGTTCCCAACCATAATAGCTTACACACCAGGTGCACATAGTTTAAGGCCTTATGTAAAATCCCCTTCATAAGCCCACCTTAAACCACATAATTGCATGACACATTGAACCAGAACGGCACAGACTGGACGTCGCCCAGAGACGACCGTCGCTGGAGGAGACCTGCAATCCTGACGTTGGTCTCCACTCTTCATCCAGTGGCCGCATCTTCAGTTCAATCCAAGGGAACCCCTCTCTATGCTGATCAATCAACACTTCCAATCGTTGTGGATTTACCGTTGTGGATTATATGACTTTTTCCAATGGATTACAGACTCTGTTTCCAAGGGGTTAAAGCATTGCTACAATGGAATTACCGACGACGTTATGGAATTATCATCAACACAATGGAATTACCAAGAACATTGTGGAATTACCTTTGACTTTGTTTTCCTTGCTGGATTACTTTTGACTTTTGTTTTCCTTGCTGGATTACATCAAGCTCAAGGACATTTGAAGGCGTAAGTTCATGTTTGGAATTCATCCCCATGGACAGGTGATGATTTCCAAAGGGGGGACTGTAGTGAACTAAGCCTAAGGTCAAAACCCTTGACCTTAAGAACCTTGTGGGACAGAAACTGTAATTTCATTGATTTGAATCCAGAAATACAGGTTGACCATCCTGAGACTTTCTTTCTTGAAAATTCAAGTGAAAGAACACTCTTTTTTATTATCATTACTATTTTACAAATGTTGATAATCAAAGTGTTTTAGTTCAAACCATTTTAGATGTTGCAGTGAACTAATCATTTTTAATTAACTGTGAAAACAGTAACAATGATTATTTTTAATTCTCATGCAAAGTTAGAATTCATGTTAAGGTCTGTTACAGAGTAATTATGCATTTTCTGATTTTCTGTCTTTGAATGAGCAGCGTAAGTTTGGTCCAAGGTCGGTGTCTAAGCAGACAAGTGTTGGAACGAGCTGTGTTGTTTTTAAATCCTCTCAGACGTAAACAGAGAAGCTGGCACCTGTTTTCCCAAACTCGCCCAAACATTTCTCTCGCCTGTCTGAAAAACATTTTCAATCTGTTCCATAACATTCTTGCTGTTTTCTGACTTCTAGTAACCTTTTACGTCACAAAACACACCCCTGTCTGGTCGACATTGACCAATAAGAAAACTCCCAAATGAACCAGAAATAGAGCTCTTTAAAATGTCGGTACTTCCTAGTTTTAAGGCAGAGTCTCACAGAGTCTCCCAGTTCCTGTTGGGTCGAAGTTCCAGTTGAGTCGAGCCGAGGTTGCGGTCGAGCTCCCGTGCTGGGAAACAGGAAGGTCCTGACATGACCACAGAGCTCTTCCGAGTCTTATGGGATTATAACTTTCTTTCACATCTGGGTGGAACTCTGACGGACTCTACTCATGTGAAGTCCACTTGCTGAGGTGAATTTGTGTCGAACGGAATACCGTCACTACTTTGGACGATTCACAGCTGTTCCTACGGAGACGCTGAAAGGGTGCATTGAATGGACTTTCGTACTGCTGGGGACATCTCCAGGTAAAAGAGTTGAATTCTGCCACCTAAGTGTACCGGGGAAAAAGCTGAGAAACCCGGAAAGTGCTGTTTCTGGTTCAACATAAACAAACCCCCTCACCCATCTTTTCTCCCACTAAACTTCATCTTTCCTCTTTAAATTCTTCTATCAAGTAGAAATCATTCCAGATAATTTTAGAAATGTCTGTGTAAAGTGCTCATCCACCGCCGTGTGGATAATCAATCACTTGTATAGCTTGCTAAAATTAGCCATGTTGTTATTTTTCAATGTGCCAAATTGATGTAAATGTTTGATGTTAAACTTTGATTCTGTAAATAAATGACCACATTCATTTTGATGGGTCAAAGATAAATAACGTCTCACGATACATTTTATTAAATTCAATGCACGTTATATACAGTCCAGAAAAATGAAAGAACCCGTTTAATTTATGAATATATCATGCATATGTTCATCTACACATTTTATTTATGTGTGAGGTTTGAGGATGCTTTAATTAAAACCCTTTGTCACTGAATTATTTTTAACCATCACATAAAAATTTAAATGCTGTAAATAATTTTTATGGATTGGAAAACTGAAACAAATCTTTATGTTAGAAACTGAGTAAGATAGATGGATAATGTAACGTTTGAGTTTGTACATTGAGTTCTGCAGACTGTATTATTACTTAGTCTTGATTGCTTAGCTATAAACAAATATGACCGTAGTAATAAATACAGATTAATCCCAGTTTTCAGTCATAAACAGCAGCAAGAAGAAGAAAAAAATCTTACTAACTCATGTAAAAACATTTCCACTTGAAATATTTACCCTAAATATCTCATTTAAGTCAGGATGGAAGTACAGCAATAAATAAATGTTTCAGCTTATGCCGTCAGTCTGTTGCTGCTTTTATCGTTAACAAACTTGCATCAAGTCCTGCACAGTTTTGTTTTTCCTCACACAATGTACAGACTCTGCCAGGTAGCCACTATGATTAGTAAGTAGATTTAACATTAGCAAAAAGATGCTTCATTTTACATTTATAACACGACAGATTTTCACACATTTAGGTTAGCGTATTTTGCACAGAGAACATGATACCTGTTACAGCTGCGGACGAGTTTGATGCTGCGGGTGTTTTCTCTTCAGACGCTGCAACATCGACGACGTGCTGTTGTGGTTACTCCAGTTCTGCTTTGCAGTGGAAGCATTTTGCTGTTTTATCTTTTCTGTTTAGCCTAACATGTTCCCAAACTTTTGACAGTTTTTGTTGTTTTCGGGGCTCTTCTTCTACACAATCTCTGTTCCCTCCATAGCTACAAACTTAGCACATACGCGTTAGCGGAAGTGTTAGCGGAAGCGCTAGCGTTGTGTAACACAAAAACCTTCCGGCTAGACCACAGTACTCTGAATCATAGATATAAGCAGGTGATTATGATATCTATGCTCTGAATAGTTTAACGAAGCTTCGAGGCAGATAAATTTGCCTCGAGGATTTTTTGTAATCGAGGTCCTCGAATGATTCAAGGAATCGTTTCAGCCCTAGAAAACACCCTGAGAGGCATGTAGCTAATGACAAGCGCGTTGGAGGATTGAAGATAATTTATTGTTGATTATTTTTACAGATCAGTTAAAATAAACTTACCATGCTCTGTTCAACAAAATACACTAAACATTATTGCTCCCTGCTTTGGTTGTGCTGAACATCAAAACTGAAACTTAAGGCCATGACTTGAAAATAGACTTCATACCCTCTGCTGGATATATTGTAGATATGATTGGTTCACAGCATTTTAGGGGTGAAAATTAGTAGTGTTTATACAGGTGCTGGTCATAAAATTAGAATATCATGAAAAAAGTTGATTTATTTCAATAATTCCATTCAAAAAGTGAAACTTGTATATTATATTCATTCATTACACACAGACTGATCTATTTCAAATGTTTATTTCTTTTAATGTTGATGATTATAACTGACAACTAATGAAAACTCCAAATTCAGTATCTCAGAAAATTAGAATATTACTTAAGACCAATAAAAAAAAAGATTTTTAGAAATGTTGGCCAACTGAAAAGTATGAACATGAAAAGTATGAGCATGTACAGCACTCAATACTTAGTTGGGGCTCCTTTTGCCTGATACTGCAGCAATGCAGTGTTGCATGGAGTCAATCAGTCTGTGGCACTGCTCAGGTGTCATTAGAGCCCAGGTTGCTCTGATGGTGGCCTTCAGCTCTTCTGAATTGTTGGGTATGGCATATCGCATCTTCCTCTTCACAATACCCCATATATTATCTGTCTAGCTGGGCTTAAAGTCAGGCGAGTTTGCTGGCCAATTAAGAACAGGGATACCATGGTCTTTAAACCAGGTACTGGTAGCTTTGGCACTGTGTGCAGGTGCCAAGTCCTGTTGGAAAATGAAATCTGCATCTCCATAAAGCTGGTCAGCAGCAGGAAGCATGGAGTTCTCTAAAACTTCCTGGTAGATGGCTGCATTGACCTTGGACCTCAGGAAACACAGTGGACCAACACCAGCAGATGACTTGGCACCCCAAACCATCACTGACTGTGGAAACTTGACACTGGACCTCAAGAAGCATGGATGCTGTGCCTCTCCTTTCTTCTTCCAGACTTTGGGACCTTGATTTTCAAAAGAAATGCAAAATTTACTTTCATCAGAGAACATAACTTTGGACCACTCAGCAGCAGTCCCAGGCGAGACGCTTCCGACACTGTCTCTTGTTCAAGAGTGGCTTGACACAAGGAATGCTACAGCTGAAACCCACGTCTTGCATACATCTGTGCATGGTGGTTCTTGAAGCACTAACTCCAGCTGCAGTCCACTCTTTGTGAATCTGTCCCACATTTTGGAATGGGTTTTGTTTCACCGTTCTCTCCAGGGTGCAGTTATCCCTATTGCTTGTACACTTTTTTTCTATCACATATTTTCCTTCCCTTTACTTCTCTATTAATGTGCTTGACACAGAGCTCTGTGAATAGTCAGTCTCTTCAGCAATGACCTTTTGTGTCTTGCCCTCCCTGTGCAAGGTGTCAATGGTCATCTTTTGAACAACTGTCAAGTCACCACTCTTCCCCATGATGGTGTAGCCTAAAGAACTAGACTGAGACCATTTTAAGGCCTTTTCAAGAGTTTTGCGTTAATTAGCTGATTAAAGTGTGGCACCAGTTGTCTTGAATATTGAACTTTTTCACAATATTATAATTTTTTGAGATACTGACTTGATGGTTTTGATTAGTTGTCAGTTATAATCATCAACATTAAAATAAATAAACATTTGAAATAGATCAGTCTGTGTGTAATAAATGAATATACAGCCCTTTTCCACCCTTCCTCTTCAGCCCGGTTCGGCTCAGTTCACCTCGACTTGGTTCGGTGCACGTTGTGTTTCCATAGCCCCTTTCAGTACCGGTTTCAGTGGGCAGGGTTCAAATTGACATCACTCACCTTACCAGCTGGTGGGGGCAAGACCATGGAAACAGATTTCAGTACAAGGTGAAAATTTATTTTGAAGTTTCTGGTAAATTAAAAAGAAAACAGATTATTAAAATTATAGAATTAAACTA
>NC_056499.1:49534878-49536591 GCF_014905685.2 Nematolebias whitei | reverse complement strand
TGCACGCATCTCTGGGTCAGAATGGAGCGAGAGAGACAGCCAAAGAATAGGAAAGATGGGGCAGAAAGAGAGAGAGGATGAAAAAAGAGAAAGGCACTGGCCGCTGATGCAGCAAAGTGCAGTAAATTAATGTTTGTTCGTATGGGAGCAGGTAACTTGTGATGAAAAGTGAAAACTCTGGCATAACCTGTCAGCACAGCTTAATGAATTTAGTTCCACTTTGAAGGACATAACTGGACATAAATTGACTTAATAGAACAAATGTTTTACAGTAAATTTTTACAAAGGATATTGCAAAATTTATAATTTAACCATATTAAACTTTTTTCAGATCCTATTTGTTAACCATGAATAGGATCTGAAAAAAAAAGTTCAAGAATTTGAATTTTTTTTTTACCTATCTATCTCGCGCGGGCGAGATAGATGAAGCTTTTGTCCTTGGTTACCCGTGTCCCAGGAGAAATTTGATAGTCGGCCCATCTCCGAGGCCGTCGGGGAGTCAGATTCAGATAAGCTTGATTCTTGTTTTTTCTTCAGGCAGACGGATTACTTTTTTCCAGCCTTGAGTCCATCTGGGTGTTCTCGTTCCAAAAATGCCTAATTGTGGGATTCCATTCCACTAATCCATGCTATGAGTCTCCTTCAATGTCGAACCCACCACGCTGACAAGTCCCAGAAGCCGCAGGTGGCCTGCGATTCTCATAAATCGCCTCCACCTTACGGTTTAGCTCGTAAACCAGATGATTTAAAGTTCCTACTGCATGGACCAAACTTTCACACCGACTCTGAAGCTTTTCCATGGCCGAAACTTCTGCCGATGTCTTCTTCAAAAATCGATAAAACAGAGCCCCGCCGATGCCAAAAAGCAGAGTCCCTGCTATCATAATTTCAAATATGTAAACGTCTTCAACATCCTCCTGAGACAGAACTGAGAGGCACATCAGCTGCCACACTCCCCACGGATCCATGACGAACCCCACAGCGTGAGTCTCAGCTGGACACGCCGGTTCTCCAGGACCTTGTCGCTTTGATGAAAAAATCTTATCAATAGAGTTAAACGCCCACGATACCAAATCCATAATCTTCTTAATTTATCTTCAGGAGATGTGAACCAGGCACTTCGGACACACAGAGAGCAGAGCAGGAAGAAGGAAAAATGGGGGAGGAAAGACAGGAGCAGCCACCTCGATCAGAGCCAGAGAGGAAAAAGAAGTTTAAAGAAGAGATATAGCCTTTAGTTCAACTTTATTTTAACAATGATGTACAATTCACAAAACAAAAATTAAACTTTAAAGCAAAGCTAAAAATATATATATATATATATCAGAGCTGGTGCAGAGAGAATAACCTTCACATCAATGTGAAGAAGACAAAGGAGATGATTGTGGACTTCAGAAGGAACAAAAACACCTACACCCCCCTGAACATAAGAGGATCTGCGGTGGAAGTGGTCTCCAGCTACAAGTACTTGGGTGTACACATGAATGACAACCTCAGCTGGAGCAACAACACCACCAGCCTGATCAAGAAAGCTCATCAGAGACTCTACTTCCTCAGACGGCTGAGGCGAGCTGGTCTGGGAAGCTCAGTCCTCACCTCCTTCTACAGGTGTGCAGTGGAGAGCATCCTGTGCTCGAGCATCAATGTGTGGCATGGAGGCTGCACAGCTGCAGAAAGAAAAGCTTTGCAGAGAGTGGTGAAGGCTGCACAGAA
>NC_056499.1:49532428-49534778 GCF_014905685.2 Nematolebias whitei | reverse complement strand
GAAAACAAAGTCAAAGGTAATTCCACAATGTTCTTGGTAATTCCATTGTGTTGATGATAATTCCATAACGTCGTCGGTAATTCCATTGTAGCAATGCTTTAACCCCTTGGAAACAGAGTCTGTAATCCATTGGAAAAAGTCATATAATCCACAACGGTAAATCCACAACGATTGGAAGTGTTGATTGATCAGCATAGAGAGGGGTTCCCTTGGATTGAACTGAAGATGCGGCCACTGGATGAAGAGTGGAGACCAACGTCAGGATTGCAGGTCTCCTCCAGCGACGGTCGTCTCTGGGCGACGTCCAGTCTGTGCCGTTCTGGTTCAATGTGTCATGCAATTATGTGGTTTAAGGTGGGCTTATGAAGGGGATTTTACATAAGGCCTTAAACTATGTGCACCTGGTGTGTAAGCTATTATGGTTGGGAACAGCTACAGCTACCAGTTAAGGGGTGGAACATGCTGAAAAGGGTAACTATAGGGGTTTATACCTATAGAAAAGGGTTCCAAACTATTTTTCCATTTCTAACTTGGTTTAAGTTAGCTTTACATGGCAAAATATAGTTTGGTTCAATTGTCTGTTGTCTTTTAGACGAACGACTTGAGATTGGGTGTCTGGTTTCCCATAAATGTTTTGGAAGTCTATGGCGAGACTCATCAAAAAGAATTAGCTATCCCCCCGAATAGAATTGTTCGAGTAGGTTCGGCTTACGCGTTGTGAGATCAATGTAGATTATGGTACTTAAGGTAGCAATAATATACAATGACTCCGCAAAGATTACAATTTAATGAATGAACTGCATGTTGACATAGTTAAAACCCTTTACAGTCTCCAACTAAAACTTACACACAAAATTCATTCTTGCTTGGGGTGTTCAGAAACAATACCAAAAACCAATTAAACGATGTCTCAACATCGACAAAAACAGTGACTAAGCAACCAGTTAAACAACGTTTCAACATTGACAAAAGCAGTGATTAAGCAACTAGAAAACGATGTTTCGTTGCGCCACTCACTCTGAATGTCAGATTTGATCATGTTATCGCGTCTGGTAGCATTATCCTAACTGGCGTCACCCCCCTTCGGTCATGGGAGACCGCGAACACGGGTGAGGACGTCGCTCCATGAGCTAAAGTTAGGTTGTCCTTGAGTAGTTTTAACTGTTTGCGCAGCTGAAAGATGACCGTTAGGTCTGGATTGGAATCCAGTTTACCTTTCGATGGAGTGTATTTGTCTGGGTCAGTCAGATACAGTATCATCGATTTAATTGCAGGATCGTCCAACTTCTGAGGTTGGATGATGTCTGGGTCAGTTGAAAATGACTTTTCATATTTTAAAAGAACTTGGCGAATTTTGTCTCTTTCTTCATCAGATGTCAGAGTGTCGGCTTGAGCGACCACCTGTTCAATCTGTGATGAGACTGATGAGGGTTCTTGCTCCTTGGGGAGCTCCAACGAATCCTTTTCTGAGTCGTCGGACCTGTCTATGGGTAAGACACCATAGGTTTGTGGTCCTTGGTCGACGTCATTGGTTGAGAAAAGAGCTGTGGTCTGTGTTGGTTTCGTGCACCAACAGGATGGTCAACCTGTATTTCTGGATTCAAATCAATGAAATGACAGTTTCTGTCCCACAAGGTTCTTAAGGTCAAGGGTTTTGACCTTAGGCTTAGTTCACTACAAATGCATAAATCAAATACAACTGACACTAATGTTACTTAGATTGTAGCAGGTCATCAGAAAGTGTTGATTACTTAACAATATTACATAATTTTATAATATCCAATGAAGTACACTTGAAAATGTATTAAGGAATAACAATGAACAAACAAATAACAATTTTCTTCTTCTTCTTTTCAGTAAATGGCAGAGTCATACGCTGGACAGCTTCGTACAAAGAGCTCCAGGATGTTGGTTGTGCAGCAGCTGAGTTCACAAACAACATTTTAAATATGATCATCACAGACATGCAACCGCTGTCCGTGGTGGAAGATGAAGGATCCAGAAGATCATCTCCACCTTCAATCCAAATGATGTCCTTCCTTCCAGATCCTACTTTGTCAGAGTCAGAGTTTCTTTATTGTCATTCGCACCTCATGTGGTACATGTGGTGGAGCGAAATTAAGTAGCAGGGATAGACCTGAACAGGTTTCCACTACCAAGCAGGCAAGAGAGACCATTGAAACTTCCTCTTTCAATAGATGATCTTTAAAAACTCTCAAAATATGTACAACGCTTTGTACCTGGCCCAATGGGTTCAACTGGAACAAAAGCGTATCTGAATGACCTTGAATTCAGACTGAGTGGTTATCCTAATGCTACGGTTGAGGATAAAATCAGTCTGATAAGGCTC
>NC_056499.1:49528417-49532328 GCF_014905685.2 Nematolebias whitei | reverse complement strand
GCAGATCCTCTTATGTTCAGGGGGGTGTAGATGTTTTTGTTCCTTCTGAAGTCCACAATCATCTCCTTTGTCTTCTTCACATTGATGTGAAGGTTATTCTCTTTGCACCAGCTCTCCAGGTGTTCCACCTCTTGCCTGTAGCTGGACTCATCATTGTTTGTGATGCATCCCACCACCGCTGTATCATCTGCAAACTTTACAATGTGACAGCCTGGATGGGTAGCTGCACAATCATCCATGAGCAGAGTAAACAGGAGGGGGCTCAACACACATCCCTGAGGAGAGCCAGTGCTGAGAGTTATGGTGGAGGAGGAGAAGTTGTGGATCCTCACTAACTGTGGTCTGTTTGTTAAAAAGTCTAGTACCCAGTTGCAAATGGAGGGGCTTAGTCCTAGTGTGGATAGTTTGTCCATCAGGGTTTGGGGGATCATGGTGTTGAAGGTGGATGTGAAGTCCACAAAGAGCATACGGACGTAAGAGTTTTTCTGCTCTAGGTGGTTGAGCGCAGTGTGGACCAAAGAGGAGATGGCATCCTCTGTTGATCGGTTCTCACAGTAGCATACTGATGAGGGTCCTCGTTCATGTTGATGGTTGTTTTGATGTGAGTCATGACCAATTTTTCAAAGCATTTAGCAACTATCGGGGTGAGGGCCACAGGCCGATAGTCATTCAGACCAGTCACTGTAGAGCTTTTTGGGACTGGGATGATGGTGGCAGTCTTCAGGCAGGTGGGAACTGTCTCCAGGGTAAGTGAGGTGTTAAAGATGTCTGCCAGCATCTCACAGAGCTGATCAGCACATCTGTCTGGGCCAGTTGCTTTGTGCGGATTAATCCTCCTGAAGGTACTCCTTACTTCGGCTGAGGTGGTGAGGTGAGTCTGGTGCTGGGTGGTCTGTTCGGGTCTTCAAAGCGTGCATAGAACTTGTTGAGGGCATCAGGCAGAGATGGGTCTTTGGGGCATTGTTCGCTCCTTCCTTTATAATCTGTTATGCACTTAATGCCCCTCCACATGCTCCGAGGGTCTTGTGAGATGAATTGACCCTCGATCCTCTGTGCATATGTGGCCTTGGCCTTCTTAATACCAGCAACCAGCTCTTTCCTTGTCCTTCTCAGCTCATCTGAGTTTCCAGACCTGAAGGCAGTGTTCCTGGCTTCCAGCAGGGTACGCACCTCTGCATTCAGCCAAGGTTTTCTGTTTGGGTAGCTTTTAACATTTCTGATAGTGGAGACGGTTTCAGTACATGTACTAATGTAACCCAGAACTGAGGATGTGTATTGGTCAAGATCAAGCGAACCTCCATTTTCAGCAGCTTCTCTGAAAACCTGCCAATCTGTTTGGTCAAAACAATCTCTCAGTATGGGGCCACTGTCCTGGATCTAGCATTTAACTTTCTTTTGTACCGGTCTGGACCGTCTCAGCGGGGGCATGTAAGCAGGAGCCAGGAAGATTGAGATGTGGTCTGACAGTCCTAGGTGGGGGCGGGGTTCGGCTTTGTATGCATCTTTTATGTTCATGTAAACACGGTCCAGCGTCTAGTGTCCAAGCATATCAATGGAAAGTCTAGTGGAAGGGCAAAATGTGGTAGGAGAAGATAGTGATGGTGAGATAAAGCTTCATGAAGCACTGAGGCTTTCCATTAAATAGCTAGACTCATGATCCGAAGCGCCATGGTGCTTAATTTGCTCTACTGCGCCATCAAGTGGACTATAAATGTAAAACACATAGATGGTTTATAATAACATAACTGGTTTGCAAAGCTTTAAGTTGAATAAAAGAAAAAAAGAAATCATGTTTGAGGACCTCAAATAGTCTAAATTTGATCTGCAAATTATCTTAATCTGTCCTTATGATGATGGTGATGATGGATTTTTCTGTCTGCCCCTTATATTTCGAATCTCGCGCATTCAAACGAGCCAGTTCCTGAATCGGTCACGTGGTACAGCCCGCTCGCGAGGCCTCGAACGTCACTACATGCGTCCTCAATATACGCCTCGATACACGCTCCACATAATTCCTCCTGGGATACTCAACGCAGAAGGACACATAACAAGGAAAAGATGCAAAAGAGATGACCGTGGGCTTCAGCGGATTATCAAACAGAGAAGATTTCAGAATCTGGCAGAGATCCAGAAAAAGTGGAATGAGGCGGGAGTCACATCTTCAAAAACCACCATATTCAGACGCACCCAGGAGATGGGCTACAACTGTTGGGTTCCTCGGTCCTACTTTCCGATGAAAGTAGTGTGTCTTTCATTCGAAAATCAAGGTCCAAGGGTTTGCAGAAGGAAGGGTGAGGAACAGAGCCCATACTGCTCGAGGTCCAGTGTGAAATATCCACAGTCAGTCATAATTTGTGGTGCAATGTCTGGTGCAGGTGTTGGTAAACTCGGCTTTCTTAAATCCAAGGTCACAACAGCAGTCTACCAGAATGTTTTAGAGGACTTCATGGTTCCTTCTGCTGAAGATCTGTATGGAGAGGCAGCTTTCATCTTCCAGCAGGACCTGGCCCCTGCCCATGCCACCAGAAGCACCAAAACCTGGTTTGATGCCACAGTGCTTGACTGGCCAGCCAACTCGCCGGACCTAAACCCCATTGAGAATCTATGGAGAGAAAAATGAGGGGCACCAGACCCAACAACAAAGAAGAGCTGACGGCAAGCATCAAGGAAATCTGGGCTTCCATAACTCCCAGTCAATGCCACAGGCTGATTGCATTAATGCCACGTCGCATCAAGGCAGTGATTCGAAGCAAACTATATATCTATGTATACATCTATGTATACATCTATGTATCTATGTATACATCTATCTATCTATCTATCTATCTATCCATCTATCCATCTATCCATCTATCCATCTATCCATCTATCTATCTATCTATCTATCTATCTATCTATCTATCCATCTATCTATCTATCTATCTATCTATCTATCTATCTATCTATCTATCTATCTATCTATCTATCTATCTATCTATCTATCTATCTATCCATCCATCTATCTATCTATACAAACCGGATTCCAAAAAAGTTGGGAAACTAAACAAATTGTGAATAAAAACTGAATGCAATGATGTGGAGATGGCAAATGTCAATATTTTATTAGTAATATAACATAGATGACAGATCAAAAGTTTAATCTGAGTAAATGTAACATTTTAAAGGAAAAATATGTTGATTCAAAATTCCAGTATCAACAAATCCCCAAAAAGTTGGGACAAGTAGCAATAAGTGGCTGGAAAAGGGAAATTGAGCATATAACGAACAGCTGGAAGACCAATTAATACTAATTAGGTCAATTGACAACATGATTGGGTATAAAAAGAGCTTCTCTAGAGTGTCAGTGGCTCTCAGAAGCCAAGACGGTAAGAGGATCGCCAATTCTACCATTGTTGCGCAGAAAGATAGTGCAGCAATACCAGAATGGTGTTACCCAGCGTAAAATAGCAAAGACTTTTAAGTTATCATCATCAACCGTGCATAACATCATCAAAAGATTCAGAGAATCTGGAACAATCGCTGTGCGTAAGGGTCAAGGCCGTAAAACTCTACTGGATGCTCGTGATCTCCGGGCCCTTAAACGTCACTGCACCTCAAACAGGAATGCCACTGTCAAGGAAATAACAGAATGGGCTCAAGAATACTTCCAGAAAGCATTGTCAGTGAACACAATCCACCGTGCCATCCGCCGTTGCCAGCTGAAACTCTACAGTGCAAAGAGGAAGCCATTTCTAAGCAAGCTCCACAAGCTCAGACGTTTGCA
Organism: Nematolebias whitei; assembly: GCF_014905685.2. Taxonomy (NCBI): domain Eukaryota; kingdom Metazoa; phylum Chordata; class Actinopteri; order Cyprinodontiformes; family Rivulidae; genus Nematolebias; species Nematolebias whitei. The sequence continues at coordinate 49,528,565 of NC_056499.1, read as the reverse complement.
CTGGGCCAGGGCTCATTTAAAATGGAGTGTGGCAAAATGGAAGACTGTTCTGTGGTCAGATGAGTCACGATTTGAAGTTCTTTATGGAACACTGGGACGCCATGTCATCCGGACCAGAGAGGACAAGGATAGCCCAAGTTGTTATCAA
>NC_056499.1:49524066-49528317 GCF_014905685.2 Nematolebias whitei | reverse complement strand
TCTGTTTCATGTTGCTGCTGTTCTGTTTCATGTTGCTGCTGTTCTGTTTCATGTTGCTGCTGATCTGTTTCATGTTGCTGCTGATCTGTTTCATGTTGCTGCTGTTCTGTTTCAATGTTGATGTGTTCATGCGTGCACATCCGCTCACACAGACTCATGTTCATGTTTGTGCTGATGTTCAATGTTTTATGTTATGAGTGCTTAGTGTATATTTAGTTGATGTTTTTCTTAGTTCATATCTTAGACGTTATTACTGTTTTTCTTATACATTTTATTGTTGGATGTAACTGGGACCCTGTGTACATAATTTCGCTCCACCACATGTACCATATGAGGTGCGAATGACAATAAAGAAACTCTGACTCTGACTCAGAACAACCATTTAAGAAGAGGTATTGTTCTTGTATTATTATTATCTAATTAAATTTTTTTTTTTTTTTTATTATAATCTTATTAACTCTTTTTTTTTTTTTACCTATTTGTGTTTTATTTCCAGTCTGGGACAGAGATAGCAGCTGAGTCTTCTTCCTCTTCAGGGACGTCCACCAGAGATCACCTCCAGCTAAGAAGACTGTGATGACTGCACTCTGAACTTTTCCATGGACAGCTGGGAGCAGGTCCAAGAGGTTGTGAATAATGATGAGGACAAATACAGCCACAGTGCAAAATTAACAAAACTCTACCTCTTTATTCCTGCTACTGTTGTTAGTGAGCGGTTTTCTCCATCGCTGGAGATATTTACTGAAACTAGATCTGTGATTTTGGCAGAAAATGTGGACAAGTTGGTCTTTTTGGCCAAAAACTTCAAACTTGATTAGTTAAAAAGTAAACAGTCTGTTGCTGCTTATTGTTCTGGTTCTGACTGTTATTGTATTTATTAAGATTTGTATTATTGTTGTTAGTATAGTTTATTTATTGTAAAGAGTGCCGTTTATTTAAAATATCATCCAAATGGGTCACTTTATTCATTTTTATATAAACATATTGTTTACTTGGCATATTTTCAAAATAAACGTTTTGTAAGTCTTTATTTTGTCTTTTTTTGTACCGAAAATGAACCGAACCGAGACCTCCTTGAAATTGAACCTAACCGAAATGTGATTTTAGTGTACCTTTACACCCCTAATATATATATATTAGGGGTGTAACGGTACATACACATATACATACATATACATATATATATATATATAAATATAAATATATAAATATAAGACTGTTTGAACCAAAGGATGGATAGTGAGGGAGCGAGCAGCGTGTCTCTAAGAAAAATGCAAGGAAGGCCCCTTGACGTGGGCTGTCTCTCTTTCCTTTTTTTCGGTTCTCAAAATGGCGGACGCTCGGTGTGGATTGAGCTCTTTATCAAAGCATTTGTCAAACAAAGCTTTTAATAAAAAAATCAGTAAACAAGTTTTCAGCTTATTTTTGCAGAGAAAAACAACTTTTTACACAAAGGCACAGGTTTCAATTGTGAATTTTTGGAGCTTTGACAAGACGGAGGTTTTTTTCCCCGAGGTCGGCCTGTTAGCTTAGCTTCTCAGCTTAGCTGCTTTTAACGATCCAAAAAAGTGATTTTGGATCGTTAAAACAGATTTTAAATAGAAAGGGAGGGGTCAGTGAAGAGCACCGGAGTTGAGCCTTTCGTCATCCAGTGTCTTCAGAAAGAGAGAGACACGAAGAAACGATAAAGCCGATAAATAAAAATGAGGTAGATAATTTTCATTTATCATGCGATCAATTGATTGTTTATCGCGACACAACAATGGTGTGCGCGGCAGGGCTGAAGGAGAAAGACATTGCTCTCCAAAAAGAACATGGCTGCTCATCTGCAGTTTGATAAAGATCATGTGGACAAACCAGAAGACTGTTGAAAAAATGTTTTGTGGACGGATGAGACCAAAGTAGAACTTTTGTGTTTAAATGAAAAAAGTTATGTTTGGAGAAAGGAAAACTGCATTAATTCCTGCAGAACTTTATCCCATCTGTGAAACATGGTGGCGGTAGTATCATGGTTTGGGCCTGTTTTGCTGCATCTGGACCAGGACGGCTTGTCATCATTGATGGAACAATGAATTCTGAATTATATCAGAGAATTCTAAAGGAAAAGGTCAGAACATCTGTCCATGAACTGAATCTGAAGAGAAGGTGGGTCATGCAGCAACACAATGACCCTCAGAACACAAGTGGTTCTACCAAAGAATGTTCAAGAAGAATAAAGTTCATGTTTTGGAATGGCCAAGTCAAAGTCCTGACCTTAATCCAATCCAGATGTTGTGGAAGAACCTGAAGCAGCTGTTAATGTGAGGAAACCACCAACATCCAGAGTTGAAGCTGTTCTGTACAGAGGAGTGGGATAAAGTTCCTCCAAGCTGGTGATCAACAATACTGGAAATGTTTAGTTGTAGTTATTGATGGGGGGGGGGGGGGTGGGGAGTGGTGTCACACCAGATACTGAAAGCAAAGGTTCACATACTTTTACCATCACAAATATGTAATATTAGATAATTTCTCTCAATAAATAAATGGCCAATAATATTTTGTCTCATTTGTTTAACTGTGTTCTCTTGATCTACTCTTAGGACTTGTGTGAAAATCTGATGATGTTTTAGATCATATATGCAGAAACAGAGAAAATTATAAAGAGTTCACAAACTTTCAAGCACCACTGTAAACATTTAAACTGGGTGTTTATAAGCAAACTTCCTCCTTCAATATGATGCTTCACCTCGGTCCTTCCACGTTTTAATGCATTAATCCACATTTAATACCCCCCCTCATTTATTTGATTGTTTTATTGACTGGATCCTTCAGAAACAGAACCTTTTCTCTAACAGGAGATTTCACTGCATCAAGTTAAGTTCAATAACTTGTCACACATTAATCACTTTAAAAACTCACATCTATATGCTAGGTTAACTGTGTTGATTAGTTTCTTTCTAGTATGTACGTCTTGGACTTTACCCTCTGTATTTCTACACGATCTTTTAACTTTTATCCGTACAATGCTTCAGAACCTGGATTATCTTGAACTGTAATCTCCATTTTCCAGGTTACAAAAAAAGAATGTGCATCTTACCAGCACGGGGCTGCGGGCGGTGGGCTGCAGGCTGGACAGGCGGCGGGCCAGCAGCGCTCGGTAGCTGCTCTCCGGGTCGTCCTCCAGGGCGACGCTGTCCGGCTGAGAGTCCTCCACTATCAGGCACGGGTTCTCCGGCTGAGGCAGGCTGGAGTCCAGTTCGCTTCCACTGGGTTCCATGGGGGTCGGTCAGGCCGAGGCCAGGAGGCGGGTTGTTGTTAGCTAACGGGGCAGCAGGGAGACAACGAAGACGGACATGTGAGCCTTCAGCAGGGTATTGTTGTTGTTACCTCACAGTAGCCGGCGTTGCATGTTAGCTACAAGCTACAAGCTAAGGGCTAAAGCTCCGCCCAACAACAAAGAGCGTGTTGCTCCGTTTCCCTTCCCGCTGAGGATCCAGTTCGAAGAATTCTCATCATTAACCACAACACCTATATTGATATTTACTGGTAAATAGAAGTTGAAACATTGATTCACATGTTTGATTTATAAACTAATATAGCTTGTCTTTAGGGACAGGAACACACCTATTCCAGAGCTCTGCCTCGCGGTAAAACAAAAGCGATTTGATTGGTTGAGCGTGGATATACGTCACACAAGGAAGTGAATTGGTTTTATGGTTAAAGGACTATTTCTAATTTAATTTACAGTGTAAATGGAATTACTAACATCTAACATTTTTCAGTCAGGTTATCTGGACAGTTTTTTTATTTTGTGCTGAACGTTTCGCCTTCGATCCGGAAGGCTTCATCAGTCAAGGAAACACACAACAAAACTGATTCTTCCCCCAACAGCTTACTCCAAAGTGGAACTAACCAGTTCTGCTTGTGATAAGCTGGTCTCTTTGGTACGCCCGCTCCTCCGTTGCCAGCCCTCTTCCTTGTTGACAGTCTTGTCAAACTGGTTGAAAACAACAAAGTCCATGCTCAATAATCCAGGTATACAATCCAACTGAGCATGCATCAGGATATACAATCCAACATTTTTCAGTCAGGTCATCTGGACAGTTTCTTTTTTTTTTTTTTGTGCTGAAACGTTTCGCCTTTGATCCGGAAGCAGCATGGACTTTGTTGGAATTACTAACAGTTAATTTGCAGATTCTCACAGCTAATTAACAAGAGCTTATTTACTATACATCTTCTAACAGCTAGTTTATATATATATATATATATATA
>NC_056499.1:49517053-49523966 GCF_014905685.2 Nematolebias whitei | reverse complement strand
TTCTTCTTTCGGCTGTTCCCTGCGTTAGGGGTCGCCACAGCGAACTAAGTCGCACGAAGACTTGGCAATTATTTTTACACCGGATGCCCTTCCTGCTGTCCTGATGCAACCACAGACCATCGAGCTACCACAGTCCTCTGTGTGGAGCAGAGAGTTGCCATCTAGGGCACCCAGAGGAACAGATGCTGGGGGTTAAGTGCCTTGCTCAAGGGCCCAAAGTGGGGCAAATGAGGGTGGGGGCAGGTGTGGGTACTTCAATTATCCAATCCACATTTTTTGATGTTGTCAGTACCGGGAATTGAATTGGCAATCTTCCGATCACAGGCCCACCTTCTCTAAACTCTGCACCACTACTCCCGAGTAGGAATGCGCGATATATATGGTACACGGTAGAAACGATAGAAATTTAACCTATGATAGAGATCTGTCTTCTACCGGCTAATCACTGTAATGCTGTGTCTGATGTAAAATCAGAGTTGTCAGTTTAATCGTTACTTTTTTTTTTGTTGAAAAGTGTGCATAAGTGGTGTTCAAGTGTAAAATCAGAGTTGTCAGATTTAATTGTTACTTTTTTTAATTGAAAACTGTAAGTAAGTGGTGTTAAGTCTTTTCTTCGAGAGCAAAGTAGCGAAGCTACAAGCTAACTATGGCCAGCTTGCCGTAGTGTTGCCGTATTCGGACGCATGCGCAAAACGCTGTGTTCCGTTGAAAGGTTTTTTTTTTCCGTCAAAAGTTAAAGTAAGCATTAGTCAGCTTTAGAGAAACCTGCTCTCTGATCATTGAAAATAATGCTGTGTTGTGTGATTTTACTGCGAGACCCTCTGGTCAAAGCCACAGAGGAAACTGGTCGCCATTTTATTGACACCAACTAGAGGGTTGGAGGGTTAAGTGTTTTCAGCGTGAACTTGCTGCTTTGTTGCTGTTCATTTCTGAAGTGAGAATACTGGAAACTGTTAAGAGTTAACATCATATTCTTTTGTTTAAAACATATGGCTAAAACTACATTTGATATCTTTTGCACTGTTTTGCACTACAAGAAAGAAGCCTAATACTTGATTTGTTTATTATTTAAAAACTCTCTGGCCCTAGTAGTGGAATTTTCTTAATTCAAAATAAATGATGGCAAAAGGACACCCTATGCTTTTTTTTCATTCCTATTGCAAGTTTTATACCAAAAACATATTGTGATAAATATTGTTATCGCCACCCTTCACAATACATATCGTGATGTGAATTTTATGCCATATTGCACATTCCTACTCCTGAGTTAAGAATATTTTATTTTATTTATGCAGCTACAGATATGTAAATCTGTAATGAGGAGGCTGTGGCTGACTAGTTAGAGCAGTTGTCCTCCAATGCAAAAGTTGGGGGTTCAATTCCATCAGCAGTCACATGCCAAAGTGTCCCTGCAAGACACTGAATCCCTCATTGCAGCCAATGTGTGTCCCATCGGTGTATGAATGTGATAAAGCTCTGTTTATTATTTGTATAGAAATAGTAGATTGCTGTATGAATGGGTAAATGAGTGCACAGATTGTAGTGTAAAGCACTTTGAGTATCTTGATAAGACAGAAAACCGCTATATAAGTGCAGTCCATTTAATTCATTTTTTAGATATTTCGTTAAACATACTAGAATGTCATAACATTTTTAAGTTGTTTAAGACCTGATAATTCTTCTTTTCTTCTCTACTCATCTACTTTTGTCAGTTTTCCTAATGAGACATGACTTGTTTTTCCTACTAGTGGTGCAAACAGCCAATGTAAAAAAAAAAAACATGAATCTTCAGAAAGACTGGAAAGCTTTTGCTCAAGACCGTTAAACATGACAAGTCTGATCTTTGAAAGCAAAATATTTTAGCTCAATTCTTTAAGGACAACAATGTTTTCTATCCTGCAGCACATCTATGGTTTTGTTTCCGAAAGTTCTGTTTTAGTAGAATGTATAGAGTCTTTGTGGACAGTATTTTTAAATGTGAGGACACACCAAGGTTTTTCATGGTATCCCGTGGAGCTCTGCCACCTGCTAAGATTAATCACGTCAAGGAGAGAAATCTGGGCCACTTCATTCCACAATGGGATTTCTGAGACCTCCGTGGGTCCCCATGGGGCTTTGAGGGACTTGGGCAAAATACGTATATAGGTTAACATTTTAATTTAAAATATCTTCAGCACAGCATTGCTGAGTTTTGTCTGCACTAATTATATTTAGCTGCTATCTTTAGACTTCCTTCATCAGTGTGATGAAGCTTAAAGATGGATCTAAAGAAATCTCAGAGTCTTCCTCATGAATATACATCTGGGCTAGTACAGGTTCATTCTATTCATCATTAACAGCATAATATGGTGCAGATTACCGTTTCCTGTTATCTAAAATGCATGAAAACATTTTCTGTGCCCATAGGCGACACACTAACTATTTGTAAAGGGGATGTGTCCCCTCACATTTAAAATATTTGTTTGGAACCCCCCACCCCCCACCACCACCACCACACACACACACAATTACCATGAAATATTAGTTCACCCAGCGCTGTTTCTATTTCTTCGTGAATGAATCCATTCCACTTGATTAATAGGAGAATACTCAAACCACTAAAAGTCCACTCCAGGTTTTCCTGGTTACCTACAACAACTCACCACACCACACAGTGTTTCCCCGATGTCACTTGGCTTAACAGGATGCTCATCTCTTCAGAGTTTTTGTTGACGAGGCGGGGAGAGGAGGGGAAGACACCTTTGTGTTGCCCCCAAGCTTAGCGCTACTTTAGTGTCAGCAGTTGTTGACCGGAGTGGGGGTTGTTAGGATGCTTGAGAGAAGCGGAGCGCTACGTCTGTAGCATCTTAGCTATTGCGTCTGCATTGCGCACCACTAGCTTAGCACTACGTTAGTGCTGGCAGTTGTCAACAGGGTGGGGAGGGTAGGATGCATGAGAAAAGTGAAGCGTGCTCTATTCACACAAGGAGAGCTGTTGGTCAGGCTACTTCTTGATGTGCCATGCTCTCTAAAATAGTTATTGAATCAAGTGTTTACAAATGTAGGTCAACGTAGATGTTTAACAACCCGTTAAAATACACAAAAAATGCAGGAAATGGCATCTATTTTAGTCAAAATCTTCTGGGAGAGGACACCCAGACCCCCACCAGTGTTTCCCCCCACAGTACAAATGCTTCTGACGCCCCTGTCTGTGCCAGCATTCTGACTGATATTAATCTCATTTGAACACGCGGTCATATAGAGTTCTTAAAATTGCTAAAATAATATATATGTTTTGGTTGTATGAGTTGATTTTTGAAGATTAATTTTTTTTCCCCTCAATATTATCACAACGTTGTCATCAACATCTGACAGTCTCTGTTTCCATGGAGACACCGTGTTCCAGTAACACCGCAGTCAAAGCTCGAGTAGATCACAGAGAAAACACAGAGCCCCCACCGTCTGATTGACTGAAGCTGCTGGAAATGTTAGAGTCTTTAGAATTAATCAAGTCGAACTAAACAACTGAGGACTGAAGGACTAACAGCATCAGTGGCGATGGCACCACAACAGTGCTCTCTAGATAAGAATGAATTAATAAAGATTGTATGGTTCTGAACTTTCTGAACTGCAGCCACACAAAGTGTGAAGACCTAAAAATATACCAAAAATTAGATAAAGTCCAATTTTGTAATAAAGCCCTTGAAAGATTTCTCTTTATTCCTCTGTGCCTGTCAGTTCAGGTGAACAGCGTGTTGTGGTACAGCTGTAATTGTGTCATACTCTTTTCATTTTCAGATCATGGCTCAGCCAGAGCTCCATGAGATGTACAAGGCTCGAGATATTGTTTTATAACTTAACCCTGCTTTAATCTTCTTCAAAAATGTATTCCTGACCTCTCTGGTGTGCTCCTTGGTCTTCATGATACTGTTAGACGACTAATGTTCAAACCTCTGAAGACTTCACAGTCGAAACTAAAACTACTCATCACAAGGTCAGGAAAACTAAAGAAAGAAAGAAGGAAACTTAATTCACATGTTTTTCTCATATGATTGTGCTGAAGTGCTGTTAAAGTAAAAAACACAAGCTAAATTTCTAAACAGCTGCCAAATATCATTTTTATCTACGGAAACAGCCTGAAAATAGGTCAACAGTGGCAATGACTATGGGAGAGCCGTTTGGGATGGAGAAGTTTGACATTTTTTTATATAACCTATCAATAATCATATATTTCTGATAGATTCCAATTTATAAATGTAAATAATGAATCTTCATCATACACCAAAGTTAGTCATGGAGTTCCTCAGGGTTCAGTGCTTCGACGAATACTCTTTACCTTATATATGCTTCCATTAGGTACAGTTGAATGCAATAAATTTTCATTATTATGCTGATGATACACAGTTATATTTGTCCATGAAACCCAATGAATCCAATCAGCTACTTAGACTACAAGTACGTCTTAAAGACATAAAGACATGGATGACCCTAAATTTTCTGCTTTTAAACTCAGACAAGACTGAGGTTTTGGTTTTTGGACTTGAGCAACTTAAGAATAATTTTTTCAGTCTTTCGCCCTCCTTGGATGGAATTAATTTAGCAATACTGACTCTCTCTTATCTCCTGAGAGCTACAGCATGCACTCTCAGGACATTATTACCTGCAGTGTTCCCTCAGTGAGGACTGAACTTGGCAAAAGGGCCTTCTCCTACTCTGCTCCTGTTTCCTGGAATATCTTGCCAAAAGATCTGAAGCTCTTGACCTTGACCTCTTTAAATGGCTTCAAACATCTGTTAAGTTCCTGGCAAGAACCAATGCAGACATGTTCCTGTTTTTAGTTTTCTAAACCGCTTTACAACCTAGCTGTTTTAGTTTTATTTTTTAATATCATTTTCTTTCATTTGAGCTTCTCAATTTACATGGTTTATTTTATGATTGTCTACTGTTGTCATCATTCTTTGTTAAAATCAGGTCTCTCTTGTAAATGAGTCCCTGAGGCTCAATGGGATTAACCTGTATAAATAAAGGTTGAATGAATGTACAACAATGAAATGTTTTGGGCCAGATAGCCAATTACTACTCACAGAAACAGCCCGAGGACAACCAAGGCCAAAGTGGTTTAGAAAAAAGGTTGTAAGCTCCATCATGCAGGTAGATAACAATAAAAAAGGTTAAATCATGTCATCTGGACCAGGTTCTCGAATGCTGCTTCAACCGTGTGTTCGTACTGCAGCCTTGCCTTTTTGACTTGGCATGTCTCCTAGGTGTTGCACTGCGAAAGCATTCATTCAACCTTTATTTATACAGGAAGTCTCATTGAGTCTCGAGGACTCATTCAGAGTTTTTGCTTGTGTGGCAGCTTGTGTCTTCATGGTTTGGGATCTTGTGGTTTTTGCACAGCAGTTATTTGTTAGGCGTACACTTGTTAGTTTGTGTCTGTTCCTTGTTAGCTTGGTGGTCTGTGGATGGCAGACACAGGTGTGTGGTTGAGCATGTGAGCTGTTGGTGGCAGCCTTGGCATTTCTTTTGTTCCTGGTTCTCTTTGCCCTTTTTGTGCAGGTTATGCATCGGATGTGTGTGGGCATTTTTCTCTTACAGTAGATTGTTGCAAGGGTGTGTTGATGCCCTTCAAGTTTTTTAGGGGATTCTGTAGTTGTGATTATTACCATTATTAATAGAAGTATTATGATGAGTATTATGATCACTGTCACTATTGTTGCTGTTAGTCACCATTTTAGTTCTATGTTCATTATTCATTCAAGATTCAACAAACAGATTCAAGAACAGTTTTTTCCCAAAAGCCATACCACACTGAACTCACACATGCACTGATTTAATAATCTAACCTTCCAAACCCCTGGACTTCTACTGTGCAATACTACTGACATTTCATACTCTCAATCACATTACCTCTTAACTACCTCACTAATATCCATAATGTGCAATATAATTGTGAAATACTTGTATTTTCTTTTTACTTTCATAGTGCTATTATATCTATATTGTGTTACATTTTGATATTTTTAGTGTGTTTTTCTTAAGCATGTTTTTGCACTGAAAAAATGGGAGTGGCTCTTAATTTCATTGTACTTGCGTATAATGACAATAAAGGCATTCTGATTCTGATTATTGCTGATACTAGATCATATGTGTCAAACTCAAGGACCGGGGGCCAAATGTGGCCCTCGTTGACATCTTATCTGACCCCCAAGATGATATGTGAAACGTAAAATACTTCTATCTCTTGAATTTTTTCAGTAATCTTTGATTATGATGCTGAAAGCACAACAGAGAACATCAAATGAGACCAATCCAACTTGTGTTGAGGAACCTGTGACCAAGAAAATATGTTGGGTATCTGATTTGAGTTAATGTAGATTCTGAAATTGGCCCTTAGTTTGAAAAAGGTTTTAATTCTAGCCCACTTTTGTAAGTGAGTTTGACACTCATGTACTAGATTCATTAAACCTTTATTTAGACAGGTAAATCCCATTGAGCCTCAAGGACTCATTTACATGAGAGACCAGATAATACTGGTTCTGCAGGTTATTATGACAAGTGACGCTTCATGTACAGATTATTGTCAGCAACTGCACTGCACACCAACACAAGTTGCAATTACAGATTTGACAAAAAGAAAAAAACTCCATTTTCAACATTTATTATAAATGGTGAATTCAGTCCATTCATCGCACAATAAGCAAAAACAAAGAAGGGGGTGGGGATCGGGGGAGAAAGAGCGCACCGATGTACCCTGTCACTGTGGGATATTTTTTGTTTTATGCTTGTCTGAGGCGGTGAAAAGGAGCTAATGCTGGCAAGTGCAGGAAGAGGAGTTTAATCCACAACCATGCACAATGTACGAGCAATGGAAAAACTGTGGCCAAACTGATAGGGGTAGCCAGTTTATTTATATATGTAAGTATGTATGTAT
>NC_056499.1:49511480-49516953 GCF_014905685.2 Nematolebias whitei | reverse complement strand
ATCAGCTGGTTTTGGTTGTCAGCAGCAAACTGGTTGATCCACTCTGAGAAGGTGCTATTTAAGAGACTGAGCTGAATACAGCACCTCAGACTGAGGAAGTCTCTTGGATGAGAGACGAAACGTTTCTAGATTTTTTTGCTTTGTTTTGTTTTTTGTTTTTTTTGAATGTCCAGAGGACCAGATTGAACTTTTTTGGATTTTTCTACCTGGATTATTGAGCATGCATCAGGAGACTGTGAAAAATCACATCATGTTGCTGCTGATCTGTTTCATGTTGCTGCTGATCTGTTTCATGTTGATGTGTTCATTCATACTCATCTGTTCACACAGACTCATGTTCGTGCTGCTTCGGCGTATTGTATTGTATTGCTTAGTGTATTTTTAGTTAATGTTTTTCTTTTACCTTTTATTGTTGGATGTAACTGGGACTCTGAGTACACAATCTTGTTCCGCCACATGTATCACATGGGGTACGAATGACAATAAACAAACACTAACTCTGACTCTCCATTGGCTCCCTGTCAAATCCAGAATACAATTCAAAATCTTACTTCTAATCTTCAAAGCTCTCAACAACATGGCTCCATCTTATATTACAGATCTTATTGTTTTATATTTCCTAACAGAGCACTTCTCTCTCATACTGCAGGTTTACTTGTGGTTCCTAGAGTTTCCAGAAGTAGAATGGGAGGAAGATCTTTCAGTTATCAGGTTCCTCTCTTGTGAAACCAACTTCCAGTTTCTTTCTGTGAGGCTAACACATTATCCAGTTTTAAAACTAGACAAGACTTTCCCTTTTGATGAATCCTTTAGTTAGGGTTGGATTGGGTTTCCTGAGCTATCCCTTAGTTATGCTGACCACATTTCCTCTCTCTGCTGTTGTCTTTACTTTCTCTACTCTACATGTTTGTATTTGTAATTATTTCTATCTTAACATGTTTGTTGTCTTTCCTCCTATAGAAAGTACACCTGGACCTGACATTCTGTGTCTGTCTCTCCTTCCTGTCCTCTCAAACCCAGTCAGTCAAAGCAGATGGACACTCGTCCTGAGCCTGATTCTGCTGGAGGTTTCTTCCTGCTCAAAGGGAGTTTTTCCTTTCCACTGTCTCCTTTGTGCTTGCTCAGGATGGGAGACGGTGACGAAGTGAAGAGTCAACACAATCTGTTGCTTCCTTAGATAGATAACTTTATTAATTGGATTTTATAATGTACAGGTATATGTCTGTTTTTGTTTAGTGCCCTGAGACAACTTCTGTTGTTGTAGGGGCAGCTGTGGCTGAGTGGTTAGAGCAGTCGTTCTCCAATGAGACAGTTGGGGGTTTGAATCCACCAGAAGTCACATGCTGAGGTGTCCATGGGCAAGACACTGAACCCCTCATAGCCTCTGATGTGTGTCACATCAGTGTATCAGAGTCAGAGTCAGAGATTCTTTATTGTCATTCGCACCTCATGTGGTACATGTGGTGGAGCGAAATTATGTACACAGGGTCCCGATTACATCCAACAATAAAATGTAAAAGAAAACAATGATAACATCTAAGATATGAACTAAGAAAAACATCAACTAAATATACACTAAGCACTAATAACATAAAAACATCACGTCGAACATCAGCACAAACCTGAACATGAGTCCGTGTAAGCAGATGCATGAGTCCGTGTAAGCAGATGCACACGCATGAACACATCAACATTGAAACAGATCAGCAGCAACATGAAACAGATCAGCAGCAACATGATATGGTTTTTCACAGTGATTATTCTGGTTAGAGATTCATGAGTCTAACAGCCTCAGGGTAGAAGCTGTTCCTCAGTCTAGTGGTTCTACACTTAATGCTCCTCAATCTCCTTCCTGAGGGGAGCGGGGCAAAAAGTGTGTGCGCTGGGTGAGTGAGGTCCTTCATGATGCAGGTGGCTCTCTTCCTGCATCTAGAGGTGTTGATGTCTGAGATGGTTGAGAGACTGACTCAAACATCTTCTGTGCAGCCTTCACCACTCTCTGCAAAGCTTTTCTTTCTGCAGCTGTGCAGCCTCCATGCCACATGTTGATGCTGGAGCACAGGATGCTCTCCACTGCACACCTGTAGAAGGAGGTGAGGACTGAGCTTCCCAGACCAGCTCGTCTCAGATAGATAATAAAAAGTAACCTTTTTCCAAGACCCATTTGTATCAATAACTTTCAATTAAACAAAAAATTGTCAAAACATCCATCCATCCATCCATCCATCCATCCATCCGTCCATCCATTATCTTCCACTTGTTCTGAAGTCAGATCTCGGGGGCAGCAGCTTGAGCAGGGAGGCCCAGACATCTCTTTCCACAGCCACCTCTTCCAGCTCTTCTGGGAGGACTCAGGATATTCCCAGGCGAACTGAGAGATGTAGTCTTTTCAGCATGTCCTGAGTCTTCCCCAGGGTCTCTTCCCAGTCGGACATGCCTGAAGCACCTCCCTTGGGAGGCACCCAGGGAGCATCCTTACCAGATGCCTGAACCACCTCAATTGGCTCCTTTCTTTGTTGAAACAACATCCTGTAAATTAGAGAAACAGCCACACTGAAAACATTTTCATTAGTTTATGTTTTTCAGATGTCTGGTGGTTATTTGGAGGTTTTGAGTGTGTACACAACTTGCTGCGGCCTCTGTTCTCTCAGTGCAGGATGAATGCATCATCATCTCAGATGACTGACTGTTTCCACTGCATGTCACACAGCTGTTGGTTTAGATGCTCGACCTGCCGCACCCTTTATCTCCAGACTTTTCATTCTCCTGAACATCTCTGCTGTTCCAGGCCTCTGTCGCTCCTCCCTCCTCCTCACATCATCCCTGTTAATCCCTCATACACGCTCACAGCAGCTGGCAGAGTGGTATGGTTTCATCATGAACTATAGATTAAAGTATTTCAGAGAAGTATACCTGCTGCTGATGTGTTGTTTGTTACGCATGATGTAGGTATGACTCAACAAACTGGGAATAAAAACATGCAAATACCCACATACAGCAAGTTTAAAGAAACCTCAAGTTCAGTCTAAGTATGTACAACACAACTTCCATCCATCCATCCGTTTTCTTTACCCGCTTATTCCATTTTGGGTCACGGGGGTCGCTGGTGCCCATGTCCAGCAATCACTGTGCGAGGGGCGGGGTACACCCTGGACGGGTCGCAAGTCCATCACAGGGCCACATAGAGACAAACAACCATTCACTCTCTCACTCACACCTAGAGACAATTTAGAGTTACCAATCAGCCTAACATGCATGTTTTTGGACTGTGGGAGGAAACCGGAGTACCCAGAGAAAACCCACGCATGCACGGAGAGAACATGCAAACTCCACCCAGAAAGGCCCCTGGACCGGGGTTTGAACCAGGGACCTGCTCGCTGAGAGGCAGCAGCTCTACCAGTTGCGCCACCGTGCTGCTCCGTACAACACAACTTACTACTTGTAAAATATTTGTAGCTGAATCTTTTCTTCCAGTCCAGCATGTGGTTCAGATTTAAATATTTAAGCTTTTTTTTAGTTTCTCCTACTGAGTACATTTTCCATGACTTGATATTAAAGACTTCCTCTTTATCATCCTTTCATTGTCTAATTTCTGAAACATTCAGCATTTTCTTTTATTTGCATCTAAATGGTACAAAATTAACATAAAAGAAAAGTTTAAATGCTGCGTGGGAGCGAGCGATTAGAAGTCTAATTAGTCCTCTAAAACTATCTATACAAATGAAAACACATTATAAATTAAAAACAGCATTTCTTGAAGGAATGCATCTCCCCTCCTGGATGCCAGCATTGCCTGATCTGTCAGCCTTTAGCACAAGGCTGCGAGAAGTGTGGTGTGGATGATGCTGCAGTGATTCCAGAGGACATCTGTGGCCAAATGAAAAAAGTGCAAAATTAATTTTAACTAGTGTTACATACATTTACATTCCAAAAAATATTTTGATGTTGAGTTGAAAATTTGTTACTGCACTAAACGTAGCTTGATAACCATCATTGAACAGGATGGAGACAGACTTGGTTCTGTTCAGCTCAGATGATGTTTGGGGAAGGTTTAGGAGGGAACACAAACCTTCAGTGTGTGCTCGGCACAGTATCATGCAATGTTGGATTTCATAAAGACATCACACACTGTAAGGATGTTACTTTTCTGTGGCCCGGTGTGTCTGTTTCCCTCGTGCTCCTCATTAGTTTCCATTGTTGCCACCTGTGTCTCGTCCCAGCTGTTTGTCATCATGTCTCGTCTTCTCCCAGTATTTAAGCAGTCCTATTCTGTCTTGTCCTTTGTCGGGTCGTTCTTCGTTGGGTACGCTTCCTTGGGTCTCCTGGGTCTCTCTTTGTCTTCCTGGTTCCTCGAGTTCCCCGTGTCTCCTGAGTTCCCTGTGCCTCCTTCCTTGTTTATGTAAGTTTTGCTGCCCCGTCAGCTTATTTTTTTTGTACTTTTCATTTATCATTAAAAACCTATTTTTGTATATCTGCCGAGTTGAGTCCCTGTTCTGCACTCTGGGTTCGCTCCGACCACAAATCCTAACACACACAAGATCCTACTGTGTGATCCATGCCAACAGCAAATGACTCACATGTTTTGGAGCTGTCCCTCCATGGAGAGATTCTGCTCTGAAACATTTCTGACATTGATGTAACTGCAGAGGACATCTCTCCTAATGCCCGGTCTTGTTTGTAGGCCTGCTTCATTCACACTGGAGGCAAATGTGTCCCAAATTCGATTTTTTTTTTTTTTTGGCCTCACAGTGGCTCAGTTGGTAGAGATAATGGCTCTCAGCATGAAGGTCGCTGGTTCAAATCTCGGCCCGGGGCCTTTCTGGGTGGAGTTTGCATGTTCTCTCCGTGCATGCGTGGGTTTTCTCTAGGTACTCCAGTTTCCTCCCACTGACCAAAAACATGCATGTTAGACTGATCGGTAACTCTAAATTGTTTCTAGGTGTGAGTGAGTGAGAGAGTGAATGGTTGTTTGTCTCTATGTGTCCCTGTGATGGACTGGAGACCTGTCCAGGGTGTACCCCAACCCTCACAGTGTTTGCTGGATATGGGCACCAGTGACCCCTGAGACCCAAAAAGGAAGAAGCAGGTAAAGTTAATGGTGTCATGATCGGGTGGTGGGTGAGACCCAAATGCAAGCAGGACACTAACGGTGTCACAAAAAGTTGTTTAATTTACAAAAAAAGCAATAACAAACATATACTGTATGGTTGAACATGTAAAATCACATACACACACACAAACAAACAGGTCTGAGCAAATAATTGGAATTGAGCATTAAGACTTCTGAAAGCAAAGTTGTCTCAGGGCACTTTACCAAAACATTCACATACATAGAAAAGCCAATTAGTAAAGTTCTCTATCTAAGGAATCCAGCAGACAAGTTGAATCTTGGCTTCGATGCAGTCTCCCATCCTGAGCAAGCACAGTGGCAACAGTGGAAAGAAAAAACTCTCTTTTAAAAGGAAGAAACCTC
>NC_056499.1:49509872-49511380 GCF_014905685.2 Nematolebias whitei | reverse complement strand
TGTGTGTGTGTGTGTGTATATGTGTATATATGTGTGTGTATATGTGTGTGTGTGTGTGTATATGTGTATATATGTGTGTGTATATATATATATATATGTGTGTGTGTGTATATATATATATATATATATATATATATATATATATACATTTGTACATATATAGGCCACACTTGTCTATAAGTTGCAAGTGTCCACGTTGGAACATGAGATATATACAAACCGGATTCCAAAAAAGTTGGGACACTAAACAAATTGTGAATAAAAACTGAATGCAATGATGTGGAGATGGCAAATGTCAATATTTTATTCGTAATATAACATAGATGACAGATCAAAAGTTTAATCTGAGTAATTGTAACATTTTAAAGGAAAAATATGTTAATTCAAATTTTCACAGTGTCAACAAATCCCAAAAAATTTGGGACAAGTAGCAATAAGTGGCTGAAAAAAGGAAATTGAGCATATAACAAACAGCTTTGGAAGACCAGTTAACACTAATTTGTTCAATTGACAATATGATTGGGTATAAAAAGAGCTTCTCAGAGTGTCAGTGTCTCTCAGAAGCCAAGACGGTAAGAGGATCACCAATTCCACCATTGTTGCGCAGAAAGATAGTGCAGCAATACCAGAATGGTGTTACCCAGCGTAAAATAGCAAAGACTTTTAAGTTATCATCATCAACCATGCATAACATCATCAAAAGATTCAGAGAATCTGTAACCATCTCTGTGCGTAAGGGTCAAGGCTGTAACACTCTACTGGATGTTCGTGATCTCTGGGCCCTTAAACGTCACTGCACCTCAAACAGGAATGCCACTGTCAAGGAAATAACAGAATGGGCTCAGGAATACTTCCAGAGCCAAGTCAATGTGTACATTTAAGAAAAAGATCAAAACTGAATTGTTAAAAAAAATATATATGAAGTAGCTTAGTGTGTGTTTTGTATTAGAATTAGAAAAATTAGAAAGAGTTATTCATTTTGTTCTGTTACTTGAAGATTATTATGTCTGAAATAATTGTTTGAAAAAGGGGCAGATACAATAAGATTTTTCTTCTTTTTGCTGCCTTTCATTTTAAATCTTTTGTATCCTTTTTTATATTGTTATGGAATTGTTTTGTACTTTTTTTAAAT
Organism: Nematolebias whitei; assembly: GCF_014905685.2. NCBI lineage: Eukaryota > Metazoa > Chordata > Actinopteri > Cyprinodontiformes > Rivulidae > Nematolebias > Nematolebias whitei. The sequence goes on along the minus strand of NC_056499.1, from coordinate 49,510,248 downwards.
GAATAAACTATATACCATACCAATACTTCCAGAAAGCATTGTCAGTGAACACAATCCACCGTTGCCAGCTGAAACTTTACAGTGCAAAGAGGAAGCCATTTCTAAGCAAGCTCCACAAGCTCAGACGTTTGCACTGGGCCAGGAGTCATTTAAAATGGAGTGTGGCAAAATGGAAGACTGTTCTGTGGTCAGATGAGTCACGATTTGAAGTTCTTTATGGAACACTGGGACACCATGTCATCCGGACCTTAGAGGACAAGGATAACCCAAGTTGTTATCAACGCTCCGTTCAGAAGCCTGCATCACTGATGGTATGGGGTTGCATGAGTGCTTGTGGCATGGGCAGCTTGCATGTCTGGAAAGGCACCATTAATGC
>NC_056499.1:49487304-49509772 GCF_014905685.2 Nematolebias whitei | reverse complement strand
CAGATGAGTCACGATTTGAAGTTCTTTATGGAACACTGGGACACCATGTCATCCGGACCTTAGAGGACAAGGATAACCCAAGTTGTTATCAACGCTCCGTTCAGAAGCCTGCATCACTGATGGTATGGGGTTGCATGAGTGCTTGTGGCATGGGCAGCTTGCATGTCTGGAAAGGCACCATTAATGCAGAGGACTATGTTCAGGTTCTAGAACAACATATGCTCCCATCTAGACGTCATCTCTTTCAGGGAAGACCCTGCATTTTTCAACACGATAATGCCTGACCACATTCTGCAGCAATCACAACATCATGGCTACGTAGGAGAAGGATCCGGGTACTGAAATGGCCAGCCTGCAGTCCATATCTTTCACCTATAGAGAACATTTGGCACATCATAAAGAGGAAGGTGCGACAAAGAAGGCCCAAGACAATTAAACAGTTAGAGGCCTTTATTAGACATGAATGGGAGAGCATTCCTATTTCTAAACTTGAGAAACTGGTCTCCTCTGTCCCCAGACGTCTGTTGAGTGTTGTAAGAAGTAGGGGGGATGCCACACAGCGGTAAAAATGGACTTGTCCCAACTTTTTGGGGGTTTGTTGACGCCATGAAATTTGGAAACAACAGATTTTTTCCTTAAAATGATACATTCTCTCAGTTTAAACTTTTGATCTGTGATTTGTGTTTATTCTGAATAAAATATTAGATGTTGGCACCTCCACATCTTTGCATTCAGTTTTTATTCACAATTTGTTTAGTGTCCCAACTTTTTTGGAATCCGGTTTGTACACAGAAAGATTTTTGAAAACTTTTAATTAAATACGTACTGGTACACAAATATGCACCTTTTTTTTTTCTGGAACGTGTCTGTAACGTGGCTGGTTTAAAAAAAAAAAAAAAAACAGTAGTCTACCAGGAAGTCATTGATCGCCATCTTCACCTTCCTCTTGCACACTGCGCAGAAGGAAAGAGGATGGAGGACAACTTGTGCTGTCCTCTTCATTACGCAGCAGCCTTTCAAAACCCGTTACACTGCTCTGCTGTCAGGATCCACTGCAAGACTTGATCAGAAATTGCACTTTGCTTGCAGCCAGTTTGAAGCATGGAGCTCGTTAACCCGTGAAAAAAATTCATCCATAAATTAGCCGCAGCATTGTGTAAGCTGTAGTGTTCAAAGCGTTTGAAAAAAGTAGCAGCTTATAGTCTGGAAATTATGGTACGTTCCTCAAAGTCTTTGCATATATTTTTACAATTGTTTTGTTGTTTTTACATGATTCGCAGCAGGAACGCAAGAAGACACATCCACCACAGCAGTGTTCCCACCTCGTGGGTGCACTGCAACAGGTACAGCAGTCTCCAGGGTTTTGTTTGGTGTTGGCATTAACGTTTCTAGTGGCAGGGTGGTATTAACAGAGTGCCAGTTAATGTTTCCAGTGGGCTGATGTGCACGTTTAACAGCTTCTGCAGTCAGAAAGTGTTTTAAGTTTGGGCTTGACTATATCCTGTAAATGTGGTATGTCACACTTGTTCCCTCGTTGGTTCTTGCTGTTCTGTGGATCACTAGGATTCTCATTTTTCTGCTAACACTGAGAGGCAGCAGAGGAGCTTCATGGTGGTGTGGGTTTTATTGTCTGGCCTTACGCTTTTCTCAACTGCTGGAAACTCCTGGATGATTTGGTGCTTATTGTTGGCTGTTGGCAGCTGAGAGAAACCGTTTTTATTTATCGGGAACACATCTCTTTGAAATACACACACAGTACGCTATCCTTCTCCACCCTCCTGTATTTGTACGCTTGCTTTTCTCTCCAAGCTCTTACTTCCCCTCTTCTCTCTCATATTTCAGACCTTTTTCCTCCTCTCTCTTCCAAAGCTTGAACCTACTGTTTCTTGTTTTTCGTACTGCTCCCTCCTCATCCCTCCTCGTCCACTCGTTCTCCCTCTTCTTCCTCAGAGCCCTTGGAGGAACACCATGTGGCCCAGTTGTTGAGGCGTTTTTCCACCGACCTCAGTTTGGGCCGCCGCCAACTTCCTCTGGACCGGGCGCTGGCCCACCACCTCCACCAGTGCTCCTACCACCTCCGCCTCTTCCGAAACTGGCTCGTCTCCGGCCAGGACCCCATAGAGTACCTCCACGGTCAGCCCCTGGCCCCACCCTCTATATCCCAGCTTTATTCTCTGATTAACCTCTGCTTGCGGTCTCCTTGGGACTGTGCTTGCTCTGTGGTTGACTCATGCTTTGCCTCCTAATGTTTCTGCATGCTTGCCTGTTTCTGTCATGCAGATTGCAAGCTGTAGTCGTGTGAGCTGTTTGGATTTTTTTGGCCCTTTTTTCAGAAAACTGCTGCAATCACCACATTTTCCCATTTGTCTGGCCGGTCCATAATAATCTTCAGTTTGAATAAAGTCGTTTCAATTTTTTCTTTCAACAGTAACCACAGAATGAGTCATGACAGTTTTAATCTGTCATGGAAAAAACACCCTCTTTTAATTTTAGGGCTTTTACCTATCAAGCTATATTTTTTGTTTTGTTTTTTTAGGCTGCTCCTTTCTGTAGGGGTCACAACAGCGATTGATCTCTCATAAAAGATTTGGCAATAGTTTTATGCTGAATGTTCTTTCTAACACAATGTGAGCTCAAACCTGCAGCCTCAGGATTACAAGATTACGGCACTTAACTACTGAGCTACCAGGGCCCCAGGCTTTTATACATTAATAAAAGTCTGTTTTGGATTGATTTTCTTTTTTAGAACACATTTTAAAAAACATATAACAAAATGCCCTCCTACCCGACTCCTCCCATACTGGATCAGCTACACAGACAAGCATACATTAAACATGCATTAAATAGGCACTGACAAACTTTTGATATAAGATAAAAATGGTTGCCAAGTGTCCCAAAATCTCTCAACAGATCCTTTCAGTGTGTATCTAATCTTTTCCAAATTAAAATGACTCATAACTTCTCTTATCCAGTGTTAATATGCCTTGAGATGCGGATCCTTCCATCGACATAAAATAAGTCTCCTGGCTAGAAGAGAGCCAAAAGCAATCATATTATTCTCATACTTGCTGAAGGATGCATCCACAGGGACACCCCCCCCAAAAAAAAAAAAACAAAAACAGTGAGATTAACGGTGACAGGTACACAGTTTTTTCACATATCCCAGAGAAACTATCAAAAATAGATTGCCAATAGGTTCACAGCTTTGGACAAGTCCAGAATCTGTGTAAAGGCTCCAGTATACTCCCGCGTCCTGTCAACCGCGCAGAAATTGTGCGCACTGTGCGCAGAGGGTTGAGACTTCATGCTCGAGCGTCCACCCTGAGCGGCTGCAGAGCAGCTCCGCAGACAAGGGGCATTTACCTTTTGGACAAATTGAGCTGACACACCTACTAGATTGATTGACAGGTAAAAAAAAAAAAAAAACGAGAGCTGGCACCCCCAGCCACAGTGGTGTTCTATGTTTATATGTTGTTAATAAAAAGTTCTAAAAAAAAAAAACAGGGAGCGCTGGCCCTGCAACCCACACATCAGACCAGCCCACCAGGAAATCTCCAGACCCTCCCGCAGCCACGCTGGACATGATTTTAATTCGCTCGTGACAAATTCCTTAATTTCTCACCATTTCAGTCATTGCATCAACGGAGGAGGAAGAGATTGCTTGCCTTTTGGGAAAAAAAAAAAAAAAAGGCCAGATCAGTGATGAAGAAGGGGAATTTAATACATACATACAAAACAGCTGTCGCTGGGCAGTTTATTGCGCAATACCGAGTACTCGTACGTTGTCGTAAAAATTGTGCTTTGCACGGACATGCCCTGCGGGCGTCCGCTTTGACTTTAATCCGGTACGCGTGGATTGACGTACGCGGGAGTATACTGGGGGCTTAAGAGCATAGCTGGAGTTTGTTTACAGTGATTACATGCAGGATCCAGGTCAGCTTTGATCTTGGACAGCTTGCCTTTGGACCAGTGCAGTCAGTGCACCACCTTGAATTGATTTACATGTCTCAGAAAGATGAATAAATGTTCTGAATGATCTTTCTCCAGACTGAGTCTGATATGGATTCCTCCAGGTCTGTTTCCCATTTCAGTTTAAGACGGTCCAAGCTAGTCTCATGGTATGAACTGAGCAGTGTATAGATCTTGTTGAGAGCCCCCTTAGTGTCAGACCTGTACTCCAAAGTCTTAACCACAAAATGTTTTGAGGGGTACAAAGGAAAACAATCAGGCTTTTATACATTAGGACATTGTAAAAAATGACCCAGTCTTTCTTTAAAACTTAACAGAAACACAACAGATTCCATCAGGTCATTATTTAATAAACAAAAACAAACAAACAAAAAAGTAAAGATGCATGTGAAGAACACCAAATCCCTGATCCAGCAGCTTGTATAATCTCCTGTTCTGGACCAGATGTTAGTTCTGGACTTTGACTTGACTGTTGTAGCACATTGATTCTTTTATTTATTGATTGATTGTTCTTTTGTAGATTTTCTGTTGTGTTTGGGCTCATTGTTCAGTTGCATTGTGACCTGGTTTAGCTTAAGCTGTTAGATGTTCTACTTTTGGTCTACAGAGGAGTTCATAGGTGGCTGTGGCTGAGTGGTTAAAGCAGTTGTCCTTTAATGCAAGAGTTGTGGGTTCAATTCCACCAGTAGTCCATGTGTTGAAGTGTCCCTGGGCAAGACACTGAACCCGTCATTGCCTCTGATATGTGTCCCATCAGTGTATGAATATGATAAAGCTCTGATTATTATTTATACAGATATAGAATCAGAATGCTTTTATTATCCTTGTACAGTGAAGTACAACAAAATTACTTTCCGTACAGCCGTCCTAAAGATGGACAGAAGTGTACAGGGGCTGCAGCTTCAACGATGCACTGCCCCTGTTAAAAGGGAAGAAAAACATAAAGAGAGAGGTATAAAAAAAAAAGATCTCTCGCACTGTGTCCTTGACAGGGTATGGTTTGAAGCATCAAAAAAATTACCACAGCAAAGCAACATACAGTGAGGAAAATAAGTATTTGAACACCCTGCGACTTTGCAAGATCTCCCACTTAGAAATCATGGAGGGGTCTGAAATTTTCATCTTAGGTGCATGTCCACTGTGAGAGACATAATCTAAAAAAAAAAAATGGAAATCACAATGTATGATTTTTTTTAAAATAATTTATTTGTGTGTTACTGCTGCAAATAAGTATTTGAACACCTGCCCATCAGCAACAATTCTGGCCCTCAAAGACCTGTTAGTCCACCTCTAAAAAGTCCACCTCCACTCCACTGATTATTCTGAATTAGAAGCACCTGTTTGAGGTCGGTAGCTGCACAAAGACACCTGTCCACCCCACACAATCAGTAATACTCCAACTACTAACAGGGCTAAGACCAAAGAGCTGTCCAAAGACACCAGAGACAAGAATGTAGACCTCCACAAGGCTGGAAAGGGCTATGGGGCAATTGCCAAGCAGCTTGATGAAAAAAGATCAACTGTTGGAGCAAATATTAGAAAATGGAAGAAACTAAACATGACTGTCAATCTCCCTCGGACTGGGGCTCCATGCAAGATCTCCCCTCATGGCTTGTAAGTGATCCTAAGAAAGGTGAGGAATCAGCCCAGAACTACACGGGAGGAGCTGGTCAATGACCTGAAGAGAGCTGGCACCACTGTTTCCAAGGTTACTGTGGATAATACACTAAGACGTCATAGTTTAAAATCACGCATGGCATGGAAGGTTCCCCTGCTTAAATTTGCACATCTCCAGACCCGTCTTAAGTTTGCCCATAAACATTTGGATGATCCAGAGGAGTCATGGGAGAAAGTTCTGTGGTCAGATGAGACCAAAATAGAACTTTTTGGTCTTAATTCCACTCGCCGTGTTTGGAGGACGAAGAATGATGAGTACCATCCCAAAAACACCATCCCTACTGTGAAGCATGGGGGTGGAAGCATCATGCTTTGGGGGTGCTTTTCTGCACATGGGACAGGATGACCTCACTGTATTAAGGAGAGGATGACCGGGGCCATGTATTGTGAGATTTTGGGGAACAACCTCCTTCCCTTAGTTAGAGTATTGAAGATGGGTCGTGGCTGGGTTTTCCAACATGACAATGACCTGAAACACACAGCCAGGATAACCAAGGAGTGGCTCCGTAAGAAGCATATCAAGGTTCTGGAGTGGCCTAGCCAGTCTCCAGACCTAAACCCTATAGAAAATCTTTTGGAGGGAGCTCAAACTCCGTGTTTCTCAGCGACAGCCCAGAAACCTGGCTGATCTAGAGAAGATCTGTGTGGAGGAATAGGCCAAAATCTCTGCTGCAGTGTGTGCAAACCTGGTGGAAAACTACAGGAAACATTTGACCTCTGTAACTGCAAACAAAAGCTACTGTACCAAATGTTAACATTGATTTTCACAGGTGTTCAAATACTTATTTGCAGCAGTAACACACAAATAAATTATTTTTAAAAATCATACATTGTGATTTCTGTATTTATTTATTTATTTTTTAGATTATGTCTCTCACAGTGGACATGCACCTAAGATGAAAATTTCAGACTCCTCCATGATTTCTAAGTGGGAGAACTTGCAAATTCGCAGGGTGTTCAAATACTTATTTTCCTCACTGTAAACAGACATAATACATATACGTGTGGAATGGGTAGGGGGTGGGGGTCCCAGCATGGCTTCCAGGTGAGCGACGCAGCCCTTGACACCTTCGCATCTCCTAGAGTGCTGCACCAGGGGAGACTCCAGGAATCAATGACATACCCAGCTGTGTGGGTCCTTTCAGGGCATGAGGGCTCTCCAGCACCCTGTCGTCTGGTGGAAAAAATTATAATTTGCATTGAGGGACCAACTGACCAAATCCTTAATACTTTTTGATTCAGAAGGTGTGTAAAGAGAGGCTCTGGGGTTGACAGGACAAGAGAGCAAAAGCAGGAGGGAGGGTAAAAGCAACTGTTTTCATCGAAGGCGAAAGAGAGAATAGAGTGCTGTATGAATGTGTACATGGGGGCACAGACTGTGTTGTAACGTGCTTAGAGTATCTTGATAAGATAGAAAGGCGCTATTTAAGTACAATCCATTTGCAGTCTATTCATGGTGGATTCGATGCCTGCAACGTTTCAAAGTCCTGAGGCTACAAAGCAAGTCCAAACCTTCAGTCCCCACACCCCATGCTGACAGATGGTATGAGGTGTGCTGATTTGCTGTGTGTGGTTGTCTTCAGACATGTTGCTGTGCATTATGGGTGCACATTTTTACTTTGGTCTCATCCGTCCAAAGGACGTTGTTCCAGAAGTCTTAATGTTTAGAAGACGTTCTCCTTCAACCCTTCTAAACAAGCCAGATCGGTTCACCATTTTTTTTTTCAGATTGTCCTGTCATTTAACCTGCTAACTGACCTTTGTAGAATCTGAAATGCAGTTTTGGGTTAGGTTTTTAACTTTTTTATTTTTTTAATTTCTCCGATGCTTGCATGGTCTGATCCAGGGGTGAACTTGGGGCATGGGTCCTTTATTTGGAAAAGTCATTCTAATTCTTAGACAGCAGCTGTTGACATGCGTGTCTTTCCTCTTTGGCATTTTGTTAAAACACAATGCCAAAGCTTCAGATCAACAAACTGCTGATCTGAAGCAACACGTGTTTTTTGTTTCTTTGTTTCGTATTTTTTTGTTTGTTTGTTTCGTTTTTGTTCTTCTAAGAATCAATCAGTGCATTGCTTCTTTCCTGTTCAAGTCCTACAAAAAGCAAGAATTGACTAGTATTTTTTTGTTTTTGCAAACAGTTTTTTTTTTGTTTTCATTTTAGCTTCACTTTTGTTTAATAAATGACACAGTGTAATCTGTGTGTTTTAGTTCACTTGAGGTTAAATTAGATTAATTTTAGAACCTGGTAAAGATCAGATAATTTATATTGTGTTCTCATGCATCAAACGCTAGAATTAAATGGAGTGGGTTTTTTTTATTACTATAAAATTAATTCAACCTTTATTTAGACAGGTAAATCCCATTGAGCCTCGAGGACTCATTTACAAGAGACCTGATTTCAACAAAGAATGATGACAACAATGGACAACAGCGACAACAATAAACAGTTATAAAAAGTCATACAATTGTTTTTTTATTTGTTTGTTTTTGGGGTTTTTTTACAAATAGGATGGCTAAAAAAAAAGTAACAAAAAATAGCTAAAAAACAGGCAAATGTAGAAAACTAAAAACAGGAGCATGTCTGCATTGGTCCCTGCCAGGAGTCCAACAGATTCTTAAAGCCACTTAGAGAGGTCAAGGTCGAGAGCTTCAAATGTTTTTGTAAGGTATTCCAGGAAACAAGAGCGGAGAGTAGGAGAAGGCCCTTTTGCCAAAATAAAATAATTTATCTTTCAGATAATAAGAATAAACAAAGAGTTTTTAAATCTCAGATATACTGACATCTTTGTCATAACATTCGAGGCTTATATAGAGCCATGTAAAAATAAAAATAGTTGATTTACTAAACATACGATGCACTGAAGAGCTGGCTCAGGTTTGTAAACATTCTTTCTTTTTGAAAATAAAATGAGTTTGTGTTACTTTATATCTAAGGTAATGCAACACCGTGTTTCTGACATTAATTCTGTTGGTATGCCATGTTTCTACAGTAGCCCAGAAAAGACAAACCAGTCATTGATCCAAGGAAAGACAGCCTGTGTTTTTAGTACCCTTTAACATGCTGTGTCTGATAAACTGACAATTTAACACTTCATGTGTAAATCCAGACTTTGTTCTTCATTTTGCTTTCTCTGGATTCAGTTTAAAAATAACACAAACACCAACCAGTTAAAAAATAGATACAATCTTCAGGACAAAGGGTTCTGTTCTACTTTTACTAAAATCTTCCATTTTAACAATGTGAAAGTTGCCAAGCAATTCTTTGCATCCACTACAAAAAGACCAGATAAAATATATATTTTAGACATACAAAAATCAAACCCCTTAAGCCTCCCTGGTAAGGTCTATTCGGGGGTTCTGGAGAGGAGGGTCCGTCGAACCTCGGATTCAGGAGGAGCAGTGCGGTTTTCGTCCTGGTCGTGGAACACTGGACCAGCTCTACACTCTCAGCAGGGTCCTGGAGGGTGCGTGGGAGTTTGCCCAACTTGTCTACATGAGCTTTGTGGACTTGGAGAAGGCGTTCGACCGCATCCCTCGGGGAACCCTGTGAGGGGTACTCTGGGAGTATGGGGTACCGGGCCCTTTGATATGGGCTGTTAGGTCCCTGTATGATCGGTGTCAGAGCCTGGTCTGCATTGCCGGCAGTAAGTCGGGCTTGTTCCCAGTGAGAGTTGGACTCCACCAAGGTTGCCCTTTGTCACCGATTCTGTTCATAACTTTTTTGGACAGAATTTCTAGGCGCAGCCAAGGTGTTGAGGGGATCTGTTTTGGTGGCCTTAGGATTGTTTCTCTGCTTTTTGCAGATGATGTGGTCCTATTGGCTTCATCAGATTGTGATCTACAGCTTTCGCTGGAGCGGTTTGCAGCCGAGTGCGACACAGCCGGGATGAAGATCAGTTCCTCCAAATCCGAGGCCATGGTCTTGAGCCGGAAAAGGGTAGAATGCCCTCTCTGGGTCAGGGAGGAGGTCCTGCCCCAAGTGGAGGAGTTCAAGTATCTTGGGGTCTTGTTCACGAATGAGGGAAAAATGGAACGTGAGATCGATAGGCAGATAGGTGCAATGTCTGCAGTGAAGCGGGCGCTGTACCGGTCTGTTGTGGTGAAGAGAGAGCTGAGTCAAAAGACGAAGCTCTCGATTTCCCAATCAATCTATGTTCCTACCCTCATCTATGGTCATGAGCTTTGGGTTGTGACCGAAAGAACGAGATCTCGGATACAAGCGGCCGAAATGCGTTTTCTCCGCAGGGTATCTGGGCTCTCCCTTAAAAAAAGGGTGAGAAGCTCGATCATCTGGGAGGGACTCAGAGTAGAGCCACTGCTTCTCCACGTCGAGAGGAGCCAGTTGAGGTGGCTCGGGCATCTGTTTAGGATGCCTCCTGGACGCCTCCCTGGTGAAGTGTTCCGGACACGTCCCACCGGGGGGGGGGGACCCAGAGGAAGACCCAGGACATGCTGGATGGACTATGTTTCTCGGCTGGCCTGGGAACGCCTCAGGATTCCCCTGGAGGAGCTGGCCCAAGTGGCTGGGGAGAGGGAAGTCTGGGCCTCCCTACTTAGGCTGCTACCCCCACAACCCGACCCCGGATAAGCGGAAGAAAATGGATGGATGGATGGACGGATGGATGGACAAAAATCAAGTCAAGTGTATTACATGTTATTTAACCCTTGGGAAAACCATCCATCCATCCATCATCTTTACCCGCTTATTCCATTTTGGGTCACGGGGGGTCACTGGTGCCCAAATCCAGCAGTCACTGTGTGAGAGGCGGGGGACATCCTGGACAAGTCTCCAGTCCATCATAGGGACATATAGAGACAAATGAGACAAACAACCATTCACTCTCTCACTCTCACCTAGAGAAAATTTATAGTTACCAGTCAGCCTAACATACGTTTTTGGTCTGTGGGAAGAAACTGGAGTACCCGTAGAAAACCCACGCATGCACGGAGAGAACATGCAAACTCCACCCAAAAAGGTTCCAGGCCGAGATTCGAACCAGCGACCTTCTCACTGAGAAATAACAACATTGAGCAATCTTTGGGAATTTCAGCCACATTTTTTTGGTCCGTTTTTATTTATTTATGGTGTAGTCAATAAATGGGCTGTGGTAGCTTGGTGGTTAGTCTTGTAATCCTGAGGTTGTGGGTTCAAGCCCAGGCTGGGTCAGGAATGGCATCCGGCGTAAAACAAATTGCCAAATATTTCACGTGAGCTTGTGCGCTGTGGTGACCCCCTGAAGAAGGGAGCAGCTGAAAGAAACTTACTTTTTTTTTTGTTGTAGTCAATAAACACTTTTTCAAATACTCTGCAAACCTCACTGTAACTTTTAACACTCTCATATTCCTTAGAGGAAAAGTAGGCCACATTGAAATGCACTGTAAATACAACTTTTAATCCCATATTTATAATATCGTAAAATAATGCATTCCTCCCAGTAATGTTTTTTTTTTTTTATCTCTACCCCTATCCTTTGTTTTTATATTAGATCTTTATTTGGTGCTCTGCTTTTGTATTTGACAAACACAAAGATTTTACCGGAGTAAATATTTCTTTCATTCTGGAGTTGCCCTATTCCTGGCTGGACATGCTGTGGACTTCTGTCTTATTCGACAAAATTGTTTTAGTTTGGATGTACCGAGCAATAACACACTTGCAAGTTGCACAAGTGTTAATTATTAAAAACATCTGTTCCACACATGTGCGGGCTGCACAGTCGAATGCACAATGGCTCTGTACGGCTGACAACAGTTGACTCCCATTGGTTTTGCCCAAAGTACCATTACCCATTACCAGATGGGCCATGCTCCCGCAGCTCTTTTGTATATCCAGATCAGTAAAAGTAAAAGAAAAATAATTTGGATACTAGCATTTCTACCATGGGCAGTTTCAAATCAATAATAACAATGATCTTTTTAAAAACCTCCATGTTCATCCATCGAACGACACGTTGTCGTGTAAGAGTTGTAAGTCTGACCAAAAACGAGGCCTTGTTTTCAACTTCCGGATCTGAAGGGGTCCGGTGGGCTGGAGGGTCTTCACAAAACTCCAAACTGGGATTTTCTTAAAGTTGCCAAAAAAAAAATCATTTTTAGCATAGTGATAGTTTTCATTGACATACTCATCCTGGCACTTTATCTCGAGCGGCACCATATTGTCACTCATTTTGCTTGAACAGCACCTGGTCCATGACAGAGCGAGGCTTGGGTGTGGGGCTGTGAACTAACTCCTTGCTGAGTGGGTCTCTCGTCGCACCTGTCATTGAGGCCGTTGTGGGACTGGTCCACCCTCCATCCGTAGCACACCCCATCGAGGTGCACCGGGAGTTCATTGATGAATGAGCCAAGTGATCTACGGCTAAGAGTTGTCTGAGATTGTAAATCGAGGTCAGGCTTCAGAGACTGGGTACATTGCTCATAACTTCCGGGCACCCTGTTCCCACCGGGAACTCAATGGGATGAAGGCCCCCACTCCCTTCTGGAGTGGAAGACCAAGTCGGGTACCTGGGAGCTGTGGTGAGCAGCTGGGTAGGAATCCCAGATGGTGAAAGGTTTCATTTGAAGCAAAATTCTTCAAAGTGTTTTGAGCACACCTCAGAATGTGTGGATGGCACGAAATCTTTTCTGTTGATGTGCATCAGTCTCAAGTGTCTGCTTCTTTAATAGCAAGTGAGCTGCTTCTCCTTGATGCAGTCTGAACTTCGGTACTGCATGAAACAGAAGTTTCACTTCCCACGATCAGATCAGTTGTAACAACCAACTGCAACACACGTGCACTGTTATCACACAGATATGACAAAACTAAACTGCTGTGTAAACAATGACTGACCTGTGCCGAGATGTGTGACCTACCATATGGCAGATCGACCACGTGATTGGCATGTCATGACATCACTTTAGAGTTATCTATTGGGGAAAATGCCTTTTTTCTAAAGTTGCCATAAAAATACATCATCATCTTTATTTTCGTGTTCTTGTTTTTCTTCTTATTATTATTATTATTATTTTTATTAATTAATTGAAATGTGGAGCTTTTATAAACAAAGGCCTCCCTTGAAAAATAGACCTGTGATCTCAGTGGGATTTGCCCTATTAAATAAGGCAAATTATTATTATTATTATTATTATTTAATTATTTTTAATTAAATATTAATAAAAGAACCTTAAAGATTAAAAAAAAAAGAAGTAATTTAATTTAGCTATTTTTGTTTCAGACTGAGGTATCTCTAAAAGATCGACTAGTTTTTTGTGGAATTTATTTATCTATTTATTTATTTTTGAAGTGGATAGGGGGAGTTGTGGTGCAGAGGTTAGTGAAAGTGTGCCTGTGATTGGAAGATTGTCGGTTCAACTCCCCGTACTGACAACATCAAAATGTAGGCGGGAAAGGTGAAACACCCACACCTGCTTCCACCCTCATTCGTCCCACTCTGGGCCCTTGAGCAAGGCCCTTAACCCCCACCATCTGCTCCCCCAGGCACCCTAGACAGCAACTCTCTGCTCCACACAGAGGACTGTGGTAGCTCGGTGGTCTGTGGTTGTGTCAGGAAGGACATCCAACATGAAAACAATTGCCATGTCTTTGTGGTTAGTTTGCTGTGGTGACCCATGTAGAAGGGAGCAGCTGACAGAAAGAAAGAAAAAAGTATTTTAAGTGGATAAATAAGACGGTCGATTTTCCCCCTAACACAAACTGTCATAAAGTTAAAGGAACTTCCAGTGGTTCATTTATTGGAAAGCAAACTTAAAGAATTACAACACATTAAAAAATACAAGTTTCAAGAAAAACCAATTGAATTCAGTATTTTCAGTAATTCTCTGTTTTATTAGACTTGTTCTAATCTTAATCTAGATTTATATTTCTAATCTCAGGCTGTGTTTTACGTTGAGCTTTCTCTTGTATGTCTAAGTGAAGCAACGACTCACTGAAAGGTTTGGTGTGTTTATTTTTCATCCAAGGTTTTTATATTTGGTCATTTAAAAGTTGTGCACAAAGTTAACATGTAAACATCTGCGGTGCTCCTCGTAGTAGCATAAGGTGTCCTTGCAGGAGACTGTGATGAATGAATATTTACATGTTTAGACAACAGCACAGGATCCTGCAGCCCAGTTTTCACTCCCTGCTAACCCAGAGCACAGGAAGTGGTTTTACAGGACGGGACCACAGCTGCTCTGAGTCCACGGTGAATGTCCCTGTAGCTGACCTTTAACAGCATGCGACTCTTGCTTGTTGGCTGTCTTTGTTTTGTACACTCACCCAGTTAAAACATCACCTTCTGAGGTTTTCCACCCTGTGGTTTGATGCTTTTTTTAAAACTCTGATGGTCAAGTGCAGCTGTTGTGGACTAACAGTGGACGGTGTGGCTGTGGTAACACGTCGGACCTGAGCTCATGTGAGAACAGCTTCGACCTCTCTGTGCTGCTGTCAGAGCGTGATGGGACTGAATGAACGGCTGACACCTTTTGGGATTGGCAAGCTTGCTTTTACTGACAAAGTGGGACACCTTAGCTGTGGTGTCACGTTTTCTGACCACTCAGCATGTTTTTGATCTATTTGTTTTTGCCTGTGTGGAAACGAGCCTTAGGGGATGGCAGGAGTCCTCAGTGGGTTAGGGCCCATGTTGAAGCAGCAGGTTTTAGAGCACCGTGTTGAGGTTTAGTGTGTGGGTGGAGTTGGAGTGTTGGGTCATGGAGTCTCAGGCTTCTTGCACTAACTCCAAAGCTGATGTGTCTGCGGGCATCGTGTGTCTCCTCTGCTGCAGGTTTCGAAGGCTGCTCCATGGTGCCGTCCATCTATCCCTTGGAAACGCTGCACAACTCGCTGTCACTGAAACAGGTCAACGAGTTCCTCACCAGCGTGTGCGAGAGCGCTGGAGATCCGCACACCAGAACCTCCAGAGGTACGAAACAAACTAATCTCCCCTTCATGTCTTTAGAGAAGGTGTAGGTGTCTGCCAACCATCCATCCATCCATTTTCTTTACCCGCTTGTTCCATTTTGGGTCATGGGGGTCGCCGGTACCCATGTCCAGCAATCACTGTGCGAGGGGCGGGGTAAATCCTGGACGGGTCGCAAGTCCATCACAGGGCCACATAGAGACAAACGAGACAAACAACCATTCACTCTCTCACTCACACCTAGGGACAGTTTAGAGTTACCAATCAGCCTAACATGCATGTTTTTGGACTGTGGGAGGAAACCGGAGTACCCGGAGAAAACCCACGCATGCACGAAGAGAACATGCAAACTCCACCCAGAAGGGCCCTTGGACCGGGGTTTGAACCAGGGACCTGCTCGCTGAGAGGCAGCAGCTCTACCAGTTGCGCCACCGTGCTGTCTGCCAACCATTAAACTTTAATCTTCTTTCTTCCTCCCTGAAGCTCTGTCGGCCATGTTTGGTGCACACAACCAGCCGTCAGTCGACTCGTACATCCCACAGAGAGTCCTGTCCACGTCCATCTCCCTCAGGTCTCGTTCTGACAGACCTCCATGGTGTGAGTATCACAGTTTAACATCTTCAGGCTGGACCTCCTTGGCCTTCAGATACTATGACTAATAAATAATTGACTGATTATTTGATTAATCTAAAAGACACATTTCCCTACAGAAATCATGATTTACAGTTTTGTTTTACCCAACGTTATTTTTCGTTTTTTGTCATTTACAGTAGATGCAGTACAATTCCACTAATACACTAACAGCTAATAGTGGAACTAATTTTTCGTTTAGCGGATGAGCGTTTTTGCTAACTTTGAAAATCATTAGTGGAATTAGTTTTTGCTAAATTAGGTTTTGCCAACTTTTAAGTCCATCCATCCATCATCTTCTACTTGTTCTGAAGTCAGGTCTCAGGGGCAGCAGCCTGAGCAGGGAGGTCCAGACATCTCTTTTCACAGCCACCTCTTCCAGCTCTTCTGGGAGGACTCCATGGTGTTCCCAGGCGAACTGAGAGACACAGTCTCTCCAGTGTGTCCTGGGTCGTCCCCGGGGTCTCCTCCCAGTCTGACATGCCCAAAGCACCTCCCTAGGGAGGCGCCCAGGGAGCATCCTTACCAGATGCCCAAACCACCTCAACTGGCACGTCTCAATGTGGAGGAGCAGCGGTTCTACTCCAAGTCTCGCCAGATAACTGAACTTCTCATTCTATCTCTAAGGGAGAGAGTCCAGCTACCCTGCAGAGGAAACGTAAATATCTACTATCTCATACTTTCAGTCATTACCCAGAGTTCATGACCATAGGTGAGGGTAGGAACGTAGACTGATGGATAAACAGAGATCTTTGCCTTACAGCTCAGCTCTCTCTTCACCACAGCAGACCAGCAGAGAGTCCACAATACTGCAGACAATGCACCAATCCGTCTGGCAGTCTCACGCTCCATTCTTCCCTCACTAATATTCCACTAAAACAAAAATTAGCTTTGCTAATGCTAAACTACTAAACTGGAAAAAATAAATAAATAAAATAAAATAGCAAAAGATAACAATAAACCTCTATGCGCTTAGATGAATGTAAGTCTGCGTCACACGTCTTCATCTCTTTCCAGTTGAAGCTGCGTCGACCAATCACATCTTGTCACGCGTATACGTAGTCAGCTAATCGCATGCCTTACTGACCGCTTTGAGACACGTCCACAACAGACGGGAACAAGCTTGTGAATTTTGTTAGCAGACATAAAGTTGGAAAAGAGTGGATTGCTCTCTCCAGATCGAGGGTGAGGTTCTGCCTCACGTGGAGGAGTTCAAGTACTGTATCTCTGGGTTTCGGTCACGAGTTAGGGAAGCTAACTTTTTAGTTAGTTGTGCCCACCACTGAGGATACCACATATTAAAATGCAAGCAAAGACTTTCAAAATAAAATGTAAAATATGTTTAAATTGCCAGTGTCACTTAACAAAATGAATCCTATAAAGCTTATTATTTATGAATTTAAACATTAGACTGAATGTTCAGTGTGTTAACAACTAAAGCTTTGTATATCACAAAGAAAATAGAAACAAAACATTTATACTTGATGGGAACAAATGCCTTTTTTTTTACTTGGCATACACTTTTTGTAATATGAATTGTGTTTTTCATTCAACCTTTATTTAAACAGATAAATCACATGGAGCCTTGAAGACTCATTTACAAGTGAGACCTGTTTGGACAGAAGTGGTGAAAGTGACAACGTAGGTTTTGGAGGCAAAAAATCCTAACATGCTCTTAATGTTTGGCTGAAGATTAAAAGCATGAAAATGAAAAAAAAAACTTGCACACAAGCACATAGTGATGCTGACATTCTGCAGGGGTGGGGGACGCAAGGTGGTGAGCGTGTCCAGAGACAACACACAGAGGCACTTCAGAGTTCAGATAAGAGTGGTAAATCACTCAGTTCACATAGTTCCCTCTGGAGAGATCCGTACACCCTCGGGGGGTGCCGAGGACGACCAAGGATGACGTCAGATTCTAAAGAGTCCTGAAATGATGACAGAACGTTTATTCAGCCGGGCTCCTCTGATTGGTCCGGAGACTTGTTTAATGATTTCATGTATTGTTTCTGATTTATGTTTAGATATAGACCTTATCTATAGAATGTGTTTAATTTGAGCAGAAGTTAATGTTATATAAAAGCTGCTCATCACCACAGATTTAGTCTCCTGAACATAAGTCCAGATTCAAGTCATTCCAGGACTCCCCATGTCTGTCCTCAGCCAGTCCTTGGTGAATCTCCTGATCTATTTTGGGTCCAATTCTGGTTCAGATGATTTTTTTATGGTCATGCAGTTCTTCAAGCCCCCGGTGATGCACAGTAACATCCATGGGGGATTTGATGATGTGAGCTGCTGCAGCGCAACAACTTCATACCATGACTCTTCCACCTCCATGTTTCACAGCATGGACAATGTTCTTTTCTTGGAATGCTGCATCTTTTAAACCCCAAAATGCATTACGGCAAAGACTGGTTCATCCCAAAGATCCAGTCCCCCGGCACAAACAGAGTAATGTTGTGTATGCTGTTCAGTGTCAGGAGGGCTGTGATCAGTCTTACATCGGGGAAACAAAACAGCCACTGGCCAAAAGGATGGCCCAGCACAGAAGATCAACATCATCAGGCCAGGACTCTGAGGTCTACACTTATCTCCAGGCCAGCGGTCACTCTTTCAGGGATGAAGATGTTCACATCCTGGACAGAGAGGAACGATGGTTTGAGAGAGGAGTAAAGGAGGCCATCTTTGTGAAAAGAAATTGTCCATCGTTAAACGGGGTGGAGGCCTCCGGGTTCAACTGTCCCCCTCTTACAATGCTGTGATTGCTAGTATCACTCAGCCCTCTGTGAACAGTAAACAGCCATCAGTGTGCTAATGATCCATTGTTAGGCTGATGGTCCTTCTTGAGCATGTG
Source organism: Nematolebias whitei (assembly GCF_014905685.2). Lineage (NCBI taxonomy): Eukaryota > Metazoa > Chordata > Actinopteri > Cyprinodontiformes > Rivulidae > Nematolebias > Nematolebias whitei. Next base: position 49,491,745 of record NC_056499.1, on the reverse strand, counting down.
ATCAGCTGGTTTTGGTTGTCAGCAGCAAACTGGTTGATCCACTCTGAGAAGGTGCTATTTAAGAGACTGAGCTGAAAACAGCACCTCAGACTGAGGAAGTCTCTTGGATGAGAGACGAAACGTTTCTATATTTTTTTGCTTTGTTTTTTTTTTTTTTTGTTCTTTTTTTTTTGAATGTCCAGAGGACCAGATTGAACTTTTTTGGATTTTTCTACCTGGATTATTGAGCATGCATCAGGATAAATGCTGCATTTGCTTTATGTCAAACGTGCGCTCTGTTGTGATGTCGAAATATTTGAATTTCATTCCTGTCTGTCCAAGGAACAGTGCTCCAGATGTTCCAGATGTCCATGTTCTCTCTGCTCTAACCTTCTTGTTTTTCTTAGAGAGCAGGTTTCTTTGTGCACACCTCCCTCCCATCAACGTTAAACTAAGTGTGTCTGATGGTAGAGGTGTGCACTTTCACATCCAGAGTAGTGAGAGCCTGCTGAAGGTCGTGTGGAGGTGCTCCAGGGTTTTTAGATGTCTTTAAGCATCCTGCAGTCTGCTGTTAGGGGTGGACTTGCTTGGATGGTCAGGTCTTGTAGCCTGTTTCCAGACAGTAAAGTGGTTGGGTTCTGTTTGGTTTTAGAGCTTCTTGGATCCCACAGCAGACTTGTTTGCTGCTACAGTGTTCTTCCTGATGCCTCAGACATCTCTGTTGGTTTCACCAGCAGTCGACATCACTCCAAACCTAACGTCTGAGGTCAAAACAGAGCAAACCTCCTTCAACGTGTAGAGTAAATGTTGAGGTGTCCTGATATATTCCTGACCAAAAACTGCACTTTTTAAAATGTATATTGAACAGGAATTAAAAAAAGTTTCTTCTTCAATCTGATTTGTTGAGTTCTATGATGTACATATGTCCAAATGTGTTAACACACACACACACAGAGAGGGTGCACACACTCAGGTGTTTGGTTTCTGTCCCTGCAGACAGCAGCGGTCCATCCAGTGCCGTTTCCAGCGCCGGACCTTCCTCCCCCACCACTGCTGACACTTCCCCACGGTTCAGCTTCAGCGAGAAGGTTCCTCTCACCCCTCAGAGCAGTGAGGAAACCCACTCCTCTCAGAACATTTCCACCCAGCTGCCCCCTGCTGTTGGGCCTCAGGGCTTGGACCTGACCTGTCCTGCAGTTTCAAACCCAGGTGAGGTCCCTCCGGCTCCAAAAGACCCTCCAGAAGGAGACGCTGGACTCAGTGCTGTAGCTGAGAACCAGACTGACAATCCTGAGCTCCCCCCACATGGGCTGGAGGTTGCCTTGGTCACCATGGACCCTTCCAGTGGTCCAGTCTCAGATGCAGACCACAGACCCCCCTGCATGGCCCTCGCTGAACTTGGTCTGGGTCGGATGGAGGGTTACAGTCTTCCCGGCTCTCTACCGGTGCTGCTGGAGCTGAGGGAGAGCAGCAGCGAGGCGGGCTCCAGCTCACAGACCCCTCAGTCTCCTGAGGGTCCAGATGAGTTTTTTGACACTCAGGAGTCCATGGATCTGTGGATGGATGGTCCCGAAAACACCCCCCTGTCTGAGACTACTGCAGGCTACGAAGCCATTCAGCCCGCGGACCCATGAAATGGACCGCACCGACTCAAAGTAAAGATGATGGTGGGTTTTCTGACGTCCAACCAGATCTCCCTGCTCCTCCTGTTCTCCTCAGAGGATCACATGACGTCCAACAAGCTACTGATTGGGTTTGAAGAACAAATGAATGACGGTCCTCTGACCCTGCCCTCTTTCTGTAAACAGGCCCCGCCCCTGTCTGTAAACAGGAGGACTTCTCTGTCGTCTCAACGTCTGTACTCACTTTCATACAAGACCTTTTTGGAAAATCTCTGATCATCTGTTTTTGCTCTTGGTATGAACAAACAAGCGTAGAAGTTCACAGAGTCTTAAACTTCCAGACAAAAGCTTGTCCAACAAGAAGAATTGAGCTGAAATGAGGATTCTGTTTATGAGTCCTGCGTTTATCATTTTCTGTTCATATTCTGTCATCTTCTCCTCGACTGCTGCAGATGTCTGGACTCCTGTGGTACCAGCTCTTATGCTCAGAACCAGGGTATTTCCTGGCTTTGGTCCAGACGAGCATCTTTAATTGTCCTGTGTCTGTTCTGTTACAAAACAAGAAGTTAACTCATTTTTAAGGATCACAGAAAGTGAATGAGCCACAAGATGACAAAAAGCTAGTCACGTTTCTCTCAAGTCCTTAACCTCCACTGAAGATGAAATTTATACAAGTAAAACATTAAAATGAAGATATTTATAGATATAGATATGATTTATTTTTTAAGTCATCTTTAAAAAGCCGTATTTTTATTACCTGAATACCAGATGTTTATTGTTTCATAGCTTGTGAATATTTTTTGTAAAATCACATCATGATGTGTTAAAACCTAAATGCCTCATATTCCGACTGAACAAACAGAAAGGCTTTTATTGCGGCGAGCAATGATGTAGCATACACATGCACATGGTGAACATGCACGTCCGCTGTCGAGACGACGTTAAACCCAGAAACTGACGTCAGCGGACTGTGAGCAGGTAAAATGTTTGTTGTTGACAAATGCTGTGCACCTCATTCATGGGAAGAAGAGTTGTCTTTTAAAACAGTTGTTGATCTAAATGTTATAAAATAAAAGCCTAGAGTTCCTTGAAGGAATGCATATCACCCCCTGAGTTTTAGACTGAGACTATCTTCTGTTACTAATAAAGTTCTGCTCCATATCACACGTCACTGGGACTGTTTTGTAAATCATGCTCGGCTACTACCACACCAAATTTACACTCGGCATCTGTGAAACCAGCTGACTTAAGTAAAGCCCGACTAATGTGGAAATTTTGGCTGTCGCTGATACCGATATTGGGAGGGGAAGCCGGCCGCCGATAACCGATATAAAGGCTAAACATTTTTAACTTTGTCCACCCACAAGAATCAAAGAAAGCAGCGAGTGGAGCGGGACTTGTTTATTTAGCGCAGCTGTTAGCAACGATGAAGCTAAGCTAATCAGATCCACGCTAAACCTAGACCCACAGTAGGTTTACAAATGATGCACTGGTCTTCATAACGTGTGTTCACATTTTCTATCCTCCACTATTCATCATACAGTTGTCAAGTGTGTTACATAAATATAAATTAAACAAAGAAACACCTTCCCTGTTTGTTTAGTCAGTCCGTCCAGTATGATGAAGGCCTAATTGGTATTGACTGCTGCAGTTTATTTATTTTTTTGTTTGCAGAGAAGTAAAGATTTCAAACAAACAATGCATTTCATTGAGGACAACAAAGAAAAAGTTACTAACACTGAAGTATATTTTATCTCTACGTTAGGTTTATTGTTCCGGATAAAGTTTTACAAGGCAATAGCCTAGGTTATGTAAACGTTAGCTTGCTTATTTAAGAGGCATGTAGCTAATGACAAACAGGTTGGAGGATTGAAGAGAATTATTTTTTGTTTTACAGACCAATTAAAATTACAGTGCTCAAAGTATAATACCCTGGTTCTATCTACAAAGTATTGCTCTCTGCTTCAGCTGTGCTGAAAGTGAAACTTAAGTGAACAGCCATGACTTGAAAGTAGTCTTCATACACCCTCTGCTGGATATATTGTACAATTACAGCTGGTTCCAGTATTTTAGGGGTGAAAAAGTGTTTATATCTGCGCATAATGGGACAATTATCATCGATACTGATAGGCCGTCTATATCAGCCTAAATTATCAGCCCAACCGATATATCAGTCAGATTCTAGAAAAAACCTTGTTGTGTTTTCTAAGATCGGCTGGCTCTGCCTGACATCTTAAACTGGAATCATTTGTAGATGCACATTTAGTCACTTTCCATAAGTATAATTCAAGTCTGTCCATTGGTTCATGAAATGTTTTAACTTGGCAAGCAAAAACATGATGGCTGACCTTTGGGTGGGAAAAAAAAATAAAACACTATGATGCACAAAAGGCAAGCGGGAGACGGTTTGTCTTTAGTAAATGATGTTTTTATTCGTCTTTGCCACACTGTTGACCCTTTCAACAATAAATTAGATTTCTATATTTAACTTTCAGAAGCATTAAAGAGAAATAAACAGGATATTGCACTTTAAACAAGAGAGAAGCAGGGAGAAGGGAAACCCATTAGGCTTTCTTCAACACACAGACGAGTCGGGTTACATGATCGCCCTCCGCAGCAGACACACACATATCTGGTACTGCAGCACATCAACGTTCTGCCCGACTTCTACAGAACTCAGACGGGTCTCATGCACCAGCAGGCAGGGCTCACCAGGATCCAGAGTCTGTGGACGTCCGAGTCACACCAGGTGGGGTTTACAAATGACAGTGTGTGTTTGTGTTTCATTATGTTTGTGTAGTTTGTGTGTTTCATTATGTGTGTGTGTTTGTGTGTTTCAT
>NC_056499.1:49450154-49487294 GCF_014905685.2 Nematolebias whitei | reverse complement strand
GTGTGTTTGTGTGTTTCATTATGTGTGTGTAGTTTGTGTGTTTCATTGTGTGTGCGTGTGTAGTTTGTGTGTTTCATTGTGTGTGCGTGTGTGTGTGTAGTTTGTGTGTAAATGAGAGGGTTGGGACATCACTACAGATGAAAAGTGTTGACATGGTGGACAGACTCCAGCAGTGTCAGTGGTTTTGGTTTGGACCTTTACAGTGAATGCACTGGGAGTTAGGGTTAAAGGGACAGTTCGGATCTTTTGAAGTGGGGTTCTGTATAAAGAGCCTGAACAATTCATGTCTTACCTGTCGTAGATAGCTTTTTGAACAACTTCATTTCCAGAGTGGGTCATGCACACAGTATCTTATAAACCTTTACATCACATCAAGCAGCTCCAGCAGAATTATTCTGAAACTTTTGTGAAGAAGGTTACACTTAATCAGAAGAGCCGTGGCTGTATGATGAAAAGGTCCTGGGAAGTAGGGGTGAGGGTGGTGCTGGAGCACCTCTCCATGGATGCTGCTTCAATCCTGGCCCTGCGCTGACTAGCCACTAGCTCATTAGTCTGGTCAGAAATGACCTGCATTTCTCCTAAACTGATGTTCAAAGAGCTATCTACAGCAGGTAAGACGGTATTTGTTCATAAACTTTCCAGAAACCCACACTTCAAAAAATTTGAATTGTCCCTTTACCTTTAATGTGAGCAGTAAAGAACAAAGGTCTCGTTGGTGTGGGGAAGTTTCTTTGGTGCCCCTCACATTTTCAGTCTTTCTTTAGTTTGTTTTTGTGTGAGATGTGTGTCGTATGATGCACGGTTTCCAAGGCAACCAGAAGATCAGAGCTCTCCGTGGAGAACGTAAAGGTAAAATCTGCATGATCACATTCAGATCTGCTGGAACTGCTGAGGTTTGTGTTCTGAGCCCTGCAGCCCAGATTATCACAGAGCCGTCACTTTTCTTTACATGCATTTTTAGCACATGCAGCCGAAGACGAGCCGAAAGAATCAAATGGAACGAGAGAGAGAGAGGGAGAGCTGGTTTTGAAAAACAGCAGCCCTGCAGAGACTTGTTGGTCCTTAACGTTTGTTAAATTGTTATTCCTGCTGTAAAAACCTTAGTTATTCAAATGAAACAAGTGTTTTCTCATTTTAACCACCCCTGAACTTGAATGAAAATAAAACAATATTCATGTTCAGGGGTTGTGTTTGCCAAATCTGCAAAAAACAAAATCCAACAGATTTAAGTCTAGTTGTGCTTCTCTGAGCGGCAGCTGAAACACTGAGTTGGTGCTTTTGATCATTTCTGCTCCTACGTACAACTCTGACCTGTTCCTCCAGACAGAGTGATTAAAACTCTAAAGAGGAGCCTCAGAATGGACCCAGCGCACGTCGATTGTTCCACTTCAGCAGGACAGAAAGGCACATGTGGGTGACAGACAAACCAGCTCGCCTAACAAATAGGACCTCACCGCAGCCACATGTTCCTGAAGTTCACTCCTCTTCCTTTAACAGTTTCTGTGTTGATGCTCGAGCTCAGAGTCGTTTTAATGAACTGTCTCTACGTGACCTCAGAGGTGCTGCTGACATTAACAGCTTACACTAAAGACTACAGAAAGATTTAAAGCCTTTACGTTCACTGTAACAAAGTACAACCACCAAGATGGTCTTCATATGATGAGAACTGTAGAAGTATAAGAATTCACCACAATACAGATGTCTGACCCTCGCTACGACACAAACCACAGCTGGATCTACTGTTTCTACGTTTCTATTGTACTTCGTCAGCGGGAGGAGAAAAGTCGACACATTTTTAAAGGAGAGAGAAGAAGAAAAGAGCAGCGAGGGAGGGTCAGATGTTTCTGGCTTTAAATGGATCTGTTACATCTGCTGAAGTGAGGTTCTGTGGAGAGATTATGAACAATAAATATCTTACTTGTAGGTAGCCTTTTGTAGGAGCTCAAATTGGAGAAGTCCAAGTAGGTCCAAAACACACAACTGCCATTTTAAAACACAAGTTTCAATTATAAGAACACTATTTTACATTCTTCTAAATTAAAAGGCTCTTCTGGCAGAAATATTCTTTGTCTGCAACAGAAGTGCTACAGCTAGCTGATGCTATTTGTGTTTTCATACAGCCTAAACATTTTGCACGTATACCGGTAATGGTGCAATAACCGTTCCCCAGAACTGTACTTCAAAACAACAGAGTTGTTTATTTAACAAAACCTTCTTAGACAAACTATAAATCTGAAAGTCAACAGCTGGAGTCAACGACCGGCCTGAAGAGCTACCGGCCTGGAACAACTCCATTCACAAATTGTTCATGAACAGTGTTTTATAAATCCTTACATCGATGTTTGTCTCACATTGTGCAGTTATTTAAATTGAAATGTTCAGTTTGATGCTAGCATAAAGAACTGCAGCTACAGCTAGCTAAGCAGTGCAGCCCGGAGCTCTTCCTGCACCAGTATCATGATATTTCTGATGAAACGACAAAGTACAGGCAGCACGACGGCTCAGTGGTTAGCACTGTTGCCTCACAGCAAGAAGGTTCTGGGTTCAATCCCCAGTTGGACCTAGGGTCCTTCTGTGTGGAGTTTGCATGTTCTTCTCGTGCTTGCGTGGGTTTTCTCCAGGTACTCCGGTTTCCTCCCACAGACCTAAAACATGTATGTTAGACTGCCTTCAGGTCCAGGCCTCCCTTGCAAAAGAGATCCGTGATCTCAATGGGATTTTCCTGGTTAAATAAAGGTTAATCCATTAATCAGAAAATAAAGGTAGTGTGAAGATTATTTAATAAAGTGTGTGCCTGAACTGCTGTGAAATTTTATATTAACGTTGTTTTAAGACGGCAGCAATGCACATTGACCCTGAACCCGTTATCGCCTCAACTCAGTAAGACTGAAAGGCTCATAACCTGTCCACAGAATGCAAAAGATTTGAACTATCCCTTTAAGGTAATAGTTCTCAAAGGTGAGACTGTGAAACCTACTACTGGGATTCTTGAGATGATCTCCAGAGAGCAGATTTATTGAAACTGATTGCTAAATGGTTGATGATGTTCTGGGTGGTTAGAAATCTTTGTGTCATTCAACCTGCAGCATGTGAGCTCTGCAGGTCTGAAGCTGAAAACATGTTCAAATTTGTGCTTCTGTTGAGGTCGAGAAGATGAGCAGCAAAGCACTGTCTACCATGACCCAAATGATTTTACTATGTTGTCTCAGCTGACAAATAATGTAAAGGAGAAAATGTTTGATTATTGTTAATAACATTTAAAAAAGGATATATAGGTTTATACTGTGTCAGTGGTTCAAATAGTAACAGCCACAGAAAGCTCAGAAACACATCAGAAGATGTGATGTTATTCAGATCTGTCTCTGCTTTTCAAATAATACAAATGGTCAGAGACACATTTGTATCTGAGCTGACAAAAAGAAATATCTGCAGAGGTCCACAGGGAGGGCAGAGGAGGAGAGAAAGAATCTTAAAACTCGATCTTGCACGCTGGAAAAGACTCGTCCTGCATGACGACTGTGCTGCTGGAAGCCAGAACCATGATGTTGAGCTCCTGCTGCCTCTCGTGTGTCTGCTGATACCAGTCACGAGTCACCTCCGTGTCGTGGGTCGGGATCAGCGTAACCTGAGACGGAATGAAAGAGGGAAAAGACAGTAAGGTCAAAGGTGATTAGGAGAATCTAAACAATTCATGAGATTCCCTGTTCACTTAGGAAAAAACAAGGCTTTGTTGTCTTGTATTGCTTCTTTTTTTTTTACAAAATGAACTTGACTATATTGGTCTTTGTGTTATTTTTTTCAGTCGGTGTGCACCAAATAACAAAAAGAAAACATGGTTTCACCAACTGCAGTTGACCATCTATGGTTGAGCAACTGCAGTTGATATTTTATGATATATTTCTTGTATCACATCTGATACACCAGGCTGTTTTGGCAATGTTTTGCTCACAATAATGTTAATTTTAGATACAAAAACATTTTTTATCCATTTAGAAAGTATAGAACACTCCAGGCAGGTTACTTTGTTGTTTGCTTGTTTGTTACATAAAACTTTCACAGCCGTTTATTTCACTTTGTGGTAGACACAAAAACAGTTTATGTCCTTGTTCAGGTACAGGTGTACCTTACACTTTGCACAGTATATCTGTGAAAAGTGATTAGAGCTGCAATTTCTAACCTGGTCCCGTGCCCGACTCGAAATTTGGGCCGGGTCGAGCCAAAATAATATGCTTGATGGGTGGGCTGTGTCAGTGTCGAGCTTTTGATATGGTTTTACGAATCATACAGCACAAAGAAAACTAAATAAGAATGCATGATATAAAATTGTGTTAATCTACGTGTAGGCAGGTCCGACTGGCCAGTTTAAAGAGGTAAAAAAAATGTCCTGTTAAGCTCAGAGGGATCACCGGCCGCGCACGTCTCTGCACCTGCTGTCATCTGCGGTGAAGGAAGTAGCAGCATCTACAAAAGCTGAAGTGAGCAGCGCGTTCAATTAGAATTGCCTTGTTCTATATTTTTCCAAATAATTTTGCTCTAAACATATTTTTGTTCATTTGTTCATTAGCCTGGCTTTAGGGTTGTTTTTTAGGCTATTCGATTTGTATGTTAATATCCATTTGATGAAACAAGAAATCTTATATATCTTCCTTTCTTTGAAATAAGTTTTTAAAATATCATTTCAAACTGATTTGCTTACAGAAGCAGTAAAAGCTTAATTTAAAAAAAAGTTTTTGGGGTGGGGATTTGGGCCTGTAATTATCATATTTTCCACCGTACACGTTGCATCGCCGTATGAGTCGCATCAGTCCAAACATGTCTAATAAAGTGGAAAAAACATAAATAAGTCCCTTCGCTGTATATGCCGCATCTATTATGTGTCACCGCTGACAACCTGGAAATGTGGGCCGGTGTTGTGACAAAAATCGATTGGCTGCCAAATGGCAGCCGCAAGAATGTGCACAGGACTTTAACAAGAATTTAACAAGATTAACACTTAAAAACAATTATTTATTTGCTCAAAATTGTAGTAAAGGTGGTCTCAGTCTAACTTTTCCTTAATCAATGCACTTTGATGGTCACATCATCTGCATTTTAAATGCCGATTTGCAGAAGCGGGAGCGCACAGAGGGACGACTCGCTGTGCATTTCTTCCAAATTTAACAAAATAACCACCTAAAAATAATTTGTTTGCTAGAGTTTATAGTAAAGGTGTGTCTCAGTTGCACTTTGATTTAATAAATGCACTTTGATGGTCAAATCAGCTGCATTTCTAAAGTATTCGCTGCCTCGGTGCTCCGGGACCGTGCAGAGGGAGGAAATCAAGAAGGAGGAATGCCGTGCATTTCTTCCAAATTTAACAAGATAAGCACCTAAAACAAATATTTGTTTGCTCGGCATTATAGTAAAGGTGTCTCTGTTGAACTTTTACTTAATAAATACACTTCAATGGTCAAATGAGCTGCATTTTGCCAGGGCGATGCAGTGAAATGAAGCTGATTTGACGGTTGCTCCAGGCGAGCTCGACGAAGGTGGCAGGCTATGGCAAGTCAATTGTGTCATTAATAGCCACTTTTACATATCACATGACACAATGGCATGCCATAATACTTGAGTGCCATCAAGCAGCTGAAAATGGTAGTGTTCAATATTTTCAGTCAGAATGAATGAAAACGGTCATATCCCAACAAAAAATTGTTTATGAATATGGGGAAAAAAACGTGAATAAGTCGCTTTGGTGTATCAGTTGCAGGGCATGTAAATTATTCAAAAAAACTGTGACTTATAGGCCAAAAAACACGGTACAGTTATATGATCAGGTCGGGTTCTGAAAAAATGGCTACGGGCTGGGGCTGAGTTGGGTCGTATTTTTTTAGGCCTGAATGCAACTCTAAAAGTGATTGCCGGTGCAGTGCTTGCACCTCTGCCGAGTTTCCCATGTGGGAAATAGATCATTCATTCAACCTTTATTTAGACAAGTAAATCCCATTGAGCCTCGAGGACTCATTTACAAGAGAGACCTGATTTCAACAAAGAATGATGACAACAATGGACATAGCAACAACAATAAACAGTTATAAAAAGTCATACAATTTTATTTATTTTTTTAACAAATAGGATGGCTAAAAAAAAGAAAAGAAAAGTAACAAAAAACAGCTAGATTCTAAGGCGAATGTAGAAAAATAAAAACAGGAACATGTCTGCATTGGTCCCTGCCAGGAGTCCAACAGATTCTTAAAGCCACTTAGAGAGGTCAAGGTCGAGAGCTTCAATGCCAAGATCAATGCCATCCTTTCTCACATCAAGAGGCACATGGCAGCTTGGCCTTTTACGGGGTGGTGTTGGAGTTGCTTCTGGAGAGGATAGTGGTCTGCCATACTTGATTTTGAGCTTTCCTGCACTTGTGACAGAAGTGCTAACCAAAGCTGAAACCTTCGTGGAGCCGTGGGTTTCTTCTTGGGTTGTAGCTTCTTTTGATCCTTTCAGTAGAGGTTCCAAGCATTGATGAATGTTACAGTAACAGTGTGCCACTATACATATATGTGCAATCTTCAGGATCTGATATGGAACTTGTCAAGTGTAGACAGCATATCAAACAGATCAACACCTCCCATAAATTTGTTATATGTTTAACAATAGCTGGTCTGGGAGCCAGTATGAGTTTTTGATTTGCAATCCCAGCGTTTCACATTTCCCACAGGTTCAAGGCCAACAAAAGCGGAAATCAGGTTCACTGCTTTGTTGTCATACCATCTCACAGTGATGTTGTTGTCTTGGTTCATTCTGCAGTCCATTGACCCTCTTCCACTTTTCTTCAGTTCTTTTTCATCCCTCATAGTGGTCTTTCTCCACTTGGACTTGGACTTTTTTTGTTCATTGTTGTTTTTGTTTTGACTTTTTGCATCTGCACTGCATTCACACACTATGGGTATGACCCTGGGCCCATGAGCAAGGCCCTTAACTCCCATCTGCTCCCTAAACAGGTCTCTCTTGAAAATGAGTTCTCATGGCTCAATGAGACTACCTGTATAAATAAAGGGTAAATAAAAAAATTTAAAAAAATGACCGCAACACACTTTTAGAGTTGTGATCGTCAGTGAGTGGGGACTTTGGCACAACTTTTGGGGACTCTGTTGTGGCCATTTTCCCCTGGGTCTTTTGGTTGCCTGTGCACCTTAAGAGGAAAACGGAGAGAGAAAAGCGAGCCAGTATTTTGTGCAGCACCCGCCAGAGGTCTTGCAAAAACACCCTCTCCCCTCAGTCCTGCTTTCAGGCATTCAGCCTCTGACGACTGGACTGGATAACCTTTGTGCACGCATTTATTGCGATTGAGACACGAGGAGCTGTTGTGTCTTTGCCTTTATGGAAACATGGCTGGAGCCGTCCATCCCTGACTGTGCTGTGGCTCCGGACGACTTCACCGTGTACCGGCTTGACAGAAATTGGCGGCTGTGGCTGAGTGGTCAGAGCAGTCGTCTTCCAATGCAAGAGTTGGGGGTTCGAATCCACTAGCAGTCACATGCCAAAGTATCCAAAGTGCCAAAGTGATTACTGAATGAGGGGCGCATGCGCAAGTGCTGACCCTGGGCGTCTGGCTTGCTTGTTGTTTGTCAGTTTTTTTGATCTATTATATCGTATTTTATTTTATTTATTTTTTTATATATAATACTGCAGAACAGTTTATGCTTGGCAAACATGGCAAGAAATGTGTTAACAAAATTACTGGTTTGGCTATTGTTTTGGACTATATGGGGCATTTTAAATGCTGAGAGCAGGCCGTTTGGATACACGGAACAGTGGATTACCTATTCTCGGAATTACCTGCTGACTTTTCAACAAACCAGCACTTCTCCCCCGACCCTTCTCCACAGCTGCCCTGAAATAACCCGGTCAGTAAATCAATCAGGCACCGGTACAGCTAAAAAGAAAATGCGTGGATCCAGAGGAGGAATACGGAACCGGCTTAAAAGGAGGGGCAGCCGCTTCCCCCTCCCGACAATCAAGCTCTCCAACGTGCGTTCAATAAGGAATAAGATGGAGCAGTTATCTGGACTTTTGAAATATGACAGAGATTTCAGGAGAGCCAACCTTCTATGTTTCACTGAGTCCTGGCTTACGGAGAATGATGACGTCACTGACCTGGAGGGATATACGACACTCCGTTTTGACAGAGACACACAGCGCACGGAGAAAAGCATTGGAGGTGGGTTGTGCATGTTTGTGGATAATCGCTGGGCAACTAACATGACGATCCGTGAGACTGACTGTTCAAAACACTACGAGATAATGACTGTATCCTTTCGCCCTTACTATCTGCCCCGTGAGTTCAGACAGATCACTGTGATTCTGGTTTACGTGCCCGGCCCGGACTTCACTTTAGCAGCTGAGCGCATAACTGACAGCTACACCAAGGCACAACGTCACTCTGTGGATGACCCGATCTTCCTACTTGGCGACTTTAATGGTTGTGATATTCCCACTTATCTCCCGAACTTAGAACAATATGTGACCTGTCTGACACGAAAAGACAAGACTCTTGATAAATGTTTTGGTAACTTGGAGGGTGCTTATGTGGCCAGGTGTTGCCCACCCCTCGGCCAGTCTGACCATAACATCATCCACCTGCTGCCAAAATATCGTCAGAAAGTGAAGAGGGAGAAACCTGCTGTTAAGACTGTTCAGTGCTGGACAACAGACTCTGTTGATGAGCTGAGGACTTGTTTTGAACTGACTGACTGGAGCCTGTTTTTCAGCGAGGAGGTCTCTGCTGAAAACTCTGAACTGCTGAATTTTACCATCACCAGTTACATTAAATTTTGTGTGGACAATATTATCAAAACAAAAACAGTTAGATTTTACCCTAATAATAAACCTTGGGTAAATAAAGAAATGAAGCATCTTTTAAACCAAAAGAAAGCAGCTTTTAGAAGAGGAGATATGCAAAAGAGGAGGGAACTAGAGAAGGAAATAAGTTGCATGATTAAGAAAGTTAAAATAAATTATAAAGATAAAGTTGAGAGGGAACTGAGTAATGGCAATGCAAGAGATGCCTGGAGGGGACTGAACACAATAATGGGGAGGAAACAAAAAGATTCCCTTCAGCACACTGACCCTTTTGGTCTTGCAAATAAACTAAATGTTCATTATTCAAGATTTGACATCCATGACTTCAGTGATGAGATTGACTCTTTCTGTGCAGCCTTGACACCAACTCCTGTGGAGTTACAGGAGAAAGAGGTAATTTCAATTTTTCAGAACATCAATCCTCATAAAGCAGCTGGGCCAGATGGGATTAAGGGAAAGGTATTAAAAGAATGTGCCACACAGCTGGGTCCTGTGTTCAAACAGATATTTGAGTTGCATGTTTCTTAACACTAGCTTTGTCCCACAAGCATGGAAAATGTCAACTATTGTCCCAGTGCCCAAAATAACACATGCAAAGGCACTGAATGACTTCAGACCAATTGCCCTCACATCTGTATTATGCAAATGTATGGAGCGCTTAGTGAGCAGAGAACTCATGTCTGTTACAGCTGAGCTGAGTGTTTTTTTCTGTGGCGGGACACTATGCACGGGACGACGCCACCGCCTTCTTTGACGCAGAGTCACGCAGTGAATCAAATGATTCCTCCGAGAAATGCGATGCAGAGCTGCTCCCTCCCTCCTGGAGAGTGTAGTGACAGAAGACGAGCGGCCGAGCTGATGCTCAGCCACCTCGGATCTTACCACGTCGGCAACCACACCGCTCCCAGCCGTCGGCACCCTCCTCTTGGAGCTGCCCCGCATAATCCAAGAGGATGTTAACACAAGGGACTTTCCGTCCTTCGCCTCCTTCTGCCCTGATCGGATAATCTGGCGGCAAGGTTGGCTCCGCCCCGGCTCGTCGCCCTGACCCCATCTGGACTCGCAGTCCAGCTGTGATGTCACACTGGAATGAGGCTGCAGCTGGGCCCGGAAAGCTGAAGACATCCATCTCCACCTTCGCCTCCATCTCCAGAGTGGAGGGTTTTACCAATCGGTGTTTTTCCCTCTGTCCCACCCCCGGAACCAAGCCTGGCAGTGGCACTTGGGGCAAAAGCTTCCAGAATGGACCAGAAACCTGTCTCTCCATACCCTACCATACCATACCATTTTATTTATAGAGCAATTAAAACAGCTACAAGGCCAACCAAAGTGCTGTTTAGACAGAACAACAGACAACACACGAAGCAATATACAAAATGAAGTAAATCAAAAATATAGACATAAAAACGATGCAGATAATAAATAAGACGACAAACCAGTGTGGAGCGTACAGTTTCACAACACAGATCCTCTGGTGTTGAAAGCTACTGAATAGTAGTGGGTTTTTAAACGGGACTTGAAAACCGAGAGGGAGGGGGCCAGTCTGACAAGCAGAGGTAACTCGTTCCAAAGTCTTGGTCCTGCTACAGAGAAGGCCCAGTCACCTAAGACGAGTTCCTGGAACTGTAAGGAGCAACTGGTCCGCTGACCTCAGGGAACATGGTGGGACATACGGTTGTAGCAGATCAGAGAGATGGGGGGGGGGGGGGGGTGAAACTGTTCAACGATTTGTAGACATACATGAATAGTTTGAACTGGATTTGAAGGTGAACCGGTAGCCAGTGCAGTGAGGCCAAAACTGGTGTAATGTGCTCTCTTTTGCCTGTACTGGTTAAAAATTGGGCTGCTGCATTCTGGACCAGTTGCAGTCGTGCAGTGGAGGTCTGACTGATACCAAACAGGAGTGAATTGCAGTAATCAAGCCTAGATGTAATGAATGCATGTATTACTGTCTCCAGGTTATTTTTGGACAATATGGGCTTCAGTTTAGACAGCCGCCTCAGTTGGAAGAAACATGATTTAACAATCATGTTTACATGACTGTAAAGTTTCAAGGAAGGGTCCATTATCACTCCCAGATTAGTGATTCTTTGTTTTTCTGACAGGGATAGAGTGGAAAGGTCGATGCAGTGGTTTGTGATCGTGCCATTGGGAGGGAACAACATGACTTCAGACTTCTTTTCATTGAAACTTAAGAAATTTAAACCCATCCAGTCCCCGATGTCAGCCAGGCAGTCGAGCAGAGGTTGAATAGAGCATGTACCATTGTGTCTTAGGGGGAAGTAAATTTGACAGTCATTGGCGTAAAAGTGAAAGGGTATGTTGTGTTTCCGGAAAATAGCACCAAGTGGCAGCAGGTATAGAGAGAATAGGAGGGGACCCAGGATGGACCCCTGCGGAACTCCCCATTTAAGCTCTGTCGCTGCAGAACTAAAATCCTTGATGGAGACACAAAAGGATCTGTCAGTGAAGTAGGATCTGAACCAATTGAGGGCTGACCCTGTGATGCCCACCCACTGCTTTAACCTAACAATGAGGATCTCATGGTCGATGGTGTCAAAGGCGGCTGTGAGGTCCAACAGGACAAGCAGCACAGAACCACCAGTATCTGTGGATCTGAAGATGTCATTAAAAACCTTCAATAGGGCAGTTTCAGTGCTGTGGAGAGGTTTAAAGCCATATTGGAATAGCTCTAAGATGGCGTGATCCTCCAGGGCGCACTTCAACTGGGACTCAACTGTTTTCTCCAGTATTTTAGAAACAAATGGGAGTTTGGAGACAGGCCGGAAGTTGGATATGACTGAGGGGTCAATGTTTGTTTTTTTCAGGAGAGGCTGGACAGCAGCATGTTTAAAGGTTTTTGGCACCACGCCAGTGGACAAACTACTGTCTACTATAGCAAAAATGGACGGACCTAGAGTAGGAAAAACCTCCTTTAGTAGTCGAGGGGGGACCACATCAAAGGGGGAACCAGAAGGTTTCAAGCTGCACATGACCTGCTCTAGAGAAGATAGAGTAATGGGTTCAAAATGGTCAAATAGAGCTACAGATTAAGGTGGGATGGATGGGTCATGAGTTGGAGGGGAAATGAGAGCCCGGGTGGTCGCAATTTTTTCCAAAAAGAAATGTAAGAATTTGTCGCACAGCTCAGTAAACTGGGAGCTGAATGATCATTTGAGAGTTATAAGCATCTGTGAAACATGGGCAGTGAAGTGGTTAATGGCCTGGCTACTACGTGCAGGAACGCACGGCTTAGGAGTTAGATGGGGGAGGGCGAATTCAAACCGGACTGGCATGTGGTCTGAAAAAACATTATCACCAATTTCAAGATTACTAACAGTTACATCACAAGATAAAACAAGGTCCAGTGTATGTCCGCTCTCTTGGGTGGGACCGTTTACATGCTGAGTTAGATTAAATGAGTCCAATAAGTCTAAAAAGTCCTTAACCAAGGACTTCTCAGGACAGCCCACGTGCAAATTAAAGTCCCCAATAATGAAAACATGATTATATTTTGGTGTGATTTCAGCCAAGAAATCAGAAAACTCATTTATGAAATCCTTAGATCGAGGTGGGCGGTAGAGGAGTGCGCATAAAGTCGAAGGTGAATGGCCAAGTTCAAAGATGCTCAGCTCAAAGCTGGTGCGGGAAACTGGGATGGGCAGTTGTTTACAGTCAAAAGTTGGTTTGAATATTGTTAATAATCCACCACCGCGCTGGCCTGATGGCCGCGGTGCGTTAAAATACAGACAGTTCGGTGGCAATAAATCCATCAAGGCGCTGGACTCACCCTGAGACATCCAAGTCTCTGTGATGCAGAAAAAGTCCAAATCATGCTCTTGAAAGTAGTCCCTGAGGATAAAAGTTTTGTTGGTAATAGATCTTGCGTTGACCAAGCATATCCGGATACTGTTCAAAGTGGAGCTAGCAGCGGTGAAGTTAGCGCGCACCAATGGCCGCAAGTTTTCAATAACAGCCCCTCCATTGTTTACCTGGTCCGGGCACGTGGGAAGCTGGTGATGGAAACCCTGACCACCAGCTCAAGAGGAAGATGCAGCGCGCAGGGCTTTAAGCTTTACCAGCCACCCAGCATGTTTTCCCCGGCGTCTGTAGCGATGTCTCCGGGCAGGGAAGTGAGGAGCGCAGTGGAGGTAAACTGGCGCGTTTGCCAGCAGGGGGGAGGAGGGGGGGTTCAGAGGTACGCTCATATTGGTCCAAATAAGTGACATCGACGGCAGAAAAACGAAGATCCAGAAGCTGTTGTCGGTCATACACCAGCAGCGAAGTTATGTCCCAGATAAAAAACAAACAAAACACAAATAATCCGAACAGCAAAGGTGGATTGCAAGCCATGTGCACGGGCGCCATCTTACCGGAAGTTAGCAGTCAAGCCAAGGACTCCAGGGAAGCATGACCAGATGGTGACAAAGGTCTCCAACCGAGCGCACCAGTGCTCATTCCAGATGGCCGCAGCGAACAACAACATTGCCCTGCTGGCTTACAGCATCTCTAAGAGGCTGGAGGAAGCAGACCTGCTGGAGGAGACAAAGAGCTCTCTCTGTAAAGCTGCTGATGTCATCTTAAACAAATGCCACCTCTGCGGTCTGCCTGTCCCTCATCGCCGCCTGGATGACCATGATCCAGAGGCCAACTTGGCTCCGCCTCTTGCCATCCTTGTCTGAGAGGCTGCAGAAAGACCTGCTGGAGGGCCCCATCACCCCAGAGGCGCTGTTCGAGGCCAACTTCAGGACCATCCTTGAGAAATCTCAGAGGTCCGAGGAGGTCTCAGAGACTGTACACCATCTGGTGACGTGACAGTCCTCTTCCTGCCCCTCTGGCTGCTGGAGGGACCACCTTGGCCAGCAGCAGAGGCTCTCCACAACTGCGGCAGTGACTGCACGCACCGCTCCTCTGCCGGGCCCCTCCACCATGGAACAGCTCCTTGAGGGGAATGTGTGTGGTTTTTTGCCTATATATGTTTTGAAATAAAACAGAAACATCACTGAAAGTAAAGTTTCATTTGAGACTGTCAGATCAGATGATCTCACAGCTGCCTCTCTTCACACATTCCCCACACAGTACGAGCCGGTAACCTCTAAACAGCATTTTAAATGACACCGCAGTTCATTAAATATCACAAAACACTCATCTGCCATGTCAGCTAAAATTATGTTTATTCAGCAGACCGAGTCCGGTAAAGTCCCTCGTTTTCAGCCGGAGCCCATTTTTAATTTCTGCTGTTTTCTGCACACTCACATTGCAGCGGGAGTAACCGTGTTTCTCCAGGACAGCTGCAGCCTCCACCGAAACGGTGTCTCACTCAGAAAGCGCTCACACCTCTCATTTTGCGCCGGCCCACCTCAGCTCTAACGTGAGACTGCAGCCTGGGTTCAGTACAGAGGCACACATACAGCATTTTTCTGTTGGAGACCACACCTTGGGTTCCCCCCGGAGAATCTCTGGAGCGGGTGATGGCAGTAAGGGTTTTTAGCCTGGTTGATGTCCATGAGAAACATGACACACAAAATGCATGCCCACTCTCCGAGCATTACTCAGAGTGGCAGCGAGTGTGTTCCCAGGACAGATGGATGGTCCGTCTGATCAGCAGGGGTGACACGCTGCAGTTTCGCAGCTCAACCCCCACGGTTCAGAGGGATTATAGAGACGGTCCTGTCTTCTCCAGAACTGAGCTTCTCTCTCCAGTCAGAAGTTCAGGAATTACTGATGAAAAACATGATTTCCAGAGTTTCCAACGGAGAGGAAAATATGGGGGCTTTTTTCCTCCCACTACTTCCTGGTTCTGAAAAGAACCGGAGGGATGAGACCCATTCTTATCCTGTCCATGTTCAACAATTCGATCATGGAGAGACAATTCCACATGCTGACAATCAAACAGCTGGTGGAGAACTTCACCAGAACGACTGGTTCACCTCCATAGATCTGAAGAGCGCACATTTCACATTTCCATCATTCTAAAACACAGGAAATTCTTGCGTTTTTCTCCTCCAGGGGATTCCGTATCAGTACAACAGGCTACTGTTCGGTTAGTCCCTCGCCCCACGCACGTTCTCAAAATGCGTGGAGACGGCTCTGCAGCCGTTACACATGGCAGGAATGAGAATTCTTTTTTATCTGGATGATCTGCTTTTATTAGATCAGTCCAGAGAGGAAGCAGCTGCGCAGACCAAACGTTAGCATTACACCTGCTAAACCTGGGTTTTCTATAAACTGGGAAAAGTTCTGTTCGCCCGTCGCAGATAATTGTTTATCTGGGAGTGGAGCTAAACTCAACCACAATGAGAGCCCGTTTATCACAGCCGAGGGCAGAAGCCCTGTAAGTTCAGTTCCAACGTGTCAAACCCGGCAGTGTAGTGACAGTTCTGCCTGTCATGCAACTCCTGGGACGGTGTCAGCGGCCCACATCGTGGTTCCGCTGGGCCT
The DNA here is from genome assembly GCF_014905685.2 of Nematolebias whitei. Lineage (NCBI taxonomy): Eukaryota > Metazoa > Chordata > Actinopteri > Cyprinodontiformes > Rivulidae > Nematolebias > Nematolebias whitei. The sequence goes on along the minus strand of NC_056499.1, from coordinate 49,472,012 downwards.
ATTTCACATGAGACGCCTTCAGAGATGGTTCGCCCACCTACGCATAGATCCTGTGCACCAGAAGAGGCGGATTATCTTTGTGCCCCCCTCTGTGCGAACTGATCTGAATCACTGGGGAAACACCCTTGTTCTGTCAGAGGGAGTTCCCATCAGCAGGCCAACATCACATGTCTCAGTTTTTCACAGACACATTCCTGTCAAGCTGGGAGGAATGTGTCTGTCCCAAGTAGTGGGAGCACAGTGGCTGGACCACATGTCGCTTTACATAATGTGCTAGAATGCTTTCATGGTCTGAAACATGACTCAGCATTTTGCACTCTGCTGTGGGATCAGCATTTTTTGATCCACACAAACAACAAAGTGACGACAGTTTACATAAACCGTTAGGGAGGTGTGCGCTCAGCACAACTGTTACGCATCGCGAAACAGCTGTTGTGTTGGGCACACAAAACCTGCTCCTCATCAGTGCAGTGTACATTTCCAGTGTCCTGAACAAGCGAGCGGATATCATGTCGAGGGGCGGCCCCCGCCACATAGTCTAGAGCCTCCATCCCGAGCTGATCTCTCGGTTTTTGGAGCAGGTTCGGCCGAGCAGCAGTGGATCTGTTCGCCACACGGGAGAACTCCCAGTGTCAATTATGGTTCTCACTGAGCTCAGGAGATGACCCACCGTTAGGAGTGGATACCTTCGCTCACAGCCCTTGGCCAAAAATACTCCTTTATGCGTTCTCTCCAGTCCTGCTGATATCACGGACCCTGGATCAGGTCTGGGAGGAAGAACTGTCAGTCATCCTCGTAGCTCCCGAGCGCTAAGCGCTCCGTGGTTCCTGAATCTGCAGCGACTGATATCGGGTCGGCTGTGGAAACTGCCGTGGGGGGGGGGGGGGGGGGTCTCCTCCAGGTAGGAAGAGCGATCAGGAGTTACACAGAAATAGGTCAGCACCTTTGGGTCTGGCCGCTGAACTGATCCATTTAGAAAAAGATGGGCCTCCCACAGGATGTGGTGCGTACGTTTCAGGGCACACAAGCTGCTTCCACTACAACACTGTACACATCAAGTGGACAGTTTTTCAGCGCTGTTGTGCAGAGAAAGGCGTGGAGGCCATCTCATGTCCACTAGGTGGCGTGCTGTCATTTCTACAGCAACTGATGGACAGAAAATTAGCATCCAGCACAATTAAAACTTATGCTGCAGCTATTTCTTCCTGTCATGAGGTTTCTCAATGACAGAACAGTTCTTAACCACCCACTGATGAAGAGTTTTCTGAAAGGTGTATAGAGACACAGACCTGTGTCACGTCCACTAGCTCCACGGTGGGACCTAATAGAATAGAATAGAAACAGCCTTTATTGTCCCACGGATGGGAAATTCCAGTGTATCAGCAGCAACAGCAGCAACGGATAAAAAGATTAAAAGATTTAAAGATTTCACACAAAAGTTCCTAAATGTTAATAAACAACACAATATATAAGAAATAAGATAAACAATATCAATAATAATGTTCAATATGTATTGGAACATTGAGAATGGCAGACTATTTACAGTACAGTATTACAGGCAGAGTGTATGTTTAAGCAGAGGTCAGCATGTATTTAATCCTTATTGAGTTTGTTGGGAGCAGTGATGGTTGTAGAGTCTAACAGCTGCTGGGAGGAAGGACCTGCGGTAACGCTCCTTTGTGCATTTAGGATGCAGTAATCTGTCACTGAACAAGCTCTCCAGTTCAGCAACAGCTTCATGCATGGGGTGGGAGACGTTGTCCAGCAATGATGTTATTTTAGCTAGAGTCCTTCTGTCTCCCACCACCTGCACTGGGTCGAGGGGGCATCCAAGCACAGATCTGGCCTTCTTGATGAGCTTATCTAGCTTCTTCTTCTCAGCTGATGATAAGCTGCTGTTCCAACACACAACACCATAGAAGATGGCTGATGCCACTACCGAGTCAAAGAAGGTCTTCAGGAGCACCCCCTGCACTCCAAAAGACCTCAGTCTCCTCAGCAGGTGATGATGGTCCTGCACGCTCTGATCAAAGCTCCTTTTGAGCCTTTAAATCAGGTTTCACTTAAATTTCTGTCATTAAAACAGCCTTTCTGTTAGCTCTGATGTCGGCAAAGAGAGTGAGTGATTATCTGCTTTCTCTGTTGCTCCATCATGTCTCAGAATTCAAGCTGACGGCAGTTCAGCTGTACTGCGTTTTAACCCTGCTCTGAAAAGCATCACAAGCTCATTCAGATCGAGAGTGATAACCTTGGATGGGTTTTACCCTCCTCCTCATAATTCTGAAGAGGAAGCAGCAACATCTCACCTCCTCTGTCCCGTGCGTGCATTTTAGTGTTACGTGGCGCACACGGCCACACTGCGCCGTTCTCGTCTGTTCATGCATTACAGGGACAGCTCTTCAGGACACCCTCTATTCACCCACCGCCTCTCACATTGGTTGTGTGAGGCTATTACTGAAGCTTACAGTTCATCTAAGCTGGACCCTCCAGAGAATCTCAGAGCACATTCCACCAAAAGGTTTTCATCCTCCATGGCTCTGCATGGAGGGATGACAGTGGAGGATATTTTTGGGTTGGGGCATGCAATTACGCAGCGCGTAATTACGCACACAGAAGGCTGAGTGATGAAATGTTTTTTTGTGCAAGCAGGTGCTTCATGTTGTGTCTGAGTGGACCCAGTGAGGTATAGACTACATCCTGCTTCACCTTTAACCCACTAGCGATAGCCTTAAAGGGCGAACCCTATACGAAATAGAACGTTGGTTACGTACTATAACCCCAGATTCTATGAGTATAGGCACAGCCCTTTAAGCTCTGGGCCTCACTGGTTCCTAAATGGCTGAAGAAAAAAGCTATTTGGGAGCCGATTACCCTTTCTCACCGTAATTTATATGGACCGGGGGTGAGTGGGTGTGGACTAAAGATTTCAGTGCTGTGCACGAAGGGATAAACCACTAGCGATAGCCTTAAAGGGCTGTGCCTATACTCATAGAATCTGGGGTTACATTACGTAACAAACGTTTTTGTATACCATACATTTTTTGTTCTGCAGTTTTCTGTAGCATTTCATCAGTAACAAACTCTTTGAAGCACATGCATGTTGTCATGCCACACCTGTTCTGAGAAGGCAATGAAAAGGTGTCCCACTTCTTGCATTAGAAGTACTGGCAACTGTCAAACAAATTAAGTATACAAACAGCTGAATAGGGGAATTTATTGTTGACGCGCCCGCTGTTTAAGACATAAATCCAAGCTGCAATTAAGATTCCTTTATTGGCATCAAGTTCTTCAAGGCAAAACATCAATGAATCATTGACACTATCCCAGAGAAGCATACAAAACTGATCCACAGATTCAAGCAGTGATCAAAGGCAAAAATTCAAAACTTAAAGCGAAAAGCAGTCAGCAAAAATGTAGACTTCCCTCATCACCCACTCACTAACAAACTCACCAGATGAGCAAACAGGTAATCTTAAAATCACTACCGACATCATGTGGTCCAAAACTACACCCATCCACCACAAGAATGATAGTTCACTAGGGGACAGAATACACGTCTCAGATCATATACAACAGGTTGTTATGGTAAGTATTGATCATATTGATAAACTAGAGGTCAGAGAAACTTGTGTAACAAAGATGATACAAATGGTGATATATCCATCCATCCATTATCTTTCCGCCTTCTTCCTTTTTGAGTCGCAGGGGTCACTGTTGCCCATGTCCAGCTATCACTGTGTGAGAGGAGGGGAGGCGAGGTACACCCTGGACAGGTCGCAAGTCCATCACAGGGACACAGAGACAAATGAGACAAACAACCATTCACTCTCTCACTCACACTTAGGGACAATTTAGAGTTACCAATCAGACTAAATTGTGTGTTTTTGGTCTGTGGGAAGAAACCAGAGTACCCAGATAAAACCCATGCATGCACAAAGAGAACATGCAAACTCCACCCAGAAAGGTCCCGGGCCGAGATTTGAACCAGCGACCTTCTTGCTGAGAGGCAACAGCTCTGCCAAATGAGCCACCATGCTGCCTCAAATGGCAATATAGGGTATCTAAAATATTACTTGTTATTCTGGACAAGGCTTAAATGAGTTGCAGTCTGTGTTCTATAGTGTATGTTCAGTATTAAAATTTTAGACACTGGCCAAAGTCTTTAGGTAGGGGGGTTTAATGTTAAGAAATACCTGTAAGTTTGATCCCCACTGAGCTTTGGCATCCAACAAAGCATCAAGGACCGCTCGGCTCGGCTCACCCCCGGCGGCATCATTTCCGCTCACTACGTAGTAGGCAGAGCGAATGCGTTTGAAGAACTCCTGGTCCACATTCTTGGCACTGCAGTGGTTAGGAATGTAGGCCAAGTCCACATAAATGGGAAGGCCAAGAGCAGCTGGAGAGCCGGATTTCTGAGAGCCTGGAAAAATAAACCCAGAACCACAGGGTTGCTTTATTTCTATAACACCAATTAACAACAAGTTATTTTAATGTACTTTAAAGATCAGGGGAGGTAAACTTGTTTTCTGAAGAGCTTTTTAAGTTATATCTCTTATCCACAGCTCATACTCTGAAATTTAACAGATTCTGCAAAATGTATCTTTCTATCTACTCTGTCTCGTGAACCATTGGACAGATAAAGGAGGCATTCAAGATGGCCGCCACAACCAATGTATCTTAGGAAACACAAATATGGCTCCGTCAGCTGCACAGGCAGGAAGATAAAGTTATTTGTGGTCATGGATGCCTGATTAGATGATAAAATGGGTGAGCAAAACAGGGGATGTATTTGTGTCCAAGAAAAGATATGATGACAAACTTTAAATTTTCAGGTCATGTTTGGTCTAATTTTAGTCTAGACTTGGATTCAACCAAAGATCAATCATCTACAATGAACTCCAGGTTGACGTTAATAAAATCAGCATCGACATTTTAAAATGTATGTTCTTTATAAACTTGTGGGTATCTACCCCTAAGTGTGGTGGTAGCAGAGTCCTTCACAGCACAGCTCCAAGTAGAACCAAAACTCTAGTTCAAGTCATTTGTATTGTCTAGTTCGTTTAAATAAAAAGACAAATCAGTTTAATTCAATTTAACTGAAGCCTGTTAAGAATAATCATATTACTTCAATTATTGTTCAGTTCAAATCAGTCCAGTTCAGTCTACAAAAAAATAATAATAATATCACTAAGGGAAGCAACAGGTTGCATCAACTCTTTACTTTGATTTTGATACTTGACATTTTAAGTAAGTGTTATGTGTTGTCATCATTGTATGTTCCCATACAAAGATGGAATTAGCTCTATGCATTTAATCCATCACACATGAGATTCACGCTGATGGAGCAGAGGGCAGCTATGTAAGCGCCCGGGGAGCAGTTAGGGATTAGGTGTCTTACTCAGGGACACAACGACATGCGGGCATGGCAGGGAGTCAAATAGACTTTCTGGTCCCAAGTTGGCTGCCCTACATCTACACCATCTTGGCCCCATTGGGGGCTCGTCCTGGATTTTGAACATGTTCAGAGTGGCAGACATTTATTTTATTTTTTTACTGTAAACTGATCCAAACAGGTAACCTTTACATCACATTTGCTCACCTGAGCTGCTCTTGACACCATTTGTTAGCCCTTTGCCGGGGTTGTAGCTCGATCTGGAGAGGTCATCCTCTTTGGTGCCTTGAACATCTGACAGACGAGACATGCGTGAACTTTTGTCAGTCTCTTTTTTCTTCAACGAGGCACTGCGTGGAGACGGCGTTTGTTTGACGGGCATGGGAGATCTCTTGCGCCTAGCTGGAGATGCTGATTTGGTTTTCCCCGAAGACTTCTTCAAGCTTTTTGCTTTGGGTTCTTTCTTAAGAGAGCTTTTGTCCAAAGATTCTGGGTCCACCATGCAAACATCTGGGTGAGGAGGGTGAGGGAAAGGGTCCATGAGAGGAGCAGGAGGAGGGTCATGGTTCCTCCTGGAGGCAGAGTGGTGGCTACCTCCTCCTGTGGTAGATTTATCAACAGGCATGTAATCTCCATCTTCATCCGAGTCCATGTTGCCTTCACCAGCAACTGACGGGTACTCTTCTGTGCCTGGAGGGACATCAGAGTCCGACTGAGAGCCTAGAGGCTCACTGATAGAGGTTGGTGGAGTATCCTCTGTAGCCAGACCAAACCCTGCTGACAGCCCACCAACTTGATGCAAAGAGCTACTGTCCCTACTGTGGGACTGATGCAAATGGGGCTGTTTGTGAGCCCTTTTCTTCACTGACAGGTCATGCTCATGACCCTCCTGTGACTGATCACTCCTGCAACCTTCCTCCTCATCATCCTCATCTGTGGAAAACTGACGCATGCAGGGGTTGATGAAGGAGGGCGACAGGTCTTCTTTGCGTTGCCTGTACTCTGAGGATGAATATCCTGGAGAGGTGCGACTCGTATAAGAGGAGGTTGCTCCTATCGGTGCATCCTGATTGCTGTCATCATCATCATCTTCATCATCATCCTGCTCACCTTGGCTGCACTCTTCTGCATAAAACTGTGAGTGGAATGGCTGATCAGTTGAAACAAGTGAAAGTGGACGAGCAGGGTGCGCTGGCTCCATCTCACACTCTTCCTCAAATTCATCATCATGTCGGTAATGAGGAGGGGAATCTCCAGGTACCATACCCATCTGAGGCTTTGACATTTCCCACTCATATGAATTCCTGACATAACTTGTTGCACCCTCTCTGGACTCCAGTTTGGCTGAGCCTGAAGCTGCTACTCCAACAAGGAGATTGGTGCTTGCAATGACCTCTGTGGGACTTTTTGTTTTGTCTGACTTGCTGGTGTGAAGAGGTGCTGACATGTAGGAGCCAAGAATATCTGGAAGTGCATCGCTCGTTTTTTCACTTGATGCTGGAGTGATGGGCTTACCAGAAAATGGGAGGCTTCCAGTCAAACCACTGGAAGGAGACCTGCGAGTAATTTCATGCACATATTCCTCCTCCTCCTCCTCACTACTGTCAGTCTCCTCAAAGTAGTGCTTGCCTTCAATGTCTGGGCGAGGAGAGGAAGTGACGCCATACAGAGCAGCACTGGCTGCCTCTTTGTCAATGGAGAAGTCTAAGAAAGGACTTGCTGAGGCTGAAAATCCAGCAGCTGTGTCCAGCTTGGTTTCTTTAGACCACTCAGGCTTATAGAAGCAGTCAGACACAGAACCTTTATCAGGAACTCCACCTATTGGAGCTGTATGTTCCTTCTTGTCTTCAGAAACAACAGTGGATGAGAGTGAAGAGAAGGTTTTGAACTCCTCAGATGGACTGATGTGTGAGAAACTAGGTAAACTAGATTCTGCTGTGGTTGTTACAGTGATTTGTTTCTCTGAAACTTCCAGATAGTCATCTTTGGTGCCAGCTGAGCTGGAGAAGGGAGAATTCATGACCAAGGACTGTTCTTCTTTAAAGGAAGAGTACTCAAAGAGGGGCTCAGCAGAAGCAGGTGTCTCTAGCTCCTCTCCGAATTGTCGGCTGGTGGAGAGGGAGCCTGAGGTGGAAGAAGAGTAGCTGTAGGCTGAAGAGGAGGAGTACCCAGGGCCAGCTGTGGTTGTATACTGAAAACTAGTTTCCAGAGAGCTCTTTCTCAGTACATCAGGTGCCTTCTGCTTCTCAAATTCAAGATTGTCTCTGTCGCTTTGGTAACAACTGTCCTCTCTGGACTTCAAGGTAAAATCTTGTTTTCCTGTGTCTCTAGTCTGATTTAGTAAGAATGGCTCTTTCCTGTCTCTTTCGTGTGAGTATTCAAATCCTGAAGAATAAGCAGAGAAACTTGTGGCTCGTAAATCCATTGGCTCTCCACTGATAGATGTGGATTCAGTCTTAGTTTCGTCCTCAGTCTTTAGAAGAGAACTTAAGCTGCTGTTGTTGACAGTCAGCTTCCCCTGACTGTTAAAACCATATCCAACCATAGAAACCATGAACTCGGGTCTATCTGAGCTAAACATTTGACTTACTGGACCTTTTACTTCCTTCTCAGACTTCTCTTTGGCACCTTTCTCAATATCAGAATCAGCACTGCTTTCATCTTCCTCCTCCATTTCCTCCTCCTCCTCCTCCTCCTCCTCCTCCTCATCATCATCATCATCATCAATGACTACATCATCATCATAATCCTCTTCATCCCTTGCAGTTAGCTTTTGCATATTCACCTCTAAACATGCTTCTTTCTCGCTGTAGCCAAAAATATCAGATGTCACTGTGGAGAATGCCAAAGACTTTGTGCTATCGGTTTGGCTTTTCAAAATGGAGTTTTGTTCTGATGACAAAGAAGTGGTCAAAGCTTCAGGTCTGTCAGCCACAGATGGGAAATTGCTAGCTTGACAGTATTTAAGTGTTTCTTTTTCTTTGGTCTCTTTTTCAAAATGACCAGTAGCAGAATCTGTCTTAGAGTCCAGCCATGAAGATGTAGTGGATTCCTTTTCTGTCTTCTTGTCCATGATCTTGACTTGTGCCAAAGGCTCATGTTTGGGCAAATCCACTTCTCTTTTTGCAGGTTCATGCTCCACTTTATCGTCAGAGTCTTGGTGATACAAATCAGATTCCTCTGAGCTGGTTTTGCTGTCATAAAGATCTCCATAAGAGAATGTTTTACCGTGCACGTACGGTGTGTCTTGTCTTGTATAAGCTACCCTTTCTCTGCCCTCCTTCTCTGGAAAATCATGAAGACTAAAATGAACACTTTTCTCTGGCTCTTTGATGGTCACTTCTTTTTTCTCAACTTTGTCTTTATCATTTGAAAAAGGGTTTGTTCCTGTCCCACTTGGGAAATTGTCATTATTTTCATCCTCTTCATCAGAAAACATCTCTTGTGGTTTTGGTTTCTCTGTTGTGCTAAAGGACACTCCTGACTTGTCTGAACCTTTAACTTCTGTTTCTGTTTTTGACATTTTCCCTTCAAACAAGAAGTCATCATCTAAAAAGCAACCCTCTTTTGCTTCCATGAGTTTTGCTTTTACAGTTGGCTGTAATTCCTTTTGAATGTAATATTCATCCTCACTGTCTTCATTGGAATCCTCAGACACTTCAAATGTGGTTTTGTCACCTGGCAAGCCAATACAGGAGGTATTGTCTGAGATGGTGACTGATCTTTCAGTTTTCTGGATGTCAGCTTTCACATCAGTCACTCCTTCCTCTTTTTCTCCTGTCCTGAATGTTTTTTCCTCTGTTGGAGAGTAGCTGCTACTTGTGGGCATAGACTGCGTGGGTGAAGCTAGTTTCATGGTGCTGTCCTCAGGACTTAAGCATCTTTCCTCACTTTCTTGCCTGGAGTGGGACTCTGGGACAAAGGAGAAAGATGGAGGAGGTGAAGCACGCTTTGTCTCAGTGAGAGTCATGAATGTGTCTGTACCAACGAGAGGCTGGTTTTCCTTCATAACCAAAACCGGACTGACTGGAGGAGAGAATTTTTCTCTTTCCTGGCGCATCATGGAGGCGGCATGTTCATAGCCCTCTTGAAGTTTACTCAGAGGGATGTCAACATTTGGAGTCTGATCCTCGTCCTCATCTTCATCGTCTTCCTCTTCTTCGGGGACTGATTTCACCTTCGACTCAGCCTCTATCTCTGGAATGTTGGGCTGATATTCGTCAGAGGAAGGAGACTTAAAGCATTTGTCATCTTCAAGTGAAGAGGTGGGAGAGATGGTTCCTGCAGAGTAAAGGTAGTCCTTTCCTTGGGCGGCCTCTGCACGTGATGGAGCGCTGTTGATGGTGTCCAACAAGAGTGAATTTCTTACAGCGTCTTCGGTCTGAGGTGCCGTCACTGAGGCAATCGACTGGTCTTCAGCCACAGATGTGGCAAAGGAAGACAGTTTGTCATACTCTGTGATAGATGTTGCAGAGGAGATGTGCTCCTCCTCAGCAAGAGGAGCAGCAATGATGGCAGAGTAAGGTACAAACTCAGGCTCATGGACTCCAATAAAAGCTTTGGGCTTAACATCTGCAACTTCCAAAACTGCAGAGCTCTTCATTTCTTTAATACCATGCATGGTGTCAAAGGTACCAGGAATGTCAGGAACAGAAATATCATAAGCAGCCACATCATAGCGCAGCTGAGGGATCCTGTCTTCTGTGTCTTCATGGATGTCTTCATCGGAGATTGTCTGCTCAGTCTCTGAATACCCAGGGATGGTCTCATCCTGAATGAAAGAGAGCTGCTCAGAGGCGGAGGGTGTTACTGATGCTGCAGCTGTTAAGGATGTTTGCCCAGTTGGTTTGGTGTCCCACTTCTCTCCATTTTTGTCCTTTTTTCCCTCATCTGTTTTAAACTTTAAGATCTTATCATCTTCTATATCTTCTAGCTCAGCCTTTTCAATTACATCCCCTTCTTCCTCTGAGCTCTCACTTTTCTTTGTTCTGTCTGATATATTTTCCTTTACTAAATATTTGTCATACTTCTTCATTTTGTCCTCCTCATACTTTTTATCAAAACCTTCAATCACAGCCATCTTTTGTGTAGCTGCACCCTGTTCTGATGCACCTTTGTCTTTGGTTTCTTCTTCGTGGTTGAAGGGAGCGGTGGGTGCAGTGGATTGTATATCAGTAGCTGAGGAAGAAACTTCAGTATCAGCGATCACTGGCAATCCTGACATGACATCACTCTGGACAGAATCAGTCTTCTGTTTGGACATCTCCTCCTGTCTTAGAGCCTCAAAGTCCTCTGTGAGGTCCTCGGGTGAAGATACGATGTGTCTGTCGATCTGTGTTGCTGCTGCAATGTCTTCAGGAATGTTCTTGGGAACTGGCTTTTTCTCATGTGCTTCCTCTTTAACCATTTTATTTTTGTCTGTCTTGGGTTTGGCCTGACTTTTGGCTTTGTGCAGAGTCTTTCTCACTTCAGGGGTGAGTGGCTTCAAGTCAGGTTTGGTGATTTTTCTTAGTTCATGTTTCACAGAGTCTTTCTTTTTGTCCTCCTTTGCATTACTCTCCTTTTTCTCTTGCTTTTTTATACTTTCGTCTTTCTTTACTTTTTCTTTTTTGGTTTCTTTTTTCTCTTTGTCTTTCTTTTCATCCATCTTAGATCCTGTCTCTTGCTTGGAAGTTTTTTCCTTGGATGTCTTCTTTTTTGCTGTCTTAGCTGCTCCAGGGGCCACTTCACTGTTTTTCTGCTGTTTGGTGGCTTTCAGACTGTCACTTTTGAATTTCTTCTCTTCTTTCTTTTCAACTTTATTCTCCTTAGTGGTGTCACTCTTTATTTCTTCCTCCTGTCCAATGGTTTCCTTTTTGGTTGCTTTAGAGTGTAGTTTGGGAGAAGATTTGAGACTCTCTTTGCTATCCGTTCTTGATCTCGTTTTAGCTTGTTTAACGATCGGCAGTGGCGCACCAGATGAGATGTCTTTCTGAGTGGCGACTGGGTATCGCAGAAAGTCTAGGTGTTTCAGTTTCTCAAGGCCCTCAAAGATTTTATTTTGTGGTGCATTTCCTGGGAACAGCACCCGGACTATCTTTTCTGTTGGTCGATGTGGTATCCAAACAATTAATGCAGTGACTGATGTCAAATAGGGGACAGAAATTTCTCCTTCTTTTCCATTTGGCATCATAATTCCTGTCTTGGCTTTGCTATTTCCTGCCCATTTTTGCATCAGGAACTGCATCTCTTTGCTTTCTTTTACAGGGTTCAAGACATACATCTCTAACTTTCCTACGCCCAGTTTGTGGAACAGTGTGATAGGTTCGATAGTGTTGCTGACTACCCTGTGAAGCGGCTCAGGTGTGATGCCAAGCTTGTTGAGGTACTGTAATGTCAGAGATGCTTCTTCAATGCTTCGTTTGACCTTCAGTGAGGGCTCTGGCATCCTTAGCTTCTCTGGAACATTAAAAAACACAATCCCAAGCTCAGGGGAGATCAGGTTCTTCATCCAGTCACCATTACCTCTGGAGCCAGATCCTTGGTTACGCTCTTCCTCCTGCTCTGCGATCTTCCTCTGGAACAATCCATTTATGCCGGGGAGGTTGTCTGCACCAATATGGGTGAGTAAAACAGAGTCGATCCTGTCTAGGTGTCGAACCAACTTCCAGAAGCAAGACTTCCTCTCAGATCCTCCATCCACCAGGATGTTAAATCCATTAACCGCGAACAATGCAGAGTCTCCCCTGCCTCCAGGGAAGATGTAGCAACAGGGTTTGGACAGCTTCAGAAACCCTCCAGAGGTCGGAGGTTCTAGGAGCTCAAAGGGCGATGGTACGTCTGCTGTTTCAGAGACGTACTCTAACTCTGTGTCTTCATCCATGTCAGGGCAGAGGGCTTTTGGGCTCAGACAATATCCAGTAAGGGTTTTACTTGGCTGCTGCTCCTGGCTTTGGCCCAGGGAGCTCCAGCCCCCTGACAAGAAACTGTAAGCCTGGTCTGCTGCTATAAAAGAGGGCTTGGACAAGACGTCCGTCACCTAAAACACAGAAGGGACAAAATAATGCACATCAAATCACTATTATAAGATCCTGACTTGTAGTTTTTAAAGTGACAGGTGCAAGACCTACTTGATGTTGGAAATTATACAGAAGAAATGTAATGAAGTGAAGGCTCCACCTTGTTGAAGGACGTCACTTCTGAGTTCAGAGCCTGCTCAGTATCAACAACTTATCTGCCGCAGAGTCGTGACCAAAGATCTAGACTGGGTAAAGGACATGAATAATAATGTTAATAAGGTTTATAATAAATCTAACATACTATATTGGGAAGGTACACAGTAAAACTGGAGTCTGTCAAATTGATTAAAACTGATGCTGGTTTGATCCTTTAAATGTAAAACAACTAGGTTAAAGTATCCTGATGCATGCTCAATAATCCAGGTAGAAAAATCTAAGAAAGTTCAATCTGGTCCTCTGGACATTCAAAAAAACAAAAAACAAAAAGGAGCAAAAAAAATCTAGATATGTTTCGTCTTTCATCCGAGAGACTTCCTCAGTCTGAGGTGCTGTATTCAGCTCAGTCTCTTAAATAGCACCTTCTCAGAGTGGATCAACCAGTTTGCTGCTGACAACCAAAACCAGCTGCTCACATGGTTAAGAAGGACCATCAGCCTAACAATGGATCATTAGCACACTGATGGCTGTTTACTATTCACAGAGGGCTGAGTGATACTAGCAATAACAGCATTGTAAGAGGGGGACAATTGAACCCGGAGGCCTCCACCCCTGTTTAATGATGGACGATTTCTTTTCACAAAAATGGCCTCCTTTACTCCTCTCTCAAACCATCGTTCCTCTCTGTCCAGGATGTGAACATCTTCATTCCTGAAAGAGTGACCGCTGGCCTGGAGATGAGTGTAGACCACAGAATCCTGGCATGATGTTGATCTTCTGTGCTGGGCCATCCTTTTGGCCAGTGGCTGTTTAGTTTCCCCGATGTAAGACTGATCACAGCCCTCCTGACACTGAACAGCATACACAACATTACTCTGTTTGTGCCGGGGGACTGGATCTTTGGGATGAACCAGTCTTTGCCGTAATGCATTTTGGGTTTTAAAAGCCACTGGGACGTTGTGCTTAGAAAATAAACATCTCAGTTTCAACATCCGTATGTTGAGGGAGTATCAGAGAAACTGAGACGTTTATTTTCTAAACATAACGTCCCAGTGGCTTTTAATCCCCAAAATACATTACGACAAAGACTGGTTCATCCCAAAGATCCAGTCCCCCGGCACAAACAGAGTAATATTGTGTATGCTGTTCAGTGTCAGGAGGGCTGTGATCAGTCTTACATTGGGGAAACTAAACAGCACTGGCCAAAAGGATGGCCCAGCACAGAAGATCAACATCATCAGGCCAGGATTCTGCGGTCTACACTCATCTCCAGGCCAGCGGTCACTCTTTCAGGGATGAAGATGTGCACATCCTGGATAGAGAGGAACGATGGTTTGAGAGAGGAGTAAAGGAGGCCATCTTTGTGAAAAGAAATCATCCATCATTAAACAGGGGTGGAGGCCTCCAGGTTCAACTGTCCCCCTCTTACAATGCTGTGATTGCTAGTATCACTCAACCCCCTGTGAATAGTAAACAGCCATCAGTGTGCTAATGATCCATTGTTAGGCTGATGGTCCTTCTTAACCATGTGAGCAGCTGGTTTTGGTTGTCAGCAGCAAACTGGTTGATCCACTCTGAGAAGGTGCTATTTAAGAGACTGAGCTGAATACAGCACCTCAGACTGAGGAAGTCTCTCGGATGAAAGACGAAACGTATCTAGATTTTTTTGCTTTGTTTTGTTTTTTGTTTGTTTGAATGTCCAGAGGACCAGATTTAACATTTTTAGAACTAGGTTAAAGCTGTGAAAACTGACTTCTGTTGTTTGATGTTGAGACAAATATCTTTACTAAGAGTACATTTAAAAAAACTCAAATAACTTTAATCAAATTAATCACTAATACACTGAGGATACAAAATGTAAAACATTCAGTTTGAGGAACAGCTCCAAAGCTATATAAAAATTAACAGTTAAATGTCTGAAGAAAATCACAACAATTCATTTCTGTGTAGATTTGGTCACAGTCACTCAATCACTGTTGAGTCCCACAGTCACTCCCACTCCCACAGTCACTGTTTTTCTTATACATTTTACTGTTGGATGTAACTGGGACCCTGTGTACATAATTTCGCTCCACCACATGTACCACATGAGGTGCGAATGACAATAAAGAAACTCTGACTCTCTGACTCTCTGACTCTCAATCAAAAATAGGTTGTTTCAAAAGGAACATTACATTTTTAACCCTGTCTGTTCAGGCAAAAACGTTTTTGTCCACGTTTACCTTTGGGTCATGACCTGACCCTTCTCGTCAGTTTTCCTGTTAACTAACCCACATGTGATTACTTTTAGAAGGAAAATATAGTGAAACCTCCTAATTTAAAACTCCTCAGAAGGATTTAAATCAAGATGAAGAATATTTTAGTAAATCCTAGCATGTGGTCCTCATCAACTTGTAGTTTTTTTCTGAACACCTCACCTGGAAAGGAGAACTTTGCTCTGATGGATTCAGCCACGGTCCTGTCTGGAGGACATGCCTGTGGTTCTGGAACACACAGACACACAAACTGTGAAATAATCAAGTAAAAAACTAAACGTTAAGGAATCAATAATTACATGTCGCTCTGAGGTAGAACATTATCGCCACATTCTTTATGATTAATATCATTCAACCTTTGTAAACCACTTAAAGGGATAATTCAGTAATTTTGAAATGCTTTATGGAAAGATTAAGAAATTAAAATATTTTACATGTTGTTAACTCTTTAAACAAAGTATTTGGAGAAGCAGAAGTTGCGTTCAAAATGTTCACGTTCAGCCGTCTACACTGTATAAAAGAAGCAAGTATATAAAATATAGTGTTTTTACAGTCTGAACATTATTTGACGACAGCGTACTTCATCGTTATGCACTGAGTTTTCAGTCGTGCGTACCTTAAATATAAATGAATATGATGAAGTTTAAGACTGAATCTGACGTGATGGACAACCTCATTTCACTCATTTAGGCTGAGGAAATATCATTAACATCTGTCTTCATAACGCCATAGAAAATGTGTTTATAAACAGATTTTTTGTTGTGTCTTTTGGAACTATACGAAAACCTTCAATATACCAACATTATGGCTTATCACCAACATGTTTCTGTACAGACAGGGCTTAATATGAGCCGGATCCTGCCGGAACAAAATCCATGAACTCTCTTATTTTGACAGGGTGCTTCCTGTAACTGTTTGCTAGAATCTGGCTTGGATCCTGTAACTCTCAGGCTTACTAATAATAAAGTTTTGAACGAATATGACTGCCTTGAATGAACAAAACTTATATTGGATAAACTGAAAATAATTACATAAACACTCATTTTAAACACAACAGCATACGATCTGCCTCTTCAAGTGAAGCATTTCTGCATCTACCCTTAAAGAAATCTCCACCCCTAAAGGAGAGAAGTGCTGAGTGGGCAGGAGCTCACAGCTGCAGGCAGGTGCCTGGAGGTTTCACATGTGGATTCGGACAACAAGGAACAGGGAGAGTTGACTTACTTGACAGTTCCATCAAGTTGGGGGTGGGGGGGGGGGGCTTGACAGAAGTGGAGTGTTTATAAATGTAGATAAACGTAGATGTTTAACAACACATTAAAACACACTAAAATGCAGGAAATCCCATCTACTTTATTCAAAATTTTCAGGGGGAAGAACCCCAGATATCCCGCCCCCACACCCCGCCACCCACCTGCTATTTGCGTTTCGCATTGATTGGTTTACAACATTGCAATTTGAGCCGGATCCTGCCGGAACAAGATCCGGGAACTCACTTATTTTGACAGGGTGCAGAAACAGTTTGCTTGGATCCGGTAACTCAAATCTTCGCTCCTAAAAGTCCAAAGTCATTGCACATTTTTATTAAAAAACTCAAAAATATAATGAAACAGTAGAATAAAATTGCAAATCAGCTTTATAATTCAAGTAGTGGGTCATTATATAAAATTTTGATTAAAAATACGAGAAAAATATATTGTTATTATGTGACGTACGTACGTGACATAAAACAACTGCACCATTTTTTCAAATCTACGTGTTGAAATGACAGTCACAGTCCAATTTACTTTAATTTTTTTTTACAAAAAGGGCTTTTTATTGTCCAACTAAACCGAGAATCGAAGCACATGTAGACCGTGGAAATGAAGATACTGGACGAGGAGCGAGTGTTATGGCCAGTGAGTGCGGAGCTAACCAGGCTTTTGCATGCGGGCAAGAGCCGGTGGGCTCCGCGGGCAGCCGCCACACACCCTGAGGTTTTACTTGTGGAGGAGGACAACAACGAGGATGAGAGTGAATTCAACAGAGAAGAGTCGGCTCTGAGCTGTGAGGTGAGGGGATGGGGGGGTAAGATGCTTGCCTTGACAGAAATAGAGCTGCTCGTGTTTATGTAGGTAAACATAGATGTTTAATAACTCAATAAAATACACCAAAATGCAGGACATAGCATCTACATTATTCAAAAATTTAAGAGGAGGAGGACCCACAAGCCCCCTCCATTTCCTCCCCTTCCGCACCCCCCCCCTTCCCCCCACCACCACCCCACCGGCCCGCCCACTATTTGCATTCCGGCATCAATTAGTTTACAAATTAAGCCCTGTGTACAAAGGAAGGGAAACGTGGAAGAAGATTGAAAAGAGGAGAGAACTAAAGCAGCAGATAAACAGATGTCAGGACCAACAAGAGAAGTCAGAACTTAGAGCAGCGTACTGGGAATCGAACCGAGAAGTGAAGAGGAGTGCCAGACAAGACAAGAAAGAGTTTGTACACAGCTTGACAGAGGAGGCAGAGACAGCAGCAAGTCAAAACAACATGAAGAGACTATACGAAATAACACGTGCCTTGTCAGGAAAGAACTTCAACCCAAGCAAGCCAGTCAAGGACAAGAACGGAAGAACCGCCATAAGCGATGCAGACCAGAGGACACGATGGGTGGAGCACTTCGAAGAAGTTTTGAATCGACCACCACCAGCAGTGACTCCTGACATACCTCCAGCGGAGGACCCCCTTCGTGTCAACACCAGCCCACCAACCAAGGCAGAGATCACCAAGGCTATCAAGTCCTTGAAGAACGGCAAGGCAGCAGGTCCTGACGGCATCCCTCCAGAAGCTCTCAAGGCAGACGCGGCAGCAGCAGCAGAGATGTTACATCCTCTCCTACTGAAGATCTGGGAGGAGGAGCAGGTACCTGCCGACTGGAAGTTAGGCTACCTCGTGAAGCTGCCCAAGAAAGGTGACCTTTCCCAGTGCGGCAACTGGCGAGGAATCATGCTGCTGTCCATCCCCAGCAAGGTGCTGACCAGAATCATCCTGGAGAGACTGAAAGAGGCGCTAGACATTAGACTTAGAACAGAGCAGGCAGGATTTAGGCAAGACAGTTCATGTACGGACCACATCGCCACCCTGCGCATTATCATCGAGCAGTCCATCGAATGGCAGTCTCCGCTGTACACGACCTTCGTCGACTTCGAGAAAGCCTTCGACAGCGTCGACAGGGAGACCATTTGGAGGTTGATGCAGCACTACGGAATCCCACAGAAGCTCATCAGCATCATCCAACAGTTATATGAAGATTCATCCTGCCAGATCATCCATAACGGGAAGCTGACAAACCCCTTCACAGTGAAGACCGGAGTGAGGCAAGGCTGTATGCTGTCACCGACAATCTTCCTGATCGTCATGGACTGGATCATGAGGAGAGCAACAGAGGGCACCAACACCGGCATCCAGTGGACCTTCACCAAAAAATTGGAGGACCTGGACTTTGCGGACGACATCACCCTTCTGTCCCACACGCTACAGCATGCACAGTCCAAGCTCATTCGTCTCGCCGAGGAAGCAAACAAGACCGGCCTGAAGATTAACACCAGGAAAACAGAGGTGATGCGACTGAACAACAAGAAGAAAGAACCATTGCAGCTGCAGGGAGAAGACATCAAGGAAGCTGACCGCTTCGTTTACCTTGGAAGTGTGGTCAGCACAGACGGCGGCGCAGATGAAGATGTTAGGAGCCGGATCAACAAAGCAAGGCTCGCCTTCAACACTCTGCGACCCATCTGGAACTCCAAAGCCTTATCCCAGCGCAGCAAGATCCGCATCTTCAACACCAACGTGAAAGCAGTCCTACTGTATGGGTCCGAGACATGGCGAGTAACCAACACCATCACCAACAAGATCCAGACTTTCATAAACAAGTGTCTGAGACACATTCTCAACATCAGGTGGCCTGAGAAGATCTCCAACACAGAACTATGGGAAAAAACCAGCCAAAGCCCGGTCAGTGAAGCCATCAAAAAGAGAAAGTGGGGCTGGATAGGCCATACCTTGAGAAAGCCAGCAGAAAACATCACAAGGCAAGCCTTGGAATGGAACCCACAGGGAAAAAGGAAAGTGGGGAGACCAAAGCAGACGTGGAGAAGATCTGTTGAGAGTGAAGCGAAGGCCGCCGGAGTGACGTGGACCCAGCTGAAGAGAGCCGCCCAAAACAGAGTTCGTTGGCGGGGTGTTGTTGCAGCCCTATGCTCCACCAGGAGTCTACAGGAATAGTAGTAGTAGTACAAAGGAAGGGAACTTAAGTTGGCCAAACAAGATACACATTAAAATGATTGAAATGTGTGAATTACATCACATAGTTTAATATTTAGTCTTAAATGTTTTATATAAAAGATCAGTTGAAGACAAGCCATGATACGTTCACCAGATAATCAAAGATATTCATAAAAAGTCTGAAAGTTCCAATAACAAGCTACAAACGTTTAGCCGCGTTAGCGTCGATTAGCCTGCTGTGTTGGCTCAGACTGCAATGCATTATGGTCTATTTCCACAGATGTAGAGTACGACTTCTGCGCACCACTGTAACTGAACCATGGGACCAGTTTCAAGGGTAGTGCTTTACAACAACCTGTGCCCTCATTTATTTCATACAGCACGCTACTACATCTCTACAAAGATAATCTGATTCTGTAGAGATTAATAAGTGCTTTATCACATTCAAAAACTGAGGGGACACATCAGAGGCAATGAGGGGTTCAGTGTCTTGCCCATGGACACTTCAACATGTGACTGCTGGTGGAATCGAACCCCCAACTCTCCCATTGGAGGACGAGTGCTCTAACCACTCAGCCACTGCTGCCCAACAACAAACCACAACAAACAACTCCAGCCTTTTTAGTTTCACAGTGTTTCCTCGGCCATCACTTTATAAATATTATAATTTCTCTGCAGGAAGGTCCTCATGCTGCACAGGAAGTGCTACAACTCAGACTAGCTGTAGCTCATAAATCCAGACAGAATTAAACTATTTTCCTTCAAAAACAGCTCATTCAAAATGCTATCTACAACAGGTAAGATATTAATAGTTTATACTTTTTCAACCCCACTTCATATAATCTCTATTTTTGTATTTTAGAGGTTTAAAAAGAGAAGCAGACCTTTACAAACCCCATCAACCAGCCGGTGCATCGGTAAAATCTCATCCTGTTCTAACACAGATCACAGTTTGAATATTACACTTCTGATATTTTTGTTTTTATTTGAGCAAAAAAGAAAGATTTTTGCCTTCATGTGCCTGAAATGGTCCTGCACTAAGAGGGGGGCAGTGTACGTTGTTTGAGCAGGATCATTAAAGGCACACCGCCCTTCTTTTTGTCCCGTCAGTCTCAGGTTGCAGCTCCACCCTCCTTTTCAATCTTTTATTACCAGTTCTATTATCTAAAACCAACACAACAAGTTTAATCCACAAACTATGTTTGTTTTGCCATGTAAAATAAGTGTGTGTGGGGGGGCGATTCATAAGTCTTATTAGCTGTTTCCATGGCGACCCTCCTTAGGCTGCCGCTGCCAGCAGAGTAACACTGACCCAGTCTTGGCTGAGAAAGACGCATTGCAGCAATTCTGTAAGAGTGGTGGTGGTGGTGGGGGGGGGGGCGTGCGCTGCATGAAGCATGCACGCATCATCACATGCCACATGAGGAAAAAGTGAGCAGCATGAAGGTGCTTCATCAGAGCAATCTAAATTTAGCAGAAAACATGGAGGAAGAGCCCTTTTGTTGCTCGTTTACACTGAAACCTGCTGAGTCACAGGAGCATCCGTCAAAAGAAGCATTTTGACAAACACACGACATGAGTCACAGTTTTTATCTTGGAGCTGTTGATCAAAGACGTCTTAAAATGAACACATACTGCCTTTCATGCTGCAGCTGTAGACATCTTATCTTCTGCTGACAAAGGACAGCTGTGGCCTCAAACCTTGAAAATACAAATATGCACGCTCTCCAGTGATTCATGAGAGATTTAGTCTGGACTGTATGAAGGGACATAAATAAACAGCCGGGGTTTTACTCTGAGTCTGTGTCGAGAATGACTCTCAGCTGCAGCTACATCAGACTTCAGCTCAATGTCTGAAACGTCAGAGCCGTTGTAGGGAGGGAAGTCTGAGACTGTCATCATGGTATGTTCCCATATAATGATGAAATTAGTCTCTGCATGGGCAGCACGGTGGCGCAACTGGTAGAGCTGCTGCCTCTCAGCGAGCAGGTCCCTGGTTCAAACCCCGGTCCAGGGGCCTTTCTGGGTGGAGTTTGCATGTTCTCTCCGTGCATGCGTGGGTTTTCTCCGGGTGCTCCGGTTTCCTCCCACAGACCAAAAACATGCATGTTAGGCTGATTGGTAACTCTAAATTGTCCCTAGGTGTGAGTGAGAGAGTGAATGGTTGTTTGTCTCGTTTGTCTCTATGTGTCCCTGTGATGGACTTGCGACCCGTCCAGGGTGTACCCCGCCCCTCGCACAGTGATTGCTGGACATGGGCACCGGCGACCCCCGTGACCCAAAATGGAAAAAGCGGGTAAAGATAATGGATGGATGGATAGTCTCTGCATTTAACCCATCACACCTGAGACACGCCCAGGTGGAGCAGTGGGCAGCTATAAGCACCCGGGGACAGTGGGAATGGCTGGGAGTGGAACCAAGACTTCCTGGTCCCAGGTCAGCTGCCCTGTCTCTCCCCCATCTCTGCCCCCTTAGTGTTGGTTAAAACTGAACCAGCAGTCGATGTGATCTCAGTGATGACTTTCTGAGAGTTTCATCTAAATCTATCCAGGGATTCATGTGATATTTTGCTAACACAACAGACAAACAAGCACAGACGGATGCATAATTGTCGGCCTTTCACCTTTCTGCTGTGGGTGATAAAACCAACACTGATACGTTTCATGTTCTGCTGTTCTCTAGATGTTCTGTAGATGTTCTGTAGATGTTCTCTAAATGTTCTGTAGATGTTGTCTAGATGTTCTGTAGATGTTCTGTAGATGTTCTCTAAATGTTCTGTAGATGTTGTCTA
>NC_056499.1:49449887-49450144 GCF_014905685.2 Nematolebias whitei | reverse complement strand
GTAGATGTTCTGTAGATGTTCTCTAAATGTTCTGTAGATGTTGTCTACATGTTCTGTAGATGTTCTCTAGATGTTCTGTTGATGTTCTCTAAATGTTCTGTAGATGTTCTCTATATGTTCTGTAGATGTTCTGTTGATGTTCTCTAGATTTTCTGTAGATGTTCTGTAGATATTCTCTAGATATTCTGTAGATGTTCTCTAGATATTCTGTAGATGTTCTCTAGATGTTCTGTAGCTGTTCTCTAGATGTTCTGTTC
>NC_056499.1:49437663-49449877 GCF_014905685.2 Nematolebias whitei | reverse complement strand
TAGATGTTCTCTAGATGTTCTGTAGCTGTTCTCTAGATGTTCTGTTCTGTAGATGTTTTGTAACTGTTCTCTAGATGTTCTCTAGATTTTCTGTAGCTGTTCTCTAGATGTTCTCTAGATGTTCTGTTCTGTAGATGTTTTGTAGCTGTTCTCTAGATGTTCTCTAGATTTTCTGTAGCTGTTCTCTAGATTTTCTCTAGATGTTCTGTTCTGTAGATGTTTTGTAGATGTTTTGTAGATGTTTTGTAGATGTTCTGTAGATGTTCTGTAAATGTTCTCTAGATGTTCTGTAGATGTTCTATAAACTGTAGTGACTGAAACCAGATTTTAACCATGAGATTCAAAACTGTTACTACAGTTACAGTTAGGTCATCTGGACGGTTTCTTTTTTGTGCTGAGACGTTTCGTCCGTCATCCAATGTTGATGTCATCCAATATTCTTGAATCTGAGAACGAAAAAGAAACCATCCAGATGACCTGACTGAACATTGTTGGATTTTATAACTGGATTATTGAGTATGAACTTTGGTGTTACTGCAGTTACTGCAGTTACTTTCGTTACGATCGGAGGATCGGACTCAGAATGCAGACAGACACAAGGAGCTCAAAAATGAAGCAAAAATAAAACGCTGACGCAGCAAAATGATTCTAACAACAAGAAGTAGAAATCCTGAGGAGCAGAGAGAAACACAAGAAGGACTGATATTGTAACTTTCGATGAGGAGGTGGGAAACAGAGAGATGAAATGGACTGAGATACAGCTGGGACTGGAGAACAGGGAGCAGGTGTGAGGGGGCGTGGCCTGACTGAGCAACAACAATCGTACAGCAGTACAGCATCTACAGCAACGGCCCGGACAAGCAAAGAACTTGTATAACCTTTGATCTTGGTCTGTGACCTTGGAGCTCAGGTGATGACAACACATGTTTGCACATGTTTATCAAGGATGTACAGACCAACAGACAGACTAAACCAAAATATGTTCCACCTTTGACAGGTGTGTAAAATAAAAACAGAAATCATCAAATGTTAAATAAACCTAACGAGTTTAGTTTCCTAATCACCTACCCTGAGTTTATAACGACCTCCCTCAGTGTTTTTAGTTACGGCAGTCCCCAAATAATCAGCTGTTACTGAAGTCATCAACTTCTAGAAGATTTTACAGAACATTTCAGAAATAGCTCATTTAATCAGACGTATTTATGAAAATGTTGGTTACGTACTGTAACCCCAGATTCTATGAGTATAGGGGCAGCCCTTTAAGGCTATCGCTAGTGGGTTTATCCCTTCGCACACAGCACAGCACTGAAAACTTTAGTCCATGCCCACGGGCTGTGTGGGCCCCACTCCCGGTCCGTATAAATTACGGTGAGACCGGGCAATCGGCTTCCAAATAGCTTTTTTCTTCAGCCATTTAGGAACCAGCGAGGCCCAGAGCTTAACACCCTGATGGCTGTTTGCTATTCACAGGGGGCTAAGTGATACTAGCAATAACAACATTGTAAGAGGGGGGACAGTTAAACACGGAGGCCTCCACCCCTGTTTAATGATGGACGGTTTCTTTTCACAAAGACGGCCTCCTTTACTCCTCTCTCAAACCATTGTTCCTATCTATCCAGGATGTGCACATCTTCATCCCTGAAAGAGTGACCGCTGGCTTGGAGATGAGTGTAGACCGCAGAGTCCTGGCCTGATGATGTTGCTCTTCTGTGCTGGGCCATCCTTTTGGCCAGTGGCTGTTTAGTTTCCCCGATGTAAGACTGATCACCCTCCTGACACTGAACAGCATACACAATATTACTCTTTTTGTGCCGGGGGACTGGATCTTTGGGATGAACCACGAGGGATGAAGATCTCAACTTCTTTTTGCAAAGAAAAACCTTTTACACGAAGGCACGGGTTTCATCTGTGAATGATGGAGCTTTGACAAGAAGGTTTTTTTTCCCCTGAGGTCGGCCTTTTAGCTTAGCTCGTAGCTTAGCATCTCAGCTTAGCTGCTTTTAACGATCCAAAAACACGATTTTGGACGATTAAAACAAATTTTAAAGAGAAAAGAGAAAGGGAGTGGTCAGTGAAGAACACCGGAGTTGAGCTTTTTGTCATCCAGTGTTTTCAGTAGAAAGAGAGAGACATGAAGAAACAATAAAGCCGATAAATGAAAATGAGGTCGATAATTTTCATTTATCATGCGATTAATTGATTTATTGTTTGTTGCGACAGGCTTATATGAGACTCACATCAACTCAGTGAGGATGAGTCAGCATTTAATCCACATCAGTCAGGCTCCACAGACCTGCCTGGACTGGATCAGACCTGAGTGCAGTTTGTGTGTCAGCTCTAGACTTGACTTGATAACAACTCATGATAATTTTGGGCTTCTGATGTTTTGGATTTAGTACATTTTTACCATCTATTAATCAAAGCGCAGCACTGTTCTATTTCGTATAGGCTTAACCCTTTAGGGCTATCACTAGTGGGTTTATCCCATCGCACGCAGCGCAGCACTGAAAAATTTAGTCCACGTCCACCGGCTGTGTGGGCCACACCCCCGGTCCGTATAAATTACGGTAAGACGGGGCAATCAGCTCCCATTTTTTCTTCAGCCAGCTAGCTAGCACTGTCAGAAGAACGAAGAAGGAAAAGATGTCCAGCTTTGACCGGCACAACCTTTGCTAAGGATGCCTGGGTCTCCGCCATGCCAACCTCCTGCTGTCCCACTGAGCTCTTCCTTCCCGAGGAGAAGCAGAGACAAGCAGCCTTGTTCAAGGTAAGTGCCGAGGAGTGTTTTTACGTGGCCGGCCGCTACCCGCTGGACGGTGCAGTCATCTTTTCTAACGTTTTTTCCTCGCGGTGAATCTGATCATTCCCTCGAAAAAGGCGATGTGGGCAGCAGCTCCGCTGAGTGTTTTTCTGTGGCGGGATGCTATGCGTGGGACGACGCCACCGCCTTTCTTTGACGCAGAGTCACGCAGTGAATCGAATGACTCCTCAGAGAAAGGTGATGCTGGAAAAACCCTCGCTGCCCCTTCCCTCCTAGAGAGCGTAGTGACGGAAGAAGAGCGGTCGAGTGGATACTCAGCCACCTCTGGTCTTCTAAACAGTGTTTTAAATGGCACCGCAGTTCAGTAAATATCACAAAACACTCGTATGCCATGTCAGCTAAAATTATGTTTTTTCAGCAGACCGAGTCTGGTAAATTCCCTCGTTTTCAGACAGAGCCCATTTTTAATTCCTTCTGTTTTCTGCCCACTCACATTGTAGCGGGAATAACCGTGTTTCTCCACGACAGCTGCAGCCTCCACCGAAACAGCGTTTCGCTCAGAAAGCGCTCACGCCTCCTCTCAGTGCACGCCATCTCACCTCAGCTCTAATGTCAGACTGCAGCCTGGGCTCAGCACAGAGGCACACATACAGCCTTTTTCTGTCAGAGCCCCCCTTGGCTTCCCTCCGGAGAATCTCCGGAGCGAGTGATGGCAGTAAGGGTTTTTAGTCTGGTTGACGTTCATGAGAAACATGACACAACACAAAATGCGTGCCCGCTCTCCGAGCGTTACTCAGAGTGGCAGCAAGTGTTTTCCCTGGACAGATGGATGGACCGTCTGATCAGCAGGGGTTACACGCAGCAGTTCGCAGCTCAACCCCCACCATTCAGAGGGATTATAGAGATGGTTCTGTCTTCTCTAGAACAGAGCTCGTCTCTCCAGTCAGAAGTTCAGGAATTTGTGACAAAAAACGTGATTTCCAGAGTTCCCAACGGAGAGGAAAATACAGGGTTTTTTCCTCCCACTACTTCCTGTTTCTGAAAAAAAAAACGGAGGGATGAGACCCATTCTCAACCTGTTTATGTTCAACAATTCGATCATGGGGAGACAATTCCACATGCTGACAATCAAACAGCTGCTGGAAAACTTCACCAGAATGACTGGTTCACCTCTATAGATCTGAAGGGCATATTTTTTTCACATTTTCCATCATTCTGAAACACCCCACGCACGTTCTCGAAATGCGTGGAGACGGCTCTGCAGTCGTTACACATGGCAGGAATGAGAATTCTTTTTATCTGGACGATCTGCTTTTATTAGCTCGGTCCAGATAGGAAGCAGTCACAAAAACCAAAACGCTAGTGTTACACCTGCTAAACCTGGGATTTTCTATAAACTGGGAAAAAGTTCAGTTCGTCTGTCGCAGATGATTGTTTATCTAGAAGTGGAACTAAACTCAACCACAATGAGAGCCTGTTTATCACAACTGAAAGCCGAAGCTCTGTCAGGTCAGCTCCGCTGTGACAAACCCTGCAGCATAGTGACAGTTCTGCCTGCCATGCGACTCCTGGGACGATGTCAGCAGCCCACATCGTGGTTCCGCTGGGCCTATTTCACATGAGATGCCTTCAGAGATGGTTCACCTGCCTGCGCATAGATCCTGTGCGCCAGAAGAGGTGGATTATCTTTGTGCCCCCCTCCATGAGAACCGATCTGAATCACTGGGGAAACCCCCTCATTCTGTCAGAGGGAGTTCCCATCAGCAGGCCTACATCACACGTCTCAGTTTTCACAGATGCGTTCCTGTCAAGCTGGGAGGAATGTGTCTGTCCCAAGCAGTGGGAGCACAGTGGCTGGACCACATGTCGCTTCACATAAATGTGCTAGAATGTTTCAAGGTCGGAAACGTGACTCAGCATTTTGCCCCCCAGCTGCGGGATCAGCATGTCCTGATCCACACAGACAACAAGGTGACGGCAGTTTACATAACCCGTCTGGGAGGTGTGCGCTCAGCCCAACTGTTACGCATCGTGAAACAGCTGTTGTGTTGGGCACACAAAAACCTACTCTCCATCAGAGAATTGTTTATTCCCAGCGTCCTGAACAGGCGAGCGGATATCATGTCGAGGGGCGGTCCCCGCCACAGAGACTGGAGCCTCCATCCCGAGCTGATTTCTCGGATTTGAAGCAGGTTCGGCCGAGCAGAAGTGGATCTGTTCGCCACACGGGAGAACGCCCAGTGTCAATTATGGTTCTCACTGAGCCCATGAGATAACCCACCTTTAGGAGTGGGCGTCTTCGCTCACAGCCCTTGGCCAGAAATGCTCCTTTATGCATTCCCTCCAGTCCTGCTGATATCACGGACCCTGGACCGGGTCCGGGAGGAAGAACCGTCAGTCATCCTCATAGCTCCCGAACGCATAAGCGCTCCGTGGTTCCCAAATCTGCAGCGACTGATATCGGGTCGGCTGTGGAAACTGCTGTGGGGGGGGCGCTCTCTTCCAGGCAGAAAGAGCGATCAGGAGTTACCCAGAAATAGGTCAGCATCTTTGGGCCTGGCCAGTGAAAGGATCGGTTTGAAAAGATGGGCCTCCCACAGGATGTGGTGCGTACGTTTCAGAGCACACGAGCCGCTTCCACCACAACACTGCACACATCAATTGGACAGTTTTTCAGTGCTGGTGCGCAGAGAAAGGCATGGAGGCCATTTCATGTCCACTAGGTGGTGTGCTGTCATTTCTACAGCAACTAATGGACAGAAATTTAGCGTTTAGCACAATTAAAACTTATGCTGCAGCTATTTCTTCCTGTCATGAGGTTTTTCTGTGACAGAACAGTTCTTAACCACCTGCTGATGAAGCGTTGTCTGACAGGTGTACAGAGACACAGACCTGTGTCACGTCCATTAGTTCCACAGTGAGACTTAATGATGGTCCTGCACGCTCTGATCAAAGCTCCTTCTGAGCCTTTAAATCAGGTTTTACTTAAATTTCTGTCATTTAAAACAGCCCTGCTGTTAGCTCTGATGTCAGCAAAGAGATTGAGTGAGTCTGCTCTCTCTGTTACTCCCTCATGTCTCAGAATTCAAGCTGACGACAGTTCAGCTGTACTGCGTTTTAGCCCTGCTCTGAAAAGCATCACAAGCTCATTCAGATCGAGAGTGATAACCTTGGATGGGTGTTATCCTCCTCCTCATAATTCTGAGGAGGAAACATCATCTCTCCTCCTTCTGTCCCATGTGCTCGTTTTCATGTTACGTGGAGCACAAGGCCGCACTGCGCCATTCTCAGCGTCTGTTCATGCATTACAGGGACAGCTCTTCAGGACGCCCTTTATCCACCCAGCGCCTCTCACACTGGTTGTGTGATGCTATTTCTGAAGCTTACAGTTCATCTGGATTGGATCCTCCAGAGAATCTCAGCACATTCCACCAGAGGGTTTTCATCCTCCATGGCTCTGCATGGAGGGATGACAGTGGAGGATATTTGTATGGCGGCTGTCTGGTCATTGCAATGTTCAATTATTCGTTTTTATCTATGTGATGTTTCTACTTTCTCCATGACCCATTCTGTTCTCAGGGTTCTGACAGAATGATTATTATTTGTTGCATGGAGCCTCACTTTTGAGCTCACACCTGCCTGCATGCAGTCGCAGTGTGAGATATTTATTATCAGCCACAAGTTCATGTCTGCTGATTTTATTGTTATTAAATCGGTTCATCCTGAGGAGCTGTTGGTCTGCTTTGTTCATCTTTACACTGTTACAATTCGTATCCTTCGTTGTTCCTATTCACAGCAGCAGGTCTGCTATCTCAGCTTTTTTTCCTCACCAGAGATCTTTTCTCCAGTGCGCTCCTGCGCATGGAGCATGCAATTACGCAGCATGTAATTACGCACACAGAAGGTTGAGTGATGAAATTTTTTTGTGCAAGCAGGTGCTTCATGTTGTGTCTGAATGGACCCAGTGAGGCATAGACTACATCCTGCTTCACCTTTAACCCACTAGCTATAGCCTTAAAGGGCAAAGCCTATACGAAATAGAACGTTGGTTACGTACTGTAACCCCAGATTCTATGAGTATAGGCGCAGCCCTTTAATGATCCATTGTTAGGCTGATGGTCCTTCTTGATCATGTGAGCAGCTGGTTTTGGTTTTCAGCAGCAAACTGGTTGATTCACTATGAAAAGGTGCTATTTATAAGACTGAGCTGAAAACAGCACCTCAGACTGAGGAAGTATTTCAGATGAACGACGAAACATTTCTACAATTTTTTGTTTTGTTTTGTTTTTTTTGAATGTCCAGAGGACCAGATTTAACTTTTTAGAAGCTGAGATCTTGTTTACTGATTTTTTATTAAAAGCTTTGTGTGGCAAATGCTATGCTAAAGAGCTCAAACCACACCGAGCGTCTGCCATTTTGAGAATCGAAGAGAGACGCTGCTCGCTCCCTCACTAGCCATCCTTCGGTTCAGTCTTATACTGCCATCAAATGGTTGAAAAGAGGTACTACATGCAAAACAAATTAACAGACATTTCTTCCTAAATTTGACAATAATTACTAATTATTGTCTAATTTCAAACAATATTATTGTTTATCGCAATAATTTCTGAGACAATTAATCGCCCAGCAAAATTTGTTATTGTGACAGGCCTAGTCTCATAAAGCTGAACACCTTGCACTGGGGATGGATGCAGACCAGACATGTGACCGTCTCGCTGCCTTTTTGGCTTTACAGGATAAAATTTATTTTTATTTTTTTATAAAATGATAGGATAAAATGTTTGATGAGGTTTGTTGAAATATTCAGTTTTTTTCACATCAGCTGGACTCTGGCAGGTCAAAGTTCCTCTGACTGATGACGAAGAAGCATCACTGATTTTTCATGAGCTTTTTAATTGTCTCACACTTTTTAAATCACCATATTAAACAGTTTGGAAGAAGAGGTTTAATAAATAAGGACCTTTTCCTTTCATACCAGAAGTGCAGACTATGATCATGTTATGATGAGAAACAGCCGTTTGGTCTAACCGTAAACATTTTAATCTCACGCAGCATTTCAAACTCACAAACACCAAAATATTTGCAGCTGATGGTAATTAGATCTTTGCTGAATCTACCAAAAAGTCCAACACAGGCTACAAAGCAAAGCCTTACTGCTCACCACCACATGAATGAATAATTTGTCGTTGTGTGTGAGCTGGTGTCTGTCAGCAAAATATTTCATGAATATTGACATTTGCAGAAGTTACCCACTAGATGTACCTCTACAACAGATTAGCTTTTCAAGTCAAACCAATTCAAGATGGCCACCGCAGTAAACTGATCTGAGAAAATATTGTTTTTTAATATATATTGTCTGTTTTTCAGATATTGTGCAAAACTGTGGTGTGGTAGTAGCTGAGAGTCATTCACAACATATATTTAAGTGTTATGTATTGTGTAAGATCTTTCCTTAAATCTGTAGCTGTTGGAGTCAACTGTCTGTCAGCAAAATATCTCATGAAGCGCTGGATTTTAATTGAACTCTGAATCACTGGATGTACAACTGACTGACCTTTAGAGTCAAATTCAAGATTCAAGATGTCTACCAGAGCTCATCAGCACTCCAACACAAAGTAAACATGTGGTACGCCGATGTCCCTGTCGCTGAAGGATTTGAGTATCAATCAAGCAATATACTTTATTGATCCCCAAGGGAAATTTTATCTGTAGGTTATGCAGCAGTAGTAGTGAATGCTTTTAATTTATGAGATGAGTGTTTTTCTGGATTGTAATTGAAAGAGAAATGTACCTTAATGTTTTTGATGCAAGATACTCAAGTGGGAAGTAATTGCAGTATGGCGAAGAAATGATGTAGCTTTATATTGTTTGTTTGTTTGTTTTGCCTGTCCAAGGCAGCACTAGAGTGATGGATCCTGGGGAATGAAGGGAACGATTTTATCCACCACCAGGTGCAGTGGAGGAGCCAAGGGGTGGCCAATGGTGACCTTGGCCTCAATAAATTTATGTTTGGCCACCCCAATCATTTGGGGAAACTAAACTTTTAAGCAACATAAAAACTAGAAAACAAATGATTGGGGTGGCTGATTTACAAATAAATATGGTGGTCGCCATCTTGGATTTTGACATTGCAGCCCAAATTTCGATGGTGACCTTTTGAGGTTCAGGGTTCTTTACTGTCATTCACATCACATGTGCTGCATGAGGTGAAATGAAACTGTGTATGTAGGGTCCCAGTTACGTCCAACAATAGCAAAAATATAAAGTGTTAAAAGAAAGAGTACTAAGGATCTAAGATATAAACAAGGTATACTGTCCACTTCGGACAGTATCCGGATGTGTTTGGTCAATGCAAGATCTGTTACCAACAAAACTTTTATCCTCAGGGACTACTTTCAGGAGCACGAGTTAGACTTTCTGTGCATCACAGAGACTTGGATGTCTCCGGGTGAGTCCAGCGTCTTGACGGAAATACTGCCACCGAACCGTAATACATGCATTCATTACATCTAGGCTTGATTACTGCAATTCACTCCTGTTTGGTATCAGTCAGACCTCCGTTGCATGACTACAACTGGTCCAGAATGCAGCAGCCCAATTTTTAACCAGCACAGGCAAAAGAGAGCACATTACACCAGTTTTGGCCTCACTGCACTGGTTACCGGTTCACTTTCGAATCCAGTTCAAAATACTCATGTATGTCTACAAATCACTGAACAGTTTCGCCCCCCCCCCCCATCTCTCTGATCTGCTACAACCGTATGTCCCACCATGTTCCCTGAGGTCAGCGGACCAGTTGCTCCTCACAGTTCCAGGAACTCGTCTTAAGCGCAGAGGTGACAGGGCCTTCTCTGTAGCAGGACCAAGACTCTGGAACGAGTTACCTCTGCTTGTCAGACAGGCCCCCCTCCCTCTCGGTTTTCAAGTCCCGTTTAAAAACACTACTATTCAGTAGCTTTCAACACCAGATGATCTGTTTTGATCCTGTATGCTCCACACTGGTTAGTCATCATTATCTGCATCGTTTTTTGTCTATATTTCTAATTTACTTCATTTTGTATTTTGCTTTGTGTGTTGTCTGTTGTTCTGTCTAAACAGCACTTTGGTTGGCCTTGTAGCTGTTTTAATTGCTCTATAAATAAAGTGGTATGGTAAACACTAATAGTACAAAAACAATATGCCAAACAACAGCAGCACGAACATGAGTCTGTGTGAGCAGATGAGTACAAATGAATACTTTCTCACGTCTAGATGCAGCTACATGCCAAAATGGAAGCCGGTACCTCACTTATATTTTAACTTATCATGCTCACAACATGCACGGATGGACAGAGGGTATTTCTAGTTACCACTCTTTCTCTTTTCAACAGGGGATATGCATGCATTTCATAGATGCATTTTACAGACGTTCTAAAGTTTGGAGTGGTGGTAGCTGAGAGCCATTCTCAACAGACTGTGAGCGGGACATTTTGACATCATGCTGGATGACATCACTCCACATTGTTTTCAAGGTTTGACCCAAACAGCTACAGCTGCTCCATTTTTCAACATATTTGGGTCTTACATAAAACTCTGACATCAAAGGAGGTGGGCAACATCGTTTTAAGGGATGTTCAGTTTTTAATTTTTACGTTAATCAAGGCTTTTAATGACTTGATGCCACACTCGAACAGTTTCAATTTGAATATGTCTTTGTATTTTTCCTCCAAAAATCTGATTTTGTAATCTTCTAAATATTCCTTCAGCCTTTATGAAGGCCTAAGGTGTTGTGCAATGATCCGTCCTAAAGACCATGGAGAAATGTATTTCCCTTTGCAACATCAGAGGGTGCAAAAGAAACTGAGCTGAGTGACTGGGAGTAGGTGTTCACAGCATCGCAGGCTAAATCTGAAGCTCCATCAACCCACACAGTCCTGCCTCTGCTACAGCCTGAGGAATGCTCTGAAGCTGCTAAACTGAAGATCCACACACTGAAATACTGAGTGCTGTTTCTGTCTTCATGCACAAGATGGGCACTGCCTCACAGCGAGGAGGCCAACACGGTGGGATTCTGCCTCACTGAGGGGGGTAAAAAACCAAGTGGAAAATGTTCCTGTGCTGTTGCCAGCTGTAATATTATTTCTTTTTTTTTTAGATTTTCACATAGAGGAACTTAAAAAGTCCAGCCTTCTAACAGAGCCTTAAATATCTGAGTTCCTTCAGCCATAAAACCTCTGAAAGCAAACCAGATTATTGCTGCTCTTACTGGCTGCCACATGACACTGCTTCATTATCTGCTCTAAAGACGTGATTAATGATGATGTGCCTGAATAAATAAAATCAGTGCATTGACTTTGTCTATAAAGGTTATAAATCACTTTGTTGTGACTTTAATGGCGGGGGTTCCTGCTTTTATCAGAATGTAATTACAACCACATAAAAAAACGGCCATTATTATAAAGGGACACTTCATCATTGTCAAACCTGTTTTGTAGATTATGTCAGACTCTCAGGGTTATTAGGTTATTAAACTGAAAAAAAGCCATTTGAAAACTATCACTGTTAGATAATTAGATAATTTATAAAAGCAGACATAAAAGAGTGGTGGCAAAGAGGTTGGAGAGGGTGGGCCTGTGATCGAAAGATTGCTGGTTCCACTCCCCATCCCAACAACATCAAAATAAAAAAAGTCATAAAAACCATTTAAATAATCCAGAGCATCAACATTATCACTCACCACCAAAGGCAAAAAGGGCAAAAATGTTGTTGCCCTTCTCTTTGCACACGTGTGTTTGTTTGTTTTGTTGGTAATAAATATCTGAGATCAGCAGGACACGTTTGAATAAAACCCAAACATTAGGAGTTGACCTAAACCAGGGGTGCCCAGACTTTTTCAACATGCAGCTCCTTTGAAAATGACCAAGTCAAAGTGATCTACCTGCGATAAGGCCCCGTTTACACAAGAACAACCTCTGTAAACTGGACTGCTTTTTCAATGTGTATTGGGGTAATAAACAAAAAATTAGCAGGTTTACACAGAAACGCTGTAGTTTCCATGTCAGTCGGGTTGCCAGATAAGAAATGATGAACTATAGTACTGTGGATTCAAAATGATGGTATTTTGACCTAAACTATCATACAGTATGTAAAGTATGTACAGTAAATATATTCTAATATGAGGTGTGTGTTGTGTTTGTTGAATATGTGAATATAAAAGAAGGGGGCAAATAAGACATTTTTAATTTATCTGGCAACCCTGATGGGCTCAGCTGCATTCATTGTGCATGCAGCATCTGCATGACAGTTAGTCCAAACTGGTGAATAACGTCTCTTTGTAACTGGATTTTATTAGTTTTGCTCCTACAAGCTGAAAAAGGGTGAGCAGCACAAAAACACTCTGCTCTCTGCCATTTATTATAACTGTTGTTATTTATTATAATTGTTGTTATTTATTATAACTGTTGTTATTTATTA
>NC_056499.1:49418052-49437653 GCF_014905685.2 Nematolebias whitei | reverse complement strand
TGTTATTTATTATAACTGTTGTTATTTATTATAACTGTTGTTATTTAGTGTAACTGTTGCTATTTAGTATAACTGTTGTTTTATTATAACTGTTGTTATTCATTATAATTTGTTATTTATTATAACTGTTGTTATTTTTTATAATTGTTGTTATTTATTATAACTGTTGTTATTTATTAAAACTGTTGTTATTTAGTGTAACTGTTGTTATTTAGTATAACTGTTGTTATTTATTATAATTTGTTATTTATTATAACTGTTGTTATTTATTATAACTGTTGTTATTTATTATAATTTGTTATTTATTATAACTGTTGTTATTTATTATAACTGTTGTTAGAATAGAAAAACTTTGGACTGCAGCCGCTTGGAGTTGCATGTTACACACTTGCAGAGCATTTCACACCTCCGTGGAGGGGTTCCCCAAAAAAATCTCCACTCTGAGACCTGGATTCAGAAACCTTCGGTTTCAGAGAATGAGGCTGTTGTCGTGGAAATGAATGGACGAACGTTTCACGTCATGTAAACGGGACCTCAGACTGGCTGCCCTGTCTGTCAGTCAAGTGGCACATTTCATAGATGGATGATTTGATGACGTCAATTTTTTAATGCCATGCCATATACCCGTGATATTTTTGCAATCGACTGGTAGATAGCGATCAATGTATTGGGCACCCCTGGTCTAAACTAATTAAATTTTGGAGTCAACCTGATTTGAACATATTACACCCATTCTCCATAACCTCCATTGGCTTCCTGTCACTTACAGAATTCAGTACAAAATTGCTCTCATCACCCGTCAGTGTTTATACGGAAATTCACCAGATTATCTGAAGGACCTTCTTGCTCCATATTCATCCACCCGGTCCCTACGATCACAGAACAGTAATCTCTTCCACCTTCCACGAACTAAATTAAGAACCATGGGAGATCGGGCATTCTGTGTGGCTGCCCCCCACCTCTGGAACTCCCTCCCTGAATATCTGAGAGCTCCACAATCATTGACTGACTTTAAAAAAGGCTTAAAGACTTTTCTTTTTAAGCAAGCCTATTCTGCCTCCACATTATTTTATCATTGATTTTAGTTGATTGTATCATTGATTTTAGTTGATTTTATCACAGATTTTAGTTGATTTTATCACAGATTTTAGTTGATTTTATCATTGATTTTAGTTGATTTTATCATTGATTTTAGTTGCACTCTATAGCACTTTGAGATTTTTGTTAATGAAAAGTGCGTTACAAATTAAATTCATTATTATTATTATTATTAAGATGGCCACCACAGCTAAGTGACATCAGCAAACGCTGAAAACCACTCTATGGTTTCTCTTCAAAAGGTTATCTTAGTCTCAGACTCTGGAATCAAACTTGTAAAGACTTTCTGGTTAAATGAAGGTAAAACAAGTGATACGCTGATGTTTGGCTGCTGAGGGGTTTAAAAAGTGAATGTTTGCAGTTTTCTAGATGAGATTTTCATGTTTTTCTGGACTCGCTCTGAAATGGGAATGTAAATGGTAAATGGACTGTACTTACAGTATATAGTATCTTATTTCAAGATACTCAACGTGCTTTACACTACAATTTGTGTCCTCATTTACCCATTCATACAGCACTCTAGTAGATCTCTACAAAGCTAATTGAACAAATCATTCTAAAGAGACTAATCAGAGCTTTATCACATTCATACACTGATGGGACACACATCAGAGGCAACGAGGGGTTCAGTGTGTTGCCCAGGGACACTTCAACATGTGACTGCTGGTGCATTCGAACCCCCAACTCTCGCTTTGGAGGACGACTGCTCAAACCACTCAGCCACAGCCGCCCCTTAAGTAAACCTTAATCTTTTTGGTGCATCTGGCGAATAGGGAGAGCAACATTATCCAAATCAAGTGCAATGGCGGAGCCAAAGGGGGGCCAGTGGTGGTCATGGCCACCTTAGGTTAATCTTCGGCCACCCCAATCATTTTAGCAAACTTTCTTTTAAGTAACAAAAGCTCAATGGATTGGAGTGACCGATGTACATATGTATAAAGTGGTAGCCATCTTAATTTTGACATGGCAACCCAATTTTTGATGGTGACCTTCCTCACACCTAGATGCAGTCACATACCAAAATGGAAGTCATTACCTCAAACATTTTTCAAGTTATTGTGCCCACAAAATTTCCGGACAGACGAATGGACGTCTTGATATGGTGCTGCAGTAAATCTAAAACAGTTTTACATTTCCCAGCATTTATTAAGCAACTTGCTTAGTTTGTTGTTTAAATAGGGCCTTTGTAGATTATGCATGTTTGTTACTAATTAATAATATAGTATGCATCTTAGCCTTGACTGTGTAGTTAATATTGGTGAGTTTTGAAGTGTGGAAGCTGTAATTTGATTTATTTGTTATGGAAGAGAACTTGGAGAGGTGGAGGTATGCACTTAAAAGAAGAGGAATGAAAGTCAGCCGTAGTAAGACAAAGTACATGTGTGTGAATGAGAGGGAGGAGGTGGAACAGTGAGGCTACAAGGAGCAGAGGTCACAAAGGTGCAGGACTTCAAATACTTGGGGTCCACTGTCCAGGAAAATGAAGAATGTGGTAAAGAAGTGAAAAAGAGAGTCCAGGCAGGATGGAGTGGATGGAGAAAAGTTTCAGGAGTGATTTACGACAAAAGGGTGTCAGCAAAGGTCAAAGGAAAAGTTTACAAGACAGTGGTGAGAACAGCTTTGTTGTGTGGTCTGGAGACAGAGACATGGACAAAAAGACAGGAGACAAAACTGGAAGTAGCAGAAATGAAGATGTTGAAGTTCTTCTTAGGAGTGACAAGGATGGATAAGATTAGGAATGAGATCATCAAAGGTACAGCACAGGCTGAACAACTGGGAGATAAAGTTGGAGAGACCAGATTGAGAAGGTTTGGACATGTCCAGAGGAGGGACAGTGGTTTGGACATGTCCAGAGGAGGGACAGTGGTTTAGACATGTCCAGAGGAGGGACAGTGGTTTGGACATGTTCAGAGGAGGGACAGTGGGTATACTGGTAGCTGCAGGAAAAAGACAAAGAGGAGATATATGGATGCAGTTAGAGAAGACATGGAGGTAGTTGGAGTGAGGACAGAGGACGCAGAGGACAGAGATGGAGGAAGATGACACGCTGTGGAGACCCTGAAGAGGGAACAGCCAAAAGAACATGTGGGGAAAAGGCAACAAAGAGTCATCAACTGTTTTTACTGATCCTTTGACTAACCTGTGATTGTGATTTCCTAACAGCTGAGTGTATCTCAGCCTTACATAAAGGCAGTCTATACATAAGAGCCTTTATTTATCTTTAATCCTTAAAAATAATCTTTAAGTAACTGATAATGATCAGCTCTTATTAGTTTATGTTTACATACAAATTTTATAAACTGTTGTGCTGCTGTGTTCATTTGTACTGTTTTGCACTATTATTAGTTTAGCATATTTCTTAGTTCATATCTTAGATCTTAATACTGTTTTTATTTACAGTTTATACTTTTGTTAGATGTTACTGGGACCCCGTGTACATAATTTCATTCCACCTCATGTGCCACATGTGATGAGAATGACAATAAAGACACCTTGACATTGATCTGCCTGTTCAGGACCCATAAACTGTTGACAGCAGCGTTGCAGAAACACGCAGCTGTAAATGTTAAAGTGAATCATGAGTCCAAGCAGCAGAGAGAAAACATGAAGAAACACTTCCCCAGAGTGATGTAACTGCAGGTGATGTGTACCTGCTGCGTTCACTGTCGGATGGATTAACACTGAAGCGATGTGCAGGTGAGCCTGAGGGAAAGAATCATTGTGGCTCTGCAGCAGTCTATAAATGCTGCGGCCTGGGTGGTTTCTGCAGCCATCACTCTGTTTAACATCCCACACTGTATACAATATATACAGGACATGTGACAAAATATGGCAAGACTTGATTTTAATAGTTTAACCCGTAAATGATTTGGGCAGCAGAGAAAATGATAAGATGAACAGATCAATTACTGCCTCATTAAATTAATTTAAAACACTACATCAAGCTTGACAGATGCCAGAGCTGTCCATAAATATATTAATTCTCATCCACACATCTGTGAGGTGAAACAATGACAAAGGTAAATCTGGGATCAGTGAGTTTCTCTCCTTCCTGTCACCAGCTGAAGGAGAAGCTTGCCTCCGGCAGCAAAGATACAGACCTCGTTAGCAGCAACAGAAACCAGTTTACACGACCGCCAGAGAGTCTTCTCACTTCCAGACACAGTAAAGCTGCTAACACACTTTGATGTTGTCACTTCCCTAAAAAGAGCCTAGCTGCTTCGTTTAAACCACTGTCACCTAATAAATCATCATTCACTGATTTTTCTTGTTGTTAACCCTGATCTTGGATTATTTGTGACACCCAGACAATAAAAACATCCATTTAGCCACTGGAACTCCTCACAAACTCCATTTAAACATCAACATTTGGTTTAATGAAGTCATTTAATGTTTCTCAACGTTGGTTAAAGTTGGGCCGGTCTTTTCTGTTTAACGTCATAAACCATCAGTTGTTAAGTTCAGAAGCCACAGAATTAGTGAAATGAGATCCACTTGTGGACAATCTATTATAAGTGTAGATCAGGGGTGGCCAGACCTGGTCCTCAAGGGCCACTTTCCTGCATGTTTCACTTGTTTCCCTGCTCCTGATTCAGTGCTTGAATTATCTCATCGTGTTCTGTAGACACTTGTCAATCATCCATTGATTAAATCAGGTGTGCTGGAGCAGAAAACCATCCAAAATATGTAAAATACTGGTCCTCCAGGACCAGGATTAGACACCCATAGTGTAGTTAGACAGAAAATAGGACTACCATGTTGAAGAAAACATCTCATTGTAACTGTTTTTAGTTTTCTGTGTTCTGTTCCTGTCTGGTCTGCTCCAAGCTGCTGACTCTTCAGTTTTCTTAATTTAGTCTCATTAATGGAGTTTTAACAGAACATCTCCACTGTTGGACACAGCAGGTTTTGCTGCAATTATTCCTGCATGAAATAAGATAGGTAGTGGTTGCATGTAGCGGTGCATTACATAGATTAGGTAGTGGTTGGCTCAAAGAGCTAAAACCAGTAGAATGAGTTCATGGGGCAGAATTATCCCTGCCTCTGTGAGACTCTGTTAGATCACTGCTGACAGCTAATGTGATAAATGTACTGATGAATGCAGGCAGTGACCTGTCCTGCCTCATAATATTGTCTTCTTCAGCTGCATTTCTAACATCCTTCAACCAATATACCCACTGTTCCTCCTCTGGACATGTCCAAACCATCTCAGTCTGGCCGCTCTAACTTTATCTCCCAAGAGACAAAGGGAGTCTGGATCAGTGGCCTCGGGATTTGGTCCCTGCTGTTTGCAGATGCAGTGGTCCTGTTGGCGTCATCATGCCATGATCACCAGCTCTCACTGAAACGGTTCACAGCTGAGTGTGAAGTAGTCGACATGTTCAGTGTATTGTTTTGCACTATTAGTGACTAGCGTATATTTTAGATCTTTTAGCGTACCGTTGGGCGATCGTTTAGCGTATATCTTGGTACCTTAGATCCATATTTACTGTTTCTTTTTACACTTTATATTTTTGCTACTGTTAGATGTAACTGGGACCCTGAGTACATAATTTTGTTCCACCTCATGTACCACATGCAATGCGAATGACAAAAAAGAACCTTGAATCCTTGAAACCTCGAATGAAGATCAGCACCTCTAAATCTGAGGCCATGGTCCACAAGAAGAATGGAGCATGAGATTGACAAACGCATTGGAGCTTCCGCAGTATTGTGGACTCTGTGCTGGTTCTTTGTGGTGAAGAGACACCTGAACTGCAAGGAGAAGCTCTCCTAGTCGGTCTATGTTCCTATCCTCATCTATGGTCATGAATTCTGGGTAGTGAGCGGATACAGATGATCAAAATTAGTTTTCCCTGCAGGATAGCTGGCCTCTCCCTTAGCAAAAGGGTGACAAATTCAATTGTCCAGGCGAGACTCAGAGTAGAACTGCTGCTCCTCCACATCTAGAGGAGCCAGTTAAGTTGCTCAGGCATCTGGTAAGGATGCTCCCTGCAGCATCCCAGAGGGGTGTTCTGAACATTTTTAACTGGGAGAAAACACTGGGGAAAATCCAGGACTCGCTGGACAGACTGTATCTCTCAGCTAATCTAGGAACACCTTGGGGTCCTACCAGAAGACCTGGAAGAGGTGACTGTGGAGAAAGATGACCTCCCTGTTCTAACAGCCCTTCTCCCCAAGACCTGACTCCAGAACAAGTGGAAGATGAACAATGGATGGATGAAAAAAGGCTATATTTCTGTCAGTTTACAGACATTGAGCTAAAGCTTGGTGCTATCCCCAACACATGCTTTAAACATTACACATTTCATAATACGATTGCCTAAAAATTGGCATTAATTGTTGGAGTCAACTCCATCCATCCATCCATCCATTATCTTTTACCCGCTTCTTCTATTTTGGGTCACGGGGGTCTCCGGTGCCCATGTCCAGCAATCACTGTGCGAGGGGCGGGGTACACCCTGGACAGGTCTAATGATCCTTTAACTCAACCCAATTAAAGATGACTGCCAACAATAGCCTGATCAATATATCGGTAGGGGCAGATATTTTTGGCCGATATAGACATTTGAGGACATATCGGTATCTGTGATAATTGTCCCATTGTGCACCGATATAAACACTTATGATTTTCACCCCTAAAATGCTGGGAACAAGCTGTAATTGTACAGTGTATCCAGCAGGGGGGGCATGAAGACTACTTTCAAGTAATTGCCATTCACTTAAGTTTCACTTTCAGCACAGACTAAGCAGGGAGCGATACTGTGTAGCATATTTTGCAGAAAAGAGCATGGTAAGTTCATTTTCATTGATCTGTCTAACAAATCAACAATAATAAATTATCTTCAATCCTCCAAACTGCTTGTCATTAATTACATGCCTCTCAACTTAGCAAGCTAACGTTTAGATAACCTAGCATAGACTATTGTCTTGTAAAACTTTATCCAGAACAAGAAATCTAATGTAGATGTAAAATATATTTCAGTGTAAGTAACATTATCTTTGTCATCCTCAATGAAATGCATTGTTTGTCTGAAAAATTTACTTCTCTGCAAACAAAAAAATAAATAAACTGCTGCAGTCAATACCAATTAGTCCATCATCGTACATGACTGACCGTTGAAACAATGAACAGGGAAGGACGTTTCTTTGTTTAATTTATATTTATGTATCACACTTGATAACTTTATGGTGAATAGTAGAGGAAACAAAATGTGAAGGCACGTTAGGAAGACTGTTTTTATGACCAGTGCACCACTTGTAAACCTACTGTGGGTCTACGTATAGTGTGGATCTGATTTGCTTAACTTCATAGTTGCTAACAGCTGCACTAAATAAACAAGTCCCACTCCACTCGCTGTTTTCTTAGCTTCTTGGGATGGACAAAGCTCAAAGTTTTTCATCCATTATATCGGTTATCAGTGGTTGCCTTCCCCTCTCAATATCGGTATCAGCAATAGCCAAAATGTCCATATTGGTCGGGCTCTACTGCCAATGCCAATCTATGCTACAAAACATAACTGACTATAACTGTCAATTTCACCACTGCAGCTGGGGTTTGGTGTGATGATAGCTGAGAGTAAGTCCTTCAGCTGACCACTCCAAACACCAACACAGATGCAAGATTGTGGATAAATAATTTACAAGAGAGACAGACAGACAAATAACTTTATTAATGTTTTAGTTAAATTTGATTTGTCACAGCAGCAAATTTAAAAAAATCCATATTGCCTGTAGGGGAGTTTAAGAAGAAGAAGAAGAAGATGTGGTCTCAGTCAGGCAGCTGATATTATTCACAGATAGAATCTGAGATGTTTTTCTTACAGTCAGCCATGACCTGAGATGCATCGGTCTGCGTGAAAGACGACACCAACTCAAGGGCATCTGCAAAATGCATCTAGCTTGAAATGCAGAACACAAAACCTCCAGCGGACTAAAAGGGTTGTGTAGTTAACATTATTGCAGGAAGAAATGAGTGTTTATCAGAATGAGTTCATTTTTTGTTCTGAGAAAAGCGTTGATGTTTACTGACTTTATTTGAATCCAGAAGAAGACAGAATAAATGATAGTTTTTAATAAGAATGAAATAACTAAAGAAACGATTCAGGTCAATATGTCAAATCATCTTGTTTAGTTTTTAAAAGGACTGGACTTAAATAGTTCCTTTCTAGGCAACCTTTCTTTCCAACACAATCTGTGCTCTCACTGACCCATCAGCACAGCTCTCCACTACACAACTCATCTGAATAAATCATTTTATGGAGACTAATCAGTGCTTTGGATCACATTCATACATCAATGGGACAATATCTGAAGCAGTGAGGGGTTCAGTGTCTTGCCCAGGGACATTTCAACACGTGACTGCATACTGGTGGAATCAAACCCCCAACTCTCTCATTACTGGACAACTGTGCCAATGACTGAGCCATAGCAGACTTACTTTTGTTTTGTTTCCTTGTTAATGTCAAGACAGATTGGATTGCAATGTCAATGTCAAGAAGGGCATCAAGCATGAAATACTTTTGCCAAAATAAATAAGTGAGTTTGTCCAAACTTCATTGTACCAGATGGGTTGAGGCCCAGGTTAACAAGGACCGCCCTGTTGACAAACCAGGTGCCAGCATAAACTGTGCTATTGTTAGTCAAAGACCATGAGGAGGGAAACATGTCAGGAGACAGACAGAGAGGAATAAAGTCAAGAATGTAGGATTGAGGATAGCAACTCTAAACAGAAGTATGACAAGCAAGTATAAAGAGCTTGCAGGCATGATGCAGAGAAGGAAGGTAGATGTTTTATGTGTCCAAGAGACCAAGTAGAAGGCCAGCATGGCTTACAGCATTAGAGCAAGGTTTAAACTGTTTTCTTGTGGTGTGGAAAGAAAGAGAAATGGAGTAGGGGTGGTCCTGAAGTAGGAGTTGGCAAAGAATGTAGTAGAGGTGAAGTGAGTGTCAGATATGATGATGTTTGAAAGTGGAAGTAAATCTGACGTTGAATTTTGTCAGTGGTTATGCTCCACAGGTTGGATGTGATGGGGAGGAGAAATATATATATTTTGGAAAGATCTGGATGAAGTGATAGAGAGTATTTCCAGGGAGGAGAGAGTGGTGATCGGAGCAGACCTGAATGGACATGTTGGTGAAGGAAACAGCGGGAATGAGGAAGTGATGGGTAGGTTTGGTGTCAAGGAAAGAAACCAGGAAGGACAGATGGTGGTGGATTTTGTCAAGAGAATGGAAATGACTGTTGTCAACACCCATTTCCAAAAGAGGGAAGAACATATACCTATAAGAGTGGAGGAAGGAGGTCGACTACATTCTGTGTAGAAGAGGAAACCTGAGGGAGATTGGAGACTGTACGGTTGTGGCAGGGAAGAGCATGGCAAGACAGCATCAGATGGTTGTGT
Source organism: Nematolebias whitei (assembly GCF_014905685.2). Lineage (NCBI taxonomy): Eukaryota > Metazoa > Chordata > Actinopteri > Cyprinodontiformes > Rivulidae > Nematolebias > Nematolebias whitei. The sequence continues at coordinate 49,428,150 of NC_056499.1, read as the reverse complement.
ATTAGGGCTTTAACAGACTACTCGAGTAATCGACAGGTCGATTTCTAGGGCATCTATCGAGTTTTTTAATTTTACGTTGAGTATTCGCAGTGACGTCATTACGTTGCAGTTACGTCATTGTGTCACGTGTCACGTGATCCGCACCGGGTTACTAGTAGAAGCTACCCAATGGATTCCTCCCAGTAGATGCGGAGCGGAGCAGGCCCAATCTTGGCAAACAGGTAGAAATACATCAGTAGTATGGAAATATTTCACTAAAGAAAATCTTCTGGTTCAACTACCGTAAGGAAACAGAAAATGTAATCAACTTCCTGACTGTTCGGAGCTCGTTGTGAACCGGTGGTATATCATTTTCTGTGACCACCGTATATTATGACCATAGGGGGCGGTGTTGCATGCACTGTTGCAGGTCCCAGAATATGGTGTTACACCGGGTCCAATCGACCGAACCAGAACCAGCTTCCTTCTGACCTTGTTTCACAAACTAAAAGCAAAACATATTAATCTCTAAACCTATAAAAAACTTATAAACATATTAATCTATAAAACTAAACCTAATGCGCACCACTGCGGGGGGTGGCGCGGTGTGGTCATCCGCCCCACTGTTTTTAGTTTTGTTTTTGACGTGCTGCACATTTCTTCACTTTTGCAGCTTAATAATAATAACTAATAGTTTTGGTTTTCCTGTGACTTATTTGCAGTATGATAAATGGTAGGAGCATAATATATGCTCCCAATGTTTTGTTGGTCTTTTTTTGTAAATATTAATTACGTTTTTTTGCTGGTTTATTTTTTATTTATTTATTTTTTCATCTTGAGATCCTATGACGTCATCAACTACTCGAGTTCTACTCGAGTTTTATTATGTTAATGTCGAGTTTTAAAATTATGTAGTCGTTCAACTCCTATTGTGTATAGAATGACTTTTGTTGTGAAGAAGAGAAAAATAGTAAAATCAGAGAAGAAGACCAAATGGTGGAAGAAACCTGGTGGTGGAATAGTGAAATGCAGGAAGCTATTCAAAGAAAGAGGTTAGTCATGAAGAAATATGACAATGAGAAGACTGAAAAGCGAAGACGGGAATATAAGGAGATGCAACATATAACAAAGAGGGAGGTAGCTAAGGCAAAGCAGAAGACGTATGATGAGTTGTATGGGCGGCTGTATACTAAACAGGACGAGAAGGACTTGTACCAATTGGTGAGACTGATGGATCAGACTGGAAAGGATGTGCAGCAGGTTAGGCTTGTTAAGAATAGGAATGATAATGTTCTAACAAGTGAGGAGAGCGTGATGGGAAGATGGAAGGAGTACTTTGAGGAGCTAATGAATGAAGAAAATGAAAGAGAAAGAAGACAAGAGGTCATAAACACTGTGGACCAGGAAGTGGGAAAGATTAGTGAGGGCAAAATTTAGAATCCTTGAAAAGAATGAAAGGGAAGGCAGCTGGACCTGATGACATACCAGTGGATGTTTGGAAATCTTGGAGAGATGGCAGTGAGGTTTTTGACTCAAATATTCAATTACATATTTGAGGGTGAGAACACGACTGAGAAATGGAGAAGTGTGCTGGTGCCTGGTTTTAAGAACAAGGGTGATGTTAGAAGTTTAATCTTGCTGGAGGCCCGGTCTGGTCTACTCTGACTCATAACCTGGTTCAGAACAGATCATAACAGTCTCAGCTGCTCACAATGAATGATCCCAGGGTCAACACCCGATAAGGAGTCATTTTGTCTGCTTACTTCCAACACTTAGATAGATTTGCACATCTCCCCATTATCCACCATCAGAAACAGAAAAGACCAGTGGGGTCACACATAATCACCCCACTGATACACTCTGATAGGCTGTACCTGCCCCGGATGTGGAGGCGGAGCCAAGGGTCAACATAAACTGGGGCATTCTGTTGCACGAGGTCTCCGCTTCTGGGTTAAGACGGGTCAGACGGACATCTCAGCACTGAGCTTGTAACTTTTCCTGCCTTATCGACATTAAATGGTAAATATAATTTACCTAACCTGATTTTATTAAGTTTGTGTGAATTTCCTCTCCACCTGAGAACAAAAGAACCAGAAGGGTGCCGTGGTCGGACGGCTGACAGTGATGTACAGAGTTGTAGCAACTACAGGGCAATTAAGTTGATGAGCCACACGATGAAGATCTGGGAGAGAGTTGTGGAAGCAAGAATTAGACGAGAGGTGACTGTGAGCAGCAGTATGGTTTCATGCCAAGAAAGAGCACCACAGATGCCATCTTTACTTGGAGGATGCTGATGGAGAAGTACAGAGAGGGTCAGAAAGAACTCCATTGTGTCTTTGTGGATTTAGAAAAAGCATATGACAGAATGCCAAGAGAGGAGGTGTGGTATTGCATGAGAAAATCTGGAGTGGTAGAGAAGTACCGTTAGCTTACCGTTTGGTGTTTGTTTAGTGTATATCTTAGATCCTTATTTACTGTTTCTTTTAATACTTTATATTTTTGCTATTTTGGGGTGTAACTGGGACCCTGAGTACACAATTTTGTTCCACCTCATGTACCACATGTGATGCGAATGACAATAAACTTGACTTGAACTTGAAGTATGTTAGACTGGTACAGGACATGTATGAGGACAGCAGGACAGTGGTGAGATGTGCTGTAGGACTGACAGATTACTTCAAGGTGGAGGTGGAACAGTGAGGCTACAAGGAGCAGAGGTCACAAAGGTGCAGGACTTCAAGTACTTGGGGTCCACTGTCCAGGAAAATGGGGAGTGTGGTAAAGAGGTGATGAAGAGTCCAGGCAGGATGGAGTGGATGGAGAAAAGTTTCAGGAGTGATTTACTTTATTAAATGGCTTTCTATGTATGTGAATGTTTTTGTACAGTGTCCTGAGACAACTTTGTTGTGAATTGGCTCTTTTTAAATAAACTGAATTGAATTGATTTATGACAAAAAAGGTGCAGCAAAGGTCAAAGGAAAAGTTTACAAGACAGTGGTGAGACCAGCTATGTTGTATGGTCTGGAGACAGAGATGTGGACAAAAAGACAGGAGACAGAACTGGAAGTAGCAGAAATGAAGATGTTGAGGTTCTTCTTAGGAGAGACAAGGATGGATAAGATTAGGAATGAGATCATCAGAGGTACAGCACAGGTTGAACAACTGGGAGAGAAAGTTTGAGACAGACTGATGGTTTGGACATGTCCATAGGAGGGACAGTGGTTTGGATGCAGTTAGAGAGGACATGGAGATAGTTGGAGTGAGGACAGAGGATGCAGAGGACAGAGATGGAGGAGGATGACTCGCTGTGGAAACCCCTAAAGTGGGAACAGCTGAAAGAAGAAGATACTGTAAATTCTTGAAAAGCAAAAATTCCCATCTGAAAAAGAAACAATGTTTTATTTATTGTTTTAACAGTTTGTGGTTTATGACACCAATAAAATTAATTAATTGATTAATTGTTTTGTCTGCTTGTTTTTTTTTTAAATATCAAATATCAAAATAAATAAAATACTTAAGAAAATTGCTGTTAAAATCCTAACTTGAGTAGAATAAAGTCATTTGATAACAATAAAGCCCATATCAATGTTAAGATTTTGTATGATTTATTGTTTTATACTTTGAACAATATTGTAACAAAAATAAACCTTGGAGTTTTTCTTCCAGCACAGAAGGAACTGCTCTCTTTGTGTTTGTGGATTCAAACAGCTGCCACGTTGTCTGAGCGTCTTATTTCCAGACAGTTTATTTTTATTTCTATATTTTGTTCATTCAGTTGCATAACTTTGTAAGAGAGATGAATCTAATCCCTGCTCAGAGTGAGGCAGGCTGCAGGCCTGCAGCAGAACAAACTGCTTCATCATCCTGGACATCCAGGAGGACATGAAGCCTTGAGCCATCCAGTGAACACATGAGGCACATAAATGATTTTTGTTTTTTGACAATCTGTCACCTCTCTGATCGTTTTTTATTTAGTCTGGTCGAAACTGAACTGGAATAAATCCCTGCATGTTTTAGAAAGGTAAGTGGAACTTAAAGGACCTATCAAACCCTGATAAACAAAATAGATGGTTATAGCTTTTAAAATATTTTCTCCAGATAAATGACATTTTCGGGTCACGTGATTAAATTCCTGCCTCCTTCACGGACCCTGTCTGTGGATCAGGCTTATGTAAACAGCATGCAGTGGCCCGGTTCGACTCACAAATCCTGGTTCCTGTCGGGACCGATGTAAGTCCTGGTCCGGGATCCCTCCGCTGGCTGACCCAGTCCCTGTCCCTCTGTCCTTTTGTCCCTGTGTGTCCCCGCGGTGATCCTGAAGCCTCCGAGCAGAAAGTGAAGCAGATGGGGTGGAGTCTTCCCGTCCTTCAGGGGGTGGATGGAGCAGGGAGGGGTCCTGATGCTGCTGAGGATGGAGACTGAGCTGCTCTGCTCTCCCACACCGACACCGAGCTGTTGGACCGTGCTGCCTTCAGGACCCCGTCGGAAAATGCATGATTCGCCGCCGAATTACCGTGATGCGTTCACGTGAAGTGGAAACGATCTGGTTAATGTTTATGACTCCTTGTCAACTGGTAAATATTCTGACTGATAGAAAGGTGGACTTTGAGACATTTTAGAGACAATTTAACTTTAAGATTTGGATTTTTGGTATAAAGATAAATTTTGTGGTTTTTTTGGTTTTATTATTCTTTAAATAGACTAAAGAACAGCTTTTACCCGTCATGGTACCAAAATCTGTTTAAATGATTGGAAACATGAAAACATGTTGTGTGGTGTGTTCAAAGAGCTACACATCGCAGTGCGGAAATATGTGACTTGCTCAAGGAGACCATGACATATGGGCATGGCAGGGAATTGAACCCCAAGACTTTTCACTTCCAAGACAGCTACCATACCGCTGCACCACAGCTGCCATATGAAGACACATTTGTAAAAACCTTTTAAGCTCATTGAAATAATGTGAAACTGACAAAAGTAATAAAACCACTAAAAGTCCACCCATCCATTATCTTTTACCCGCATCTTCCTTTTGGGGTCGCGGGGGTCACTGGTTCCCATACCAGCACTGCAGTCACCATGTGAGAGGTGGGGACACCTGGACAGGTTTCCAGTCCATCGCAGGGACACATAGAGACAAATGAGACAAACAACCATTCACTCTCTCACTCACACCTACAGACAATTTAGAGTTACCAAAAGTCAACTCATGAAAATTAGTCTAGTTAGAATTTAAATTTAACATAAACAAAAAATAAATTAATAATCTATCTTAACATAAAGGTTTAAACCCATAACTTTATATTTTGTTGCACAAAGTTCAGAGGTGATCACTAAGTCAAGTATTTTCACTGACACTCCCAAGAAACCTCTTCACCTGTCCACAGGTGTACTGGTCCACTCCTCATGATCAACCAGTTCCAGCTGTGTCACGTTTAAGTTCCTTCTCCAGATGTTTTATTGTACTGTTGGAGGACCAATAATGTGCAGCTGAGACCAGTCTTGCTGTTCCTGCAGCACCATCAATGTCCTGGAGTTTGTGTATTTTATGTTTTAAGTCATCAGACTGTTTACTCTTGTCTTTATTCATAGGGATTTTTTTTTATTTAGCTTTGCAGCAACTCTTTATTTTGTTATTCAAGTCATTTCTTTCCTTCACTTCAGTCTTCTGACTTTGTGCTGCATTTTTAATTTTTGACTCTAACTGTTTCAGTTGTTCTGTAGAACGAATTAGGAATTTACGACTCACTAGTTGAAAATGTCATAAAATATTAACCACAACTTTTTACTGAAGTTGTGTGAGGAAAAATCCATAAATAAAAATGGAAAAATCCTGATTTTGAAAGCAAAATTCAAATTATTTGTGAACAAACTGAGTTGAAAGCCAAATGTATTCTTTGAGCTGTATTTTCAGGTAAAGTTGACCTTTAAGTCAGTTTGATGCTATCTTTGAAGAGCAGAGTTGGATGAATTTTTATTGAAGGGGAACTTTTTAGACTGCTGGGTCTCAGACATCAGCTGTATCTGAAATCAACTGAAACAGACTTTGACCCCCAACAAACCCTAAACCATCAACACAAACAGGAAAAATACATTCTCACCAACATGGACACAAAATTCAGTATCTTCTGATCCTTTGTTGGTGCCAACAGACACTAGAACAACAGATGAACAGTAATAAGCATCAATGTGCAGACAAATAACGATAAAAGAGGTTAAAGTGAACGAGCGTCACACAGGACTGTCAAACAGAACAGTTTGAGTTCAAGCTGAGTCAGCAGCTTTAATGTCCAGACAAAACTTAGTTTAGACATGTTTGTTCCTGAAATAATCAGCTCTTCACACTGAATCATTTTTTGATACAAAAATAGATCCTGATGGGAGTTGGAAAATATTTTGCGGTCAAACCTGTTTGAAGTTGCTGTCAAGACAAAATAAAGCTTCAACTTCTTAAATTATATTTAGAAACAAAGCATTTTTCATCAAGAAGTAAACTGGATTTTATTTAGTTTTAATAACATGAAACTTTAATAATGCTCATCAGCTGTCAGAATGACTGATGACATTAATAAAAAAACTAGTCTAATTAACACTCATCTCATTGCTGACAGTCACTGATGGACATAAGTGCTGTTTTAAAACTTGAAGGCTGAATCTTCTTTCATCTGCGGCCTTCAGGCGTCTCTACATATGCCTCCATTTCCCAGAATCCTCCTGTGTAACACCAACTCTCTGCAGATCCTCCTTAAATTGCATCCATGAACCTCCTCTGTGGTCGTCCTCTTTTAGTCGTCCTTTTAAGTTTTATATTTAACATCATTTGTCCAATTTGTCCACAATCCCTCCTGTCTAAATAACCTCAGCTTTGTTTCACTAGCTCTGTGTCCAAGCCTGATTATCCCTCTGATGGACTCATTTTTACTCTTGAATATTTTGGTTCATTCTAATGAAAACCAGAGCATCATCTTTGTCACCACCAGCTCCTCCTCTTGTCTTTTTCTTAGCACTACTGCCTCCAAACCATCACAGCAGGTCGTACAGTCATCTCATAAACCTTCCCTTCTGTCACAAGTCTTCTGTCTCCATCCACTCCACCCTACCTGCTCTCTTCTTCACCTCTCTTGTTCCATTCGTTGTTTTGGATGGTTGACTCCAGGTGCTTATGCTCATCTACCTTCAGGCTCTACCAATTACAGCTTCACTGTTCCACCCATGTCCATCTCAGTCTCACACTTCTGACCTTCATTCTTATTCTCTCCAAAGTATACTTCCACCTCTCTAGGCTCTCTTCCACCTTTTCCCTATTCTCAATGAAGAGCTTCATGCCATCTGCAAACATCATAGTGCTCAAGGACTCCTGGCTTTTTGTTAAACATTCATGTTCTAACACTTGGGTGGATTAAATCTTTTGGTTTTTTTTTTGTAATTACCATTCTGGATCACTGCATCATAAATATGTCCTGCCCAGTGTGGGTGTTTAAGGAGCTGGGCTATTGAGGAGTTTGGAGGTTGGTGAATATTTTGAAAAAATAAGAGTTAGTCTGAAAAATAAAACAGTTCGTCTACTCCTATTTGTAGTTCACTACCTGCAGCAGGAACAAACTGAAGCCAGTAAACACTAGTGGAGTGACTTTCATTATTATATCAATCAGACTAATGGATCCAGCATGTGGTAAGCACAGATTTAAAATGCATCTAAAGAGTCAGAAGCAATCTGTGCATTATCTCAGTCTAGTCATCTTAAAAGGGAAAGCTCGTGGAACATATTCTACAGTCCCATTATTCGATCTGAGCAACAAGCATCTTTTACGTGTAGTCTGTAATAAAATACTTTCCCTTCTAGAGACAGGTTAGTACAATTAGGATGAGTGCTAGAAACAAAAATACAACATTTTTTTGGGTTATGATTGTAACTGCATGAGGTTAAGATGGTAGTTAGCTGTCCGCCAACTGGGTGTCATATTGGCTGATTAGTAGCTTCACAGGACTCGGTTAACCAGGACCAAGAACACAGCCTACAGGGACAGTTTTAGGAGTTCATATCTTTAGTGACTCTTATCTTTGCAGGCTCGAAGGAGGAGGCAATTAATTTCAGGAACCAGTAGGTGAGGACAATCAGGCCAGACTGGAGAGAGACTGGACTTACTGAAAGACAGTAAGTACCAGGCGGGGCTGACTTTACGGCTTTGGGTTTCAGGGTTGCAGACTGAAGATGGAGCAGAGGTGGCGTCAAACTGATTTTAACTGGCTGTCCAGCAGGAAGACCCACTGGAAAATGACCAGACGAACCACAGGTTGACCACAAGAGACTAACAGACTACTGCCTGCTGGATCAGTTCCACCTCATAAACCCTGGTGGCAGTCAGCTCTAACAAGTCCCACTTGAGCAGGACTTGAACACTCTCAGCTCACCTGAGAAACAAAGGAAAAAAAAACTAAAAAGAAAAGCATAATCCTCACACTAGGAGGTTGTTGGTTCAATTCCAGCTACAACCTTCACGTGTCAAAGTGGTCTTGGACCAGACTCTGGACCTTACATGGCCCCCTCAGTGTGTGAGTCCAACCTGTAGTGTAGAAACACATTGAGTGGCCAGTAAGACCAGTAAAATAAAGTGTTTTGCCACAAAATGAAATGATCTCTCAGGGGTGAGTTTGTTTGCTTCAAGTAAAGGAGTTCAAACATCTGGGAGTTTTGTTAAGATGGTTGGATGAAGCAGGAGATCAGAGCTTTACCCAAGAACAATGCTTTGGTCTACTCAGGTAAAGAACGATCTGTCAGTGAAGCTCTTTATTTGCTGCTCAATCTACATTCTAGTTCACTTACAGTGTGGCCAGGTGACTGTAGGGTGTCAGGCTCAGCCTTGGAGATATGGTAAGAAGCTCTGCTATCCTTGGGGGAGTATGGAGAAGAGTCATGGCTTCACAGTATCAAGTCAATTGAGGAGGGTTGGACATCTGATCTGGTTGCCTTCTGGTTGCCCTTCTATGGAGGTTTTGTAGTAATTTTGGGGCAGACCCATAACTTTCTGAAAATTTCATGCGCCCTCTTCGGTCTGGAAACAACTTAGGATTCCCCAGGAGGACCAGCGGCATGTTATGTGAAAGAGTGCACAACGTTCATAGTCAAAGTGCCTCAGGGTTCTGTACTTGAACCAGTACTCTTTACTTTGGATATGCTTCCATTAGGTCAAGTTATTAAACAGTATGGACTACATTTTCATTGTTCTGCTGATGATACACAGTTGTATTTGTCCATGAAACATGATAAATCCAACCAGTTACTTAGACTACAAGCATGTCTCAAAGACATAAAAATCTGGATGACCCTTAATTATCTGCTTTTAAACTCAGACAAAACAGAGGTTGTGGTTTTTGGACCTGATCATCTTAGGAATACATTTTTCAGTCTTTCACTTCCTCTGGATGGCATTGATCTGACCTCCAGTTCTAATGGAAAAAACCTTGGTGTTATTTTTGATCAGGACATGTCTTTTAAACCCCACATTATTAACGTTACTAGATCCGCCTTCTTCCCCCTGCGTAATATCATTAAGATTAGAAACATCTTGTCCAAAAATGATGCAGAAAAACTGGTTCATCCTTTTATAATTTCTAGGTTGGACCATTGCAATGGTTTATTATCTGGGTGTCCAAAAGCATCTTGAAAATGTCTTCAGTTGATCCAAAATGCTGCTGCCAGAGTTTTTGATTAGAGTTATTAGTAGGAGAGACCTATCTCTCCAGTTTTAGCTTCTCTTCGCTGTGCTTTGCAGAGAGTAGTGAAGGCTGCACAGAAGTCCGTTGGAGTCAGTCTCCCCACCATCACAGACATCTACACCTCTAGATGCAGGAAGAGGGCCACCTGCATCATGAAGCACCATCAGCACACACACCTTTTGCCCCGCTCCCCTCAAGAAGGAGGTTGAGGAGCATTAAGTGTAGAACCACTAGACTGAGGAACAGCTTCTACCCTGAGGTTGTTAGACTCATGAATATCTAACCAGAATAATCACTGTGAAAAATCCAAAAAAGTTCAATCTGGTCCTCTGGACATTCATCATTTTCAGGGACACCACCAAGTCATTGGTTCAGGTATGTTGACGACACCTGGGTTAAAAT